>NW_028273666.1:331046-662092 GCF_024610735.1 Ursus americanus
TCCATGTTTTTCTTAAGCAAAAGGACACTTTCTCACAATGCCTTCACATGACTTCACATGGTACCAGAGACCTGCATTTGCTTCTAGGAGGTTGCAGATGAAGGCAATTGCAAACTCTTACAGTGGTTTATCAAATACAGTGACCTGCCTCGTGACAGTGAAACCCTTATGAGCCCACGAGAGGGTGCTGTGACACTCAGCTGTGGCTGGGCTGGCACAGAGAACCAAATCCATTTCCCTGCCGGATGTATGTGAGGAACAGATGCCCCCACTGTGAATGAGACCCTGCCACTGAGCTGTCCAGAGATGGCCATCCTCACGGAGGATGAGGATAAAGGACAATGCCTGAGGAGACCTCATCTGTCTCTTTTATCTTTTCATATTTTCGACAGTGGACAAATCACTGCCTAGGAGTCCCCAACTACCTTAGTATCATCTGTGAATGGCCAAGAGGTTTTACAAAACACTTAAGATTTTGACCTCACAAATGCCCACAACCACTTACCATAGGGATTCAACATTAAGCAAAGATACTGTTCGTTGGAAGAGAGGTCCTGCCCACTGTTGTTTCTCACTTATATGCTCATCTTCCTTACCTCATGGTAACATAACCACCTTGATTCCTGCTGCCGTCTTCAGGAAGGCTGATGTGACTTGTAGGGCATTACTCTGACATCGTTCTTTCTTAGCAATAAGATGTGGACATTTCCCTAGTCCTACACACCCAAAGTTGAATCGGAATCAGGATTGAGGAGGCTGATGAGAGTTGAAGGTGTTTTCCTGTACAGGGTGGTTTATTACCAATAAGGATGGGTCAGAATCCTCGAAATTCCAGAACCTTTTCATTAATCCTTCCTACTTGTGAAAGATGATGTACATTGGTCTTTCCCTGTGTAGTGTGGTGACTCAGAGAAAAGTGCTTAGCCCTTTCGTCAGACTTCCACGACCACCTTGGGGCTGGCTTCCATATTCAGAAAGGATGATGTTAGGGCTAAGAGCGTTCCTGTACACTGTTATTTCTTACAGATAAGTGTATGGCATTTTTGTTACATTGCCAGAACCACTTAGCGCGGGCTTGCCGGCCTCCTGGGGACGAACCCTAACCCTAGTTCGGCCCCCGAGGGGCCTCTCCCAAGGGGCCTGGCACCACAACGCCAGGGATTGGGGATCTCCGAGCCCAGCGCCGGAGTCACCCTGCCACCCCACAGCAACCCGGGTTGCTAGGGGGCCCGCCAGTCTTTCAGGGCGAGAGAACGGGCAGGGCCCTCCAAGCCCCCAGCGACTTTTGAAGTCCCCCCGCGCCAAAATGCTTGGGTCTACACTCCCTCTCGCCAATGCCCTCACCTCGGCCTGCCCCTACGCCTGCCGCAGAGCTGGGGGAACGGGCCTGCTGCACTCCTGGGGGCTAAAACTTACCCTAGGTCGGTCCCTGAGGTGCCCCTCCCAAGGAGCCTGGCATCTCAATGCCGGGGATTTGGGAACCCCGAGCCCCAGTGCTGGACTCACTCTGCCACCCCCAAGCTCCCAGGGCGCTAGGGTCGTTGCCAGTCATTCAGGAAGTGAGAACGGGCAGGGCCCTCTGATCTGCCTGCGACCTTCAAAGGCCCCCCATGCAAAAACTCTGGCTCCCACTCTCCTGCTCGCCAGCACCCTAACCTCGGCCCACCCCTAAGCTCACTGCAGAGCTAGCGGATCAGGCCTGCTGGCTTCCTGGGGGCTAACCCTATCCCTTGGTCGCCCTCAATTGGCCCCTCCCAAGTGGTCTGGCGCCGCATGCCAGGGATTGGGGACTCCCAAGTCCCAGTGCCGGACGCACCCTGCCGCCCCACCACCACGTGGGGCACTAGGGGCTTCGCCAGTCCTTCAGGGCAACAGAACGGGCAGGACCCTCCGAGTCACCTGTGACCTTCGAAGGCACCCTGAGCCAAAGCCAAAATGCTCTGGCCCACGCTCCCGCTCGCCAGCGCCCTCACCTCGGCCTGCCCCTCCACTCGCCCCACAGCTGGTGGAGCAAGCCTGCCAGCCTCCTGTGCGCTAACCCTAACCCTAGGGCGGCGCCGAAGAGGCCGGGTACCGCAACGCCAGGGATGGGGTGCCCCCGAGCCCCTGCACCAGACTCAACTTGCCACCACCCGGCCACCCAGTTTGCTAGGGGCGCCGCGCGTCATTCAGGGCAGGAGAATGGGCAGGGCCCTCCGAGCCTTCTGCGACCTTTGAAGCCCCCCATGCCAAAACGCTTGGGCCCACGCTCCTTCTCACCAGCGCCCTCATCTCGGCCTGCCCCTCCGCTCGCCTGACAGCCGGCTGATCAGTCCTGCCGGCCTCCTGTGGGCTAACACTATCACTAGGGCGGCCCCCGAGGGGCCCCTCCCAAGGGGCCTGGCACCACAAAGCCGGGGATTTGGGACCACAGAGCCCCAGCGTTAGACTCAACCTGCCGCCCTGCCACTACCCGGGCCGCTAGGGGCGCCGCCGGTCATTCAGGGCGGAAGAATGGGAAGGGCCTTTCGAGCCCCCGGCCACCTTTGAAGGCCCCCCACGCCAAAACGCTTGGGCACACGCTCCCGCTCTCCAGCGCCCACACCTCGGCCTGCCCCTCCGCTCGCTGCACAGCCGGCGGATCGGGCCTCTGGCCCCCTGGGGGCTAACCCTAAACCTAGGTCGGCCCTCGAGGGGCTCATCCGATGGGGCCTGGCGCCACGTCTCTGATTGCTGAACCCCGAGCTGCAGCGCCAGACTCACTGTGCTGCCCCACCGACACCCGGGCCGCTAGCGGCGCTGCCGGTCATTCAGGGCGTGAGAACGGGCAGGGCCCTCCAAGCCCCAGACGACCTTCAAAGGTACCTCCGCCAAAATGCTTCAGCCCACACTCCTGCTCGCCAGCGCCCTCACCTCGGCCCATCCCTCCACTCGCCACACAACTGGCAGATCGGGTCTGCCGGCCTCCTGGGGGCTAATCCTAATCCTAGGTCAGCCCCCGGGGAGCCCCTCCCAAGGGGCCTAGAGCCGCAACGCCGGGGATTGGGGACCCCTGATCCCCAGTGTCAGACTCACCCTGCCGGACCGCTGCCACCCAGGCCACTATGGGTGCCACTGGTCACTCAGGGCGGGAGAACGGGCAGGGCCCTCCGAGCCCCTGGCGACTTTCGAAGGTCCCCCGCACCAAAACGCTTGGGCCCGGGCTCACTCTCTCCAGCACCCTCACATCGGCCCGTCCCTCCGTTCGCCACACAGCCAGCGGATCGGGCCTACCGGCCTCCTGGGGGTTAACCCTAAGCCTAGGTCGGCCCCCGAGGGGCACCTCCCAAGGGGCCTGGCGCCACAACACCGGGGATTAAGGACCCCAGAGCCCCAGTGTTGGACTCAACCTGCCACCCCGCCGCCACCCGGGCCAGTAGGGGCGCCGCCGGTCATTCAGGGCAGAGGAATGTGAAGGGCCCTCCGAGCCACCAGAGACCTTCGAAGGCCCCCCGCGCCAAAACACTTGGGCCCATGCTCCCGCTGGTCAGTGCCCTCACTTCGGCCCGCCCCTCTGCTCACCGCACAGCTGGCAGATCGGGCCTGCCGGCTTCCTGGGGGCTAACCCTAACCCTAGGTCGGCCCCCGAGTGGTCCATTCCAAGGAGCCTGGCAGCGCAACACCAGGGATTGCGAACCCCCGAGCCCTAGCGCCGGACTCATCCTGCCACCCCGCCGCCACCCGGCTGCTAGGGGCGCCGCAGGATATTCAGTGCGGGAGAAGGGACAGGGCCCTCGGAGTCCCTGTCGTCCTTCGAAGGCCCACCAAGCCAAAACGCTTGGGCCCACGCTCCGGCTCGCCAGCGCCTTCACCTCCGCGCCCCTCCGCTCGCCGCACAACTGGCGGATCGGGCCTGATGGCCTCCTGGGGGCTGACACTAACCCTAGGTCCGCTCCCTAGGGGCCCCTCCCAAGGGGTCTGGCATGGCAAAGCTGGAGATTGGGACCCCCGAGCCCCAGCCAGGACTCACCTTGCTGTCCCGCTGCCACCTGGACCGCTAGGGGCACCGCCGGTCATTCAGAGCGGGAGAACAAGCGGGGCTCTCCTAGCCCACGACGACATTCGAAGGAGCCCCGTGCCAAAATGCTTGGGCCCACGGTCCCATTCGCCAGTGCCCTCACTTCGGCCCGCCCCTCCTCTCGCCCCACAGCCGGCAGATCGGGCCTGCCGGCCTCCTGGGGGCTAACCCTAACCCTAGGTTGGCCCCGGAGGGGCTCGTACGATGGGGCCTGGCGCCACAACGTGTCTGATTGCTGACCCCCGAGCCGCAGCGCCAGACTCACCTTGCCGCCCCGCCAACACCCAGGCCACTAGCGGCACCACTGATCATTCAGGGTGTGAGAACAGGCAGGGCCTTCTAAGCCCCGGATGGCCTTCGAAGGCACCCCGCGCCAAAACGCTTGGGCCCACGATCACGCTTGCCTGTGCCCTCAGCTCGGCCTGCCCCTCCACTCGCTGCACAGATGGAGGATCTGGGCTGCCGGCCTCCAGGGGGCTAACCCTAACCCTAGGTTGGCCCCCAAGGAGCCCCTCCCAAGGGGCCTGGCCTCGCAACGCAGGGATTGTGAACCCCCGAACCCGAGCTCAGAACACACCATGCCTCCCCGCCACCACCCGGCCCGCTAGGGGCGCTGCCGGACATTCAGGGCGGGAGAATGGGTAGGTCCCTCTGAGCCCCTGGCGAACTTCAAAGTCTCCCCGCGCCAAAACGCTTGGGCCCACGCTCCCGCTCGCCAACGCTTCACCTCGGCCCGCCCCTCCGATCGCCACGCAGCCGGGGGATCAGGCCTGCCAGCATATTTGGGACTAACCCTAACACTAGGTCGGCCCCTGAGGGGCCCTTCCCAAGGGGCCTGGCCCACAACATCAGGGATTCGGACCCCCGAGCCCCAGCGCCGGACTCACCCTGCGGCTCAACTGCCACCCGAGCCGCTAGGGGCTCCGCAGGTCATTCAGGGCGGGAGAACGGGCAGGGCCCTCCAAGTCCCCAGCGACTTTCGAATGCACCCCACGCCAAAACCCTTTGGCCCACGCTCCCGCTCGCCAGCACCCTTACCTCGGCCCGCCCCTCCGCTCACCTCACAGCTGCTGGATCGGAACTGCCGGCCTCCTGGGGGCTCACCCTTACCCTAGGACGGGCCCGGAGCTGCCCCTCCCAACGGGCCTGGCGCCGCAATACCGGGGAGTGGGGACCCCCGAGCCCCAGCACCGGACTCACCCTGCCGCCCCACTGACACCCAGTCCGCTAGGGGTGCCACTGGTCATTCAGGGTGGGAGAACAGACAGGGCCCTCCGAGCCCGTGGCGACATTCGAAGGCCTCCCCATCCAAAACGCTTGAGCCCACGCTCCCGCCCCTCAGCGCCCTCACCTCGGCCCGCCCCTCCGCTTGCCGGAGAGCCGGCGGATGAAGCCTGCCCTCCTCCTGGGGACTACCCATATGCCCTAGGTGGGCCCCTGAGGGGCCTGTCCGAAGGGGCCTGGCACCGCAATGCCTGGGATTGGGGACCCCCGGGCCCCACCGCCGGACTCACCCTGTCACCCCGCCGCCACCCGGGCCGCTAGGGGCGCCGCCGGTCATTCAGGGAGCGAGAATGGGCAGGGCCCTCCGATCCCCTGGCGATCTTCGAAGGCAACCTGCGCCAAAATGCTTGGGTCCACGCTCCCGCTCACCAATGCCCTCACCTAAGCCCACCCCTCCGCTCGCTGCACAGCTGGCAGATTGGGCCTAACAGGCTCTTGGGGGATAACCCTAACCCTAGGTCGGCCCCCGAGGGAATCTCCCAAGGGGCCTGGCTGCCCAACGCCAGGGATTGGGACCCCCAAGCCCCAGCGCCGGACTCACACAGCCGCCGCGATGCCACCGGGCTGCTAGGGGTGCCGCCGGTCATTCAGGGTGGCAGAACGGGCAAGCCCTTCCGAGCCACCTGCGACCTTCGAAGGACCCCTGCACCAAAATGCTTGGGTCCACGCTCCCGCTCGCCAGCGCCCTCACCTCGGCCCGCCCCTCCACTCGTCACACAGCCGGTGGATCGGGCCTGCCTGCCTCCTGGGTGCTAACCCTAACCCTTGGTCGGCCCCCGATGGGCCCCTCCCAAAGGGCCTGGTGCCACAATACAGGGATTGGGGACACGGAGCCCCAGAGCCAAACTCACGCTGCTGCCCCGCCGTCATCCGGGCCGCTAGGGGTGCCACAGGTCATTCAGAGCGGGAGAACGGGTAGGGCCCTCCGAGCCCCTGGCGAAATTCGAAGGCCCCCCGCGCCAAAACGCTTAGGACTATGCTCCCGCTCTCCAGCACCTGCCCCTCGGCCCGCCCCTCCGCTTGCCACACAGCTGGCGGATTGTGCCTGCCAGCCTCCTGGGGGCTAACCCTAACCCTAGGTTGGACCCGAGGGGCCCCTCCCACGGGGCTTGGCGCCTCAATGTTGGGGATTGGGGACCCCCGAGCCCCAGGGCCCAACTCAACCTACCGCCCCTCCGCCACCCGGGCTGCTTGGGGCGGCGCCGGTCATTCAGGGCGGGAGAATGGGCAGGGCCCTCCGAGCCCCCGGCGACCTTCAAAGGCCATCTGCGCCAAAACGCTTGGGCCCACTCTCCTGTTCGCCACCGCCGTCACCTCGGCTAGCCCCTCCGCTCACCGCACATACGGCAGATCGGGCCTGCTGGCATCCTTTAGGCTAACCCTACCCTAGGTCGGCCCCCGAGGGACCACTCCCAAGCGCCTGGCGCTGCCATGCCGGGGTTTGGGGACCCGTGAGCACTTGTTGCGGGCTCACCCTGCCGCCCCTCCACGACCCAGCCTTCTAGGAGCAATGTCCTCATGGGGCGTGAAAATGGGCAGGGCCCTCCGAGCCCCCGGCGAATGTCCAAGGCCTCCTGCACCAAAACGCTTGGGCCAACGCTACCACTCACCAGCGCCCTCACTTCGGACCGTCCCTCCACTCTCTGCACAGCTGGTGGATCGGGCCTGCCATTCTCCTGGGGGCTAACCCTAACCCTAGGTCGGTCTCAGAGGGGACCGTCCCAAGGGGTCTGGCACTGCCACACCAGGGATTGGGGACCCCCGAGCCACAAAACCAGATGCACCCTGCCACTCCGCCGCCACCCGGGCCGCTAGGGGCGCCGCCGGTCATTCGGGGCTGGAGAACATGCAGAGCCTTCCGAGCCACCCTCGAACTTCGAAGGCCCCTGTGCCAAAACACCTGGGACCATGCTCCCGCTCGCCAGAGCCCTCACCTTGGCCCACCACTCCGTAATCCGCTCAGCTGGTGGATGGGGCCTGCCGGCCTCCTTTGGGCTAACCCTAACCCCAGGTCGGCTCACGAGGGGCCCCTCCCAAGGGGCCTGGCGCTGCCACGCCAGGGATTGGGGACCCCCGAGCACCAGGGCCGAACTCACCCTGCCGCCCCGCTGCGACCCGGCCCGCTAGGGGCACCTTCCTCATTCAGGGCGGGAGATCGGGCAGGGCCCTACGAGCCCCTGGCAACCTTTGAAGGCCCCCCGCGCCAAAACTATTGGGCCCAAGCTCCTGTTCGCCAGTGCCCTCACCTCGGCCCATCCTCCGCTCGTCACACAGCTGGCGGAAAGGGCCTGCCGGCCTCCTGGGGGCTAACCCTAAACCTAGCTTGGCCCCCAAGGGGCCCCTCCCAAGGTGCCTGGCGCCACCACGCCTGGGATTGGGGTCCCCCAAGCCCCCTCGCCTGACTCACCCTGCCGCCCCGCCGCCACCCAGGCCGCTAGGGGCGCCGCCGTTCATTCAGGGCGTTAGAACGGGCAGGGCTCTCCGAGCCAAGGGCAATCTTTGAAACCCTCTCGCCAAAACGCTTGGGCCCACACTCCCACTCGCCTGTGCATTCACGTCGACCTGTCCTTCGGCTCGCAGTACAGCCTACGGATAGGTCCTGCCAGCCTCCTGGAGCTAACACAAACCCTACGTCGGTGCCCGAGGGGCCCCTCCCAAGGGGCCTGGCTCTGCCATGCCGGGGCTCAGGGACCCCTGAGCCCCCGCGGCAGTCTCACCCTGCCACCGCGCCGTGACCTGGCACACTTGGGGCGCTGTCCTCATTCAGGTGGGAGAACGGGCAGGGCCCTCAGAGCCCCGGGCGACATTCGAAGACCCCCGCGCCAAAACGCTTGGGCCCACGGTCCAGCTCGCCAGCGCCCTCACCTAGGCCAGCCCCTCCGCACACCGCACATGTGGCGGATCGGGCCTGCCAGCTTCCTGAGGGCTAACCCAAACCCTACATCAGCCCCCGAGGGGCCCCTCCCAATGGGCCTGGCGCCGCCACGCCGGGGATTGGGGACCCCAGATCCCCAGCTCTGGAGCCACCCTACCGCCCCGCCTCCACCCGGGCCGTTAGGGGCGCTGCCAGTCATTCAGGGCGGGAGAACGGGCAGGGCCCTCCAAGCCCCTGGCGACCTTCGAAGGCCACCCTTGCCAAAATACTTGGGCCCATGCTCCCGCTCGCCAATGCCCTCACCTCGGCCCGCCCCTCCACTCGCCGCACAGCCAGCGGATCGGGCCTGCCGGCCTCCTGGGGGCTAACCCTAAACCTAAGTCAGCCCCCGAGGGGCCTCTCCCAAGGTGCCTGGCGCCACAACACCGGGGTTTCGTGTCCCCCGAGCCCCATTGCCAGACTCACCCTCCCGCCCCGCTGCCACCCGGGCCACCAGGGTCCCCGCCGGTCATTAAGGGCGGGAGAACAGGCAGGGCCCTCCGAGCCAACGGTGACCTTCGAAGGCCCCCGTGCGAAAACACTCAGGCCCACGCTCCTGCTCGCCAGAACCCTCACTCCAGCCCACCACATCACTCGCCGTACAGCGGACAGATCGGGGCTGCTGGCCTCCGGGGGGATAACTCTAAGCCTAGGTCGGCACCCAAGGGGCCCCTCCCAAGGGGCCTGGCACCGCCATGCCAGGGATTGGGGACTCCCGAGCCCCAGTGCCGGACTCACCGTACCGCCTCACTGCGACCCGGCCCGCTAGGGGCAACGTCCTCATTCAGGGTGGGAGATCGGGCAGGGCCCTCCGAGTCCCCGGCGACCTTTGAACCCCCCCCACGCAAAAACGCTTGGGCCCATGCTCCCGCTCGCCAGCAACCTCACCTCTGCCCGACCATCCACTCGCTGCACAGCTGGCAGATCTGGCCTGCTGGCCTCCTGGAGGCTAACCCAAACCCTAATTCAGGCCCGAGGGGCACCTCCCAAGGGGTCTGGTGCCGAAACGCCAGGGATTGGGGATTCCCGAGCCCCAGCACTGGACTCACCCTGCCGCCCCTCTGCAACCCGAGCCGCTAGGTGCGCCATCGGGCTTTCAGCGCAGTAGAACCGGAAGTGCACTCTGAACCCCCGGTGACTTTCGAATGCCCCCACGCCAAAACGCTTGGGCCCACGCTCCCGCTCCACAGTGCCATCACCTCGGCCTGCCCCACTGCTCGCTACACAGCTGGCGGATCAGGTCTGCCATCCTCTTGGGGGCTAACACTAACGCTGGTTCGGACCCCGAGGGCCCTTCCCAAGGGGCCTGGCGCCCCAACGCCGAGTATTGGGGACCCCCACACCCCAGCGCCGGACTTACCATGCCGCCCCACCGCAACCCGGGCCACTAGGGGCATCGCCGGTCATTCAGGTCGGGAGAACGGGCAAGGCCTTCCGAGCCCCCAGGGACTTTCGAAGGCCCCCCGCGCCAAAAGGCTGGGCCCACGCCCCCGTACGCCAGCGCCCTCACCTCGGCGTGCCGCTCTGCTCACAGCACAGCCAGCGGATGAGGCCTGCCAGCTTCCTGGGGGCTAACCCTAAACCTAGGTTGGCCCCCGATGGGCCCCTCCCAAGGAGCCTGGAGCTGCAAGGCCTGGGATTGGGGACCCCCGAGTCCCAGCACCGGACTCACCCGGCCACCCCACCACAACCCAGGGCACCAGGGGCGCAGCTGGTTACTCTGGGCGGTAGAATGGGCAGGGCCCTCCAAGCCCCCGGCAACTTTTGAAGGCCCCCCACGCCAAAACGCTTGGGCCCATGCTCCCACTCACCAGCGCCCTCACCTCAGCCCGCACCACCGTCGCCGCACAGCCAGCGGATCGGGCCTGCCAGTGCCCTGGGGGATACCCCTAACTCTAGGTCGGCGCCCGAGGGGCCCCTCCCAAGGGGCCTGGCACCACAACCACAGAGATTGGGGACCCCCGAGCCCCAACTCTGAACACACCCTGCAGCCCCGCCGTCACCTGGCCCGCTAGGGGCGCCGCAGGTCATTCAGGGCGGGAGAACGGGCAGGGTCCTTCCGAGCCCCTGGCGAACTTCGAAGGCCCCCTCGCCAAAACGCTTGGGCCCACGCTCCTGCTTGCCAGCGCCCTGACCTCGGCCCGCCACTCCCCTCACTGCACAGCTGGTGTATCGGGCCTGACGGCCTCCTTTGAGCTAACCCTAACCCTAGGTCAGCCCCTGAGGTTGCCCCCCAAGTGCCTGGAGCCGCCACACCGGGGATTGGGAACCCCTGTGCCCCAGCTCCAGACTCACCCTGCACCCTGCTGCCACCATGGCCGCTAGAGGCGCCGCCGGTCATTCAGGGTGGGAGAACTGGCAAGGCCCTCCGAGCCCCTGGCGAACATCCAAGGCCTCCCGCACCAAAACGCTTGGGCCAAGCTACCACTCACCAGCGCCCTCACGTCGGCCAGCCCTTCCACTCTCTGAACAGCTGGCGGATCGGGCCTGCAATCCTCCTGGGGGCTAACCCTAACCCTAGGTCGGCCCCAGAGGGGCCCGTCCCAAGGGGCCTGGCACTGCCACGCCAGGGATTGGGGACCCCTGAGCAGCAACACCAGACGCACCCTGCCGCCCCGCCGCCACCAGGGCCGCTAGGGGCGCCGCCGGTCATTCCCGCCTGGAGAACGTGCAGAGCCTTCCGAGCCACCCTCGATCTTCGAAGGCCCCCACGCCAAAACGCCTGGGCCCACTCTCCTGCTCTCCAGCACCTTTACCTCAGCCTGCCCCTCTGCACGCCGCACAGCTGGCAGATCGGGCCTGCCGGCCTCCTGGGGGCTAACACAAACCCTATGTCAGCCCCCGAGGTGCCCCTTCCAAGGGGCCTGGAACCGCCATGCCCCTGCTTGGGGACCCCCAAGCACCAGCGCCGAACTCACCCTGCCGCCCTGCAGCCACCTGGGCTGCTAGGGGCGCCGACACTCATTCAGGGCCGGAGAACAGGCAGGGACCTCTGAGCCCCCAGCGACCTTGGAAGGCCCCCCGTGCAAAAACACTTGGGCCCATGCTCCAGCTAGCCAGAGCCCTCACCTTGGCCTGCCACTCCATAATCCGCACAGCCGGTGGATGGGGCTTGCTGGCCTCCATTGAGCTAACCCTAACGCTAGGTCGGCACCCAAGGGACCACTCCCAAGTGCCCGGCGCTGCCACGCCGGGGATTGGGGACCCCCGAGCCCCAGCTCCAGACTCACCCTGCTGGCCCACCACCACACCGGCCGCTAGGGGAGCCACCGGTCTTTCAAGGCGGGAGAACGGGCAGGGCCTTCCGAGCCCCCGGTGACATTCAAAGGCCCCCTGTGCCAAAATGCTTGGGCCCACGCTCCCGGTCGCCAGCGTGCTCACCTCAGCCCACCCCTCGCTCGCCGCACAGCCGGCAGATCGGGTCTGCTGGCCTCCTGGGGGCTAACCCTTCCCTAGGTCAGCTCACCAGAGGCCCCTTCCAAGGGGCCTGGCACTGCCACGCTGGTGATTGGGGACCCCCGAGCCAAACCGCCGGACACACCCTGCCACCCCACCGACACCCAGGCCGCTAGGGGCGCCACCGGTCATCTAGGTTGGAGAACGGGCAGGGCCCTCCAAGCCCCCGGTGACATTCGAAGGCCCCCCGCGCCAAAATGCTTTGGCCCACGCTTCTGCTCACCAATGCCCTCACCTCGGCCAGCCCCTCCGCAAGCTGCACAACCAGCGGATAGGGCCTGGCGGCCTCCTGGGGTCTAACCCTAACCCTAGGTTGGCTGTCGAGGGGCCCCTCCCAAGGGGTCTGGCACCACCACGCCGGGGATTGGGAACCCCCGAGCACCAGTGCCGGACTCACCCTGGTGCCCTGCGAAGACCTGGCTTGCTAGGGTCGCCATCCTCATTCAGAGTGGGAGAACTTGCAGGGCCCTCCGCGCCCCCTGAGACCTTCAAAGGCAACGTGCGCCAAAACGCTTGGGCCCCCGCTCCTGTTCACCATTGCCCTCACCTGGGCCCCACCCTCCGCTCACCACACAGCCAGTGGATCGGGCCTGCCAGCCTCCTGGGGGCTAACCCTAACCCTAATTCAGCCCCTGAGGAGCCACTCCCAAGGGGACTGGCGCCATCACTCTGGGGATTGGGGACAATCGAGCCCCAGCGCCAGACTTTCACTGCCACCCCGCCGCCACCCGGGCTGCTAGGGGCGCCGCCGGTCCTTCAGGGCAGAGGAAGGGGCAGGGCCCTCTGAGCCCCCGGCGACCTTCGAAGGCCCCTGCGCCAAAACGCTTGGGCCCACGCTCCTGCTCGCCAGCGCGCTCACCTCAGCCCTCCACTCCGCTCGCAACACAGTTGGCGGATCGGGCCTGCCGGGCTCCTGGGGGCTAACCCTAAACCTAGGTCGGCCCCCGAGGGGCCCTTCCCAAGGGTACTGGCTCTGCAAGGCCAGATATTGGGGACCCACGAGCATGAGCGCCAGACTCACCCAGCCTCCCCGCCGCCACCCGGGCTGCTAGGGGCGCCGCCAGTCATTCAGGGCGGGAGAAGGGGCATGGATCTCTGAGCCCCCGGCGACTTTTGAAGGAGTCCCGCGCCAAAACCCTTGGGCCCACGCTCCCGCTCGCCAGCGCCCTCACCTTGGACCACCACTCCTCTCACGGCACAGCCGGCAGAACGGGCCTGCCGGCCTCCTTTGGGCTAACCCTAACCCTAGGTAGGCCCCCGAGGGACCACTCCCAAGTGCCTGGCGCCGCCACACTGGGGATTGGGGACCCACGAGCCCTAGCTCCAGACTCACCCTGCCACCCCGCCGTGACCCGGCATGCTAGGGGCAACGTCATCATAGGTCGAGAGAACAGGCAGGGCCCTCTGAGCCCCTGGTGACCTTTGAAGGCCCCCCACGCCAAAACACTTGGGCCCACGCTCCTGCTCGCCAGCGCATTCATGACGGCCCGCCCCTCCGCTCGACGCACAGCCAGCGGATCAGGCCGCTGGACTCCTGGGGGTAACCCTAAAGCTAGGCAGGCCCCAGAGGGGCACCTCCCAAGGGGCCTGTGGCCACCAAGCCTGGGACTAGGACCACAGGCCCCATCGCCAGACTCACCCTGCCTCCCTGCTGCCACTCAGGCCACTAGGGGCGCCGCCAGTCATTCAGGGTGCGAGAACGGACAGGGTCCTCCGAGCCACTGGCGACCTTCGAAGGCTCCCCGTGCCAAAACCCTGGTGCCCACGCTCCCGCTCCCCAGCGCCCTCACCTCGGCCCGCCCCTCCGCTCCCTGCACAGAGGGTGGATCCACCCTGCCGGCCTTGTGGGGGCTAACCCTAACTGTAGGTCGGCCCTCCAGGGTCCTTCCTAAGGATTCTTGTGCCTATGCGCCAGGGATCAGGGACTCCAAGACCCAGAACCAGACTCACGCTGCCGCAACGCCGCCACCCAGGCCACTAGGGGCGCTACCACTCATTCAGGGTGGGAGAAGGGACAGGGCCCTGGAGAAACTGGCGACATTTGAAGCCTCCCGCGCCAAAATGCAGGGGCCCACGCTCCCGCTCCCCAGGGCCTTTACCTCGGCCCACCCACCTCTTGCCAACCAGCCAGAGGATTGGGCCTGCTGGCCTCCTGGGTGCTAACTCTAACCCTAGGTCGGCCCAGGAGGAGCCCCTCCCAAAGGGCCTGGCCCCACAATGCTGGGGATTGGGGATCCCCGAGCCGCAGCTCAGGACTCACCCTGCAACCCCACCGCAATGGAGCCGCTAAGGGCGCCGCTGGTTATTCAGGGCAGGAGAATGGGCAGGGCCCTCCGAGACATGGCAACATTCAAAGGCCCAGGACGCCAAAATGCTGAGGCCCACGCTCCCTCTCCGCATCCCCCTCAACTCGGTCCACACCTCCACTCCTCGCACAGCCGGCGACTCGGGCCTGCCAGCCTCCTGGGCGCTAACCCTAACCCTAGGACGGCCCCTGAGGGTCCCTTCCTAAGGAGCCTTGCAGCACAACGCCTGAGATTGGCGACCAGCAAGCCCCAGCGCCGGACGCACGCTGCCGCCCCGCCCCACACGGGCCTCTAGGGGCGCCGCCATTCATTCGTGGTGGGAGAACTGGCAGGGCCCTCCGAACCCCCGCCGACCTTCGAAGGCGCCCAGAACCAAAACGCTTGGGCCCAGGCTCATGTTCACCAGCACCCTCACTTAGGCCCAACTGTCCTCTCTATGCACAGGCGGTGTATCGGGCCTGCTGGCCTCCTGAGGGCTAACCCTAACTGTAGGTCGGCCACGGAGGGGCCCTTCCCAAGTGGCCTGGCGCCACAATGCCGGGAATGGGGACCCCAACCCAAGTGCCGGTCTCAACCTGCTGCCTTTCAGGCCCCGGAGCCTCTAGGGCCCCGCCGGTCATTCAGAGCGGGAGAACGGGCAGGTCCTTCTGACCCGCACCGACCTTCGAAGACCCCCCGCACTAAAACACTTGGGCTCATGCTCAGTCTCGCCAGCGCCCTCACCTCGGCCCTACCCTCCGCGTGCTGCACAGCCGCTGATCGGGTCCACCGGCTTGCTGGGGGCTAACCGTAACCCTAGATCGACCCCCAAGGGCCCCTCCCAAGGGCCCTGGCACCGCAACACCGGGAATTGTGGACCCCTGAGCCCCAGCGCCAGACTCACCCTGCCGCCCTGCTGCCACACAGGCCGCTAGGAGTGTAGCCGGTCATTCAGGGCGGGAGAACGGGTAGGGCCCTCCAAGCCCCCACCTACATTTGAAGGTGCCCCGAATCAAAACGCTTGGGCCCAGGCTCATGTTCACCAGCACCCTCAACTCGGCCCGCACCTCCGCTCCTTGCACAGCCGGCGACTCGGGCCTGCCGGCCTCTTGGGCGTTAACTAGAACCCTAGGACGGCCCCTGAGGGTCCCTTCCTAAGGGGCCTGGCACCGCAACGCCGGGGATTGGGTACCCCCAATCCCCAGCGCCGGATGCACGCTGCCGCCCCACCCCACACGGGCCGCTAGGGGCGCCGCCATTCATTCGGGGTGGGAGAACTGGCAGGGCCCTCCGAACCCCCGCCGACCTTCGAAGGCGCACCGAACCAAAACGCTTGGACCCAGGCTCATGTTCACCAGCACCCTCACTTTGGCCCAACTGTCCTCTCGATGCACAGGTGGTGTATCGGGCCTGCGTGGCTCCTGGGGGCTAACCCTAACCCTAGGTCGACCACCGAGGGGCCCTTCCCAAGGGGCCTGGCATCGCAATGCGGGGATTGGGGAGCCCCAAACCCCAGCACCAGACTAACCTTACCGCTCTGCCGGCGGCAGGGCCGCTAGGGGCGCCACCGGTCATTTAGGGCGGGAGAATGTGTAGGGCCCTCCAAGCCCCCTGTGACATTCGAAGTTCCCCCATCCCAAAACGCTTAGGCCCATGCTCCTTCTCGCCAGCGCCCTCACCTCGGCCCACGCCTCCCCTCGCAGCACAGCCGGCGGATCGGGCCTGCTGGCCTCCTGGGGGTTAACCCTAACCATAGTTCGGCCCACGAGGGCCCCTCCCAAGGGGCTTGGTGCGGCACGTGGGGATTGGGGACCCCTGAGCCCCTGCGCCAGACTCAATGTGTTGCCCCGCCTCCACCCTGGCCGATAGGGGCGCCGCTGGTCATTCAGGGCAGGAGAACGGGCAGGGCCCTCAGAGCACCCAGAGACCTTTGAAGGCTCCCAGCGCCAAAATCCTTGGGCCCGTGCTCCTGCTCGCCAGCAGCCTCACCTCGGCCCGCCCCTCCGCTCACCGCACAGCTGGCTGATTGTGCCTGAAGGCCTCCTGGGAGCTAACCCAAACCATACGTCGGCCCAAGAGGGGCCCCTCCCAATGGGCCTGGCACAGCTAAGCCGGGGCTTGGCGACCCCCGAGCACCAGTGCAAGACACCCTGCCACCTCGCCAGGACCCGGCCCGCTAGGAGCGCTGTCCTCATTCAGGGCGGGAGAACGTGCGGGGACCTCAGAGCCACCAGCGACCTTCGAAGGCCCTCCGTACCAAAACGCTTGGGCCCACGCTCCCGATCGCGAGCGCCCTCACCTCGGCCAACCACTCCGCTCGCCGCACAGCTGGCGGATCGGGCCTGTGGGCCTCCTGGGGGCTAACCCTAACACTAGGTCGCACCCGAGGGGCCCCTCCCAAGGGGCCTGGCGCTGCAACACCGGGGATTGGGGACCCCCGAGCCCCAGCACCAGACTCACTCTGCCGCCCCTCTGCAACCCGAGCCGCTAGGTGCACCGTCGGGCTTTCAGCGCAGTAGAACCGGAAGTGCGCTCTGAACCCCTGGCAACTTTTGAATGCCCCCACGCCAATAGCTTGGGCCCATGCTCCCGCTCTACAGTGCCCTCACCTTGGCCTGCCCCACTGCTCTCTACACAGCTAGCGGATCGGCCTGTCGGCCTCCTGAGGGCTAATACTAACGCTGGTTTGGACCCCGAGGGCCCTTCCCAAGGGGCCTGGCGCCCCAACGCAGAGTATTGGGGACCCCCATGCCCCAGCTCCGGACTTACCGTGCTGCCCCACCGCAACCCGGGCCACTAGGGGCACCACCGGTCTTTCAGGTCGGGAGGACGGGCAGGGCTTTCCGAGCCCCCAGCGACTTTCGAAGGCCCCGCACGCCAAAAGGCTGGGCCCACGCCTCCGTATGCCAGCGCCCTCACCTCAGCGCGCTGCTCTGCTCGCAGCACAGCCAGTGGATGAGGCCTGCCAGCTTCATGGGGTCTAACCCTAAACCTAGGTTGGCCCCCAGTGGGCCCCTCCCAAGGAGCCTGGAGCTGCAAGGCCTGGGATTGGGGGCCTCCGAGCCCCAGCACCGGACTCACCCAGCCACCCCACCACAACCCGCGGCACCGGGGCGCCGCCGGTTATTCAGGGCGGGAGAACGGGCAGGGCCCTCCAGTCCCCTGGCAACTTTTGAAGGCCCCCCACGCCAAAACGCTTGGGCCCACGCTCCCGCTCACCAGCGCCCTCACCTCAGCCCACCCCACCGTTGCCACACACTGGCGGATCGGGCCTGCCGGTGCCCTGGGAAATAACCCTAAATCTAGGTCGGCGTTCGAGGGGCCCCTCCCAAGGGGCCTGGCACCGCAACGACAGAGATTGGGGACCCCCGAGCCCCAGCTCCAAACACACCCTGCAGCCCCACCGCCAACGGAGCTGCTAGGGGTGCCGCTGGTTATTCAGGGCAGGAGAATAGGCAGGGCCCTCCGAGACATGGCAACATTCGAAGGCCCAGGACGCCAAAATGCTGGGGCCCCCACTCCCGCTCGGCATCCCCCTCAACTCGGCCCACACCTCCACTCCTCGCACAGCTGGCGGATCGGGCCTGCCGGCCTCCTGGGCGCTAACCCTAACCCTAGGATGGCCCCTGAGGGTCCCATCCTAAGGAGCCTTGCGGCGGAACTCTGGGGATTGGCAACCCCCAAGCCCCAGCGCCCAGTACACCCTGCCGCCCCGCCCCACACAGGCCGCTAGGGGCGCCACCATTCATTCTGGGTGGGAGAACTGGCAGAGTCCTCCGAACCCCCAGTGGCGCCCAGAACCAAAATGCTTGTGCCCAGGCTCATGTTCACCAGCAACCTCACCTCGGCCCAACTCTCCGCTCCACGCACAGGTGGTGTATAGGGCCTGCCAGCCTCCTGGGAGCTAACCCTAACTGTAGGTCGGCCCCCGAGGGGCCCTTCCCAAGTGGCCTGGTGCCCCAACGCCGGGGATGGGGCAACCGAGCCCAAGTGCCGGACTCACCCTGCTGCCCTTCAGCCACCTGAGCCACTAGGGGCCCCGCCGGTCATTCAGAGTGGGAGAATGGGCAGGTCCCTCCGAGCCCCCACTGACCTTCGAAGACCCCCCACGCTAAAACGCTTGGGCTCATGCTCAGGCTCGCCAGTGCCCTCACCTCGGCCCACCCTGCTGCGTGCCGCTCAGATGGTGATCGGGTCCACCAGCCTCCGGGGGGCTAACTGTAACCCTAGATCGACCCCCGAGGGGCCCCTACCAAGGGGCCTGGCACCGCAATGCCGGGGATTGGGGACCCTGAGCCTCAGCACCTGACTCACCCTGCCACCCAGCCGCCACCCAGGGGCTTGGGGTGCTGCCGTTCATTCAGGGCGGGAGAACGGGCAGGGCCCTCTGAGACACGGTGACTTTCGAGTCCCCCCCGCGCCAAAACGCCCGGGCCCTCGCACCCAAACACCAGCGCCCTCACCTCGGTCCGCCGCTCCACTCTCCACGCAGCTGGCGAATAGGACCTGCCGAGTTCTTAGGGGCTAAACCTAACCCTAAGTTGTCATCCGAGGGGCCCCACCCAAAGGGCCTGGCACCGCATCCCTGGGGATTGGAGATACCCGAGCTGTAGGGCCTGACTCACCCTGCCACCCCTCACCACCTGGACCGCTAGGGGCGCCGCCATTCATTCAGGGTGGGAGAACCTGCAGGGCACTTCGAACCCCCGCCGACCTTTGAAGGCGTTCTGAACCAAAACGCTTGGGCCCAGGCTCATGTTCACCACCACCCTCACCTCGGCCCAACTCTCTGCTTCATTCAGACCCGTTGGAAAGGGCCTGCCGGGCTCTTGGTTCTAAGGAAAACCCTAGGTCGGCCCCGTGGGGCACATCCCAAGGGGCCTGGCTCCGCAACGCTGGGGATTGGTGACTCAGAGCCCCAGAGCCGGACTCACCCTGCCGCACTATCGCCACCTGGGCCTCTAGGGGCGCCACCGGTCATGCACTGTGAGAGAAGGGCAGGGCCTTCTGAGTCCCCAGTGACCTTCAAAGGTTCCCCGCGCCAGAACACTGGTGCCCATGCTCCCGCTCCCCAGCGCCCTCACCTCGGCCCGCCCCTCCGTTTGCTGCAGAGCCAGTGGATAGTGCCTGCCATGCTCCTGGGGGCTAACTAAAACCCTAGGTCGGCCCCGTGGGGCACATCCCAAGGGGTCTGGCTCTGCAATGCTTGGGATTGGTGACTCAGAGCCCGAGAGCCAGACTCACCCTACCACACTGTCGCCACCCAGGCAGCTAGGGGCACCTCTGGTCATTCAGGGCGAGAGAAGTGGCAGGTCCTTCAGAGTCCCCAGTGACCTTCAAGGTCTCCCTGCACCAAAACACCTAGGTCCACCCTCCCACTCACCAGCGCCCTCACCTAGGTCTGCTACTCTGCTCTCCACACAGCTGGTGAATAGGGCCTGCTGGCCTCCTAGGGGCTAAACCTATCCCTAGGTTGGCCCCCGAAGGGCCCCTCCCAAGGGGCCTGGTGCCACAACCCCGGAGACTGGGGATCCCCAAGCCCCAGGCCGGATGCAACCTGTCGCCACTCCCCATCCAGGCCGCTAGGGGCACCGCCATTCATTCAGGGTGGGAGGATAGACAGGGCCCTCCGAATCCCCGCCAACTTTCGAAGGCGCCCCGAACCAAAACGCTTGGGCCCAGGCTCATGTTCACCAGCACCCTCACCTCGCCCCAACTCTCCCCTCGACGCACAGGTGGTGTATCGGGCCTGCGGGGCTCCTGGAGGCTAACCCTAACCATAGGTCGGCCCCCGAGGGGCCCTTCCAAAGGGGCCTGGCGTTGCAACGCTGGGGATGGGGACCCCGAGTCCATGTGCCGGACGCACCCTGCTGCCCTTCAGCCACCCGAGCCACTAGAGGCCCCGCCGGTCAATCAGGGCAGGAGATCGGGCAGGGCCTTCCGAGCCCACACTGACCTTTGAAGGCTCCCCGCGCAAAAACTTTGGCTCCCAGGATCCTGCTCGCCAGCGCCCTCACCTCAGCCCGCCCCTCCGCTTGCTTCAGAGCCGGTGGATAGGGCCTGCTGGGCTCCTGGCAGCTAACCAAAACCCTAGGTCGGCCCTGTGGGGGCATCCCAAGCTGCCTGGCTCTGCAATGCTGGGAATTGGTGACTCAGATCCCCAGAGCCAGACTCACCCTCCCACAACGCTGCCACCCTGGCCGCTAGGGGCGCCGCTGGTCATTCAGGGCGGGAGAACAGACAGGGCCCTGGAGAAACCAGGGACATTTGAAGCCTCCCTTGCCAAAAGGCAGGGGCCCACAATCCCACTCCCCAGTGCCTTTACCACAGCCCGCCCACCTCTCGCCGCCCAGCCAGAGGATCGGGCCTGCCGGCCTCATGGGGGCTAACTCTAACCCTAGGTCGGCCCACGAGGAGCCCCTCCCAAGGGGACTGGCCCTGCAATGCTGGGGATTGGGGATCCCCAAGACGCAGTGCGGGACTCACCCTGCCGCCCCACTGCCAATGGAGCCGCTAGGGGCGTCGCTGGTTATTCAGGGCAGGAGAAAGGGCAAGGCCCTCCGAGCCATGGCAACATTCGAAGGCCCAGGGCGCCAAAATGCTGGGGACCACGCTCCTGCTGGGCATCGCCCTCAACCTGGCCCGCACCTCTGCTCCTCGCACAGCCGACGACTCCGGCCTGCCGGCCTCCTGGGCGCTAACCCTAACCCTAGGACAGCCCCTGAAGCTCCCTTCCTAAGGGGCCTGGTGCAGCAACGCCGGGGATTGGGGACCCCCAGGCCCCAGCGCCGGATGCACGCTGCCGCCCCGCCCCACACGGGCCGCTAGGGGCGCCGCCATTCATTCGGGGTGGGAGAACTGGCAGGGCCCTCCGAACCCCCGCCGACCTTCGAAGGCTCCCAGAACCAAAACGCTTGGGCCCAGGCTCATGTTCACCAGCACCCTCACTTCGGCCCAACTGTCCTCTCGATGCACAGGTGGTGTATCGGGCCTGCGTGGCTCCTGGGGGCTAACACTAAGCATAGGTCGGACCCCGAGGGGCCCTTCCCCAGGGGCCTGGCATCGCAACGCTGGGGATGGGGACCCCATGCCCAAGTGCCGGACTCACCCTGCTGCCCTTCAGCCACCCAAGCCGCTAGGGGACCACGGGTCAATCAGGACAGCAGAACGAGCAGGGACCTCCGAGCCCGTGCTGACCTTTGAAGGCCCCGTGCGCAAAATCGTTGGCTCCCATGCTCCTAATCCTAGGGCCTTCACCTCGGCCCGCCCCTCCGCTTGATTCAGAGCCGGTGGATAGGGCCTGCCGGGCTCCGGGGGGCTAACCAAAACCCTAGGTCTGCCCCATGGGGCACATCCCAAGTGGCCTGGCTCTGCAACACTGGGGATTGGTGACTCAGAGCCCCAGAGCCAGACTCACCCTGCTGCACTATCGCCACCTGGGCCACTAGGGGCGCCGCTGGTCATTCGGGGGAGAAAAGGGGCAGGGACTTCTGAGCCCACGGTGACCTTCAAAGGCTCCCCGCACCAAAACGCTGGTGCCCACACTCACACTCCCCAGCGCCCTCACCTTGGCCCACCCTTCTACTCGCCGCACAGCGGGCAGATAGGGCCTGCCAGCCTCCTGGGGGCTAACCCTAACCCTAGGTCGGCCCCCCAGGGGCCCCTCCCAAGGGTCCTGGTGCCGCTACGCCAGGGATCGGGGACCCCAAGCCCCAGAGCCAGATGCACGCTGCCGCCCCGCCCCACAGGGGCCGCTAGGGGCGCCGCCATTCATTCAGGGTAGGAGAAGTGGAGGGCTCTCCGAACCCCTACAGACATTCGAAGGCACACCAAACCAAAACGCTTGGGCCCAGGCTCATGTTCACCAGCACCCTCACCTCGCCCCAACTATCCCCTCGACGCACAGGTGGTGTATCGGGCCTGCGGTGCTCCTGGAGACTAACCCTAACCATACATCAACCCCCGAGGAGCCCTTCCCAAGGGGCCTGGTGTCGCAACTCTGGGGATGGGGATCCCGAGCCCATGTGCCTGACTCACCCTGCTGCCCTTCAGCCACCCGAGCCCCTAGAGGCCCCGCTGGTCAATCAGGGCAGGAGATTGGGCAGGGCCCTCTGAGCCCACGCTGACCTTTGAAGGCTCCCCGCGCAAAAACGTTGGCTCCCAGGATCCTGCTCACCAGCGCCCTCACCTAGGCCCACCCCACCGCTTGCTTCAGAGCCGGTGGATAGGGCCTGCTGGGCTCCTGGCAGCTAATCAAAACCCTAGGTCGGCCCTGTGGGGACATCCCAAGAGGCCTGGCTCTGCAATTCTGGGGATTGGTGTCTCAGAGCCCCAGAGCCAGAGTCACCCTGCCGCACTGTACCCACCCGGGCCACTAGGGGAGCTGTCGGTCATAGAGAGCGAGAGAAGGGCAGGGCCATCTGAGCCACAGGTGACCTTCACAGGCTCCCCACACCATAACGCTGGTGCCCACGCTCCCGCTCCCCAGCGCCCTCTCCTCGGCCCACACCTCCGCTCGCCGCACAGTGTGCGGATTAGGCCTGAAGGTCTCCTTGGGGCTAATCCTAACCCTAGGTCGGCCTCCCAGGGGCCCATCCCAAGGTTCCTGGTGCCACTATGCACGGGATCTGGGACTCCAAGCCCCAGAGCCAGACTCACCCTCCCACAACGCTGCCACCCTGGCCACTAGGGGCGCCGCCGGTCATTCAGGGCGGGAGAAGGGACAAGGCCCTGGAGAAACCGGAGATATTTGAAGCCTCCAGCGCCAAAATGCAGGGGCCCACAATCCTGCTCCCCAGCGCCCTCACCTCGGCCCACCCCTCCGCTCGCCCCACAGCCATCGTATTGGGACTGCAGGCCTCCTGGGGGCTAACCCTAACCCTAGGTCGGCCCCCGAAGGGCACTCCCAAAGGGCCTGGCACCGCGATGCCGGACATTGGGGACCCCCAAGCCCCAGCGATGTACTCAAAATGCCCCTCCGCTGCCACCCGGGCCACTTGGGGCGCCGCCGGTCATTCAGGGTGGGGGAATGGGCAGGACCCTCCAAGCCAAAGAATAGGAAAACAGTAAGTAAAAAGGATACGTGCACCCCTATGTTTCTTGCACCATTATTTACAATGTCACAATATGTAAGCAACCCAAGTGTCTGTAGAAAAATTGACAAATGAGATGATAGATGTGAGTATTCACACACACACACACACACACACACAGACACACACACACACACATACACACACACATACACACACACAATGGAGTATTACTCGGATTGCAAAAGAATGAAACCTTGCCATTTGCAGACACATGGATGGAGCTAGAGAGTATTATCCAAACTAAAATCAGTCAGTCAGAGAAAGACAAATCCCATATGATGTCACTCTAATGGGGAATTTAAAAAACAAACAAAAATAAATAACTAAAAGAGAAAAAGGAGACACACCAAAATACAAACTCTTAACAAGAGAGAACAAACGGATGGTTACAAGAGAGGAGGTGGATAGAGGGATGAGTGGAATAGATGAAGGGGATTAAGAGGACACTTCTTGATGACCACTGAGTAATATATAGAAATACTGAATCACTCTACTGTACACCTGAAACTAATGTAACACTGTATGTTAGCTTTAATGGAATTAAAATAAATTTTAAAAAAAGATTTTTCTTTCAGAAACCTCTTTGAAAAAGCTTTTCCTGTGCAATGTGCAAAAGCCCTACTTGGGAGGATTCACTCTACAATAATTATTCACTTAATGCCTAAAATTCAGATTTCACTGAGTTCTTACCATGGATCCCAGCCCACGGGAGCCATGGTCCTTTTCAGTCCAGGCTCAGCACCTATGCATTCAAGATTGGAAGTAGAGACACATATCACTTCACAGTCCAGATAGCTATTATTGTTTCTGTTTCAGTGTGAGAGAGTCACAGACTTTGGGACAGGTTTCAGAGCAGATTTATTATGGATCCTGGATCTCTACTTCAATGTTCATTGCCTGGATCCATTTGACTAATAGGTTCTCTGTGGATGGGCTTGCTTCCAAGCACATACATGGAAGATGCAAAGGTGGGTGGGCCTGGTGCGGGACAGGAAGAAGACCAAAAGCAGACAAGGGTCCGATCCCTCCCCTGATCCAGGAACTGCTATGGGAGAGGGTACGGGAGGTAGAATCCATGTGAAACTCCAAGGTCACCAGCTGAACACAGGAGGCACAGGTCAAGGGATCTGGAGATGCAGGGGTTGAAGGCTGCTCTGAGCTACCTCTGGGAGGAAGGGAGGGAAGGAATGAGAAGGAGACACTGCCTGCCCCTGGCCCATGCCAGCTGCCCACCGCTCCGACACGCATCAGTCTATGAGCTGACACAGCCTGGGCTCAGGATGGGCTGGCTTGGGTCCCTCAATCCTCAGTAGGACAGCTGGCCCCAGGGCTCAGAGACATGCTGAGGGAGATGAGAGGGAAAGCTGCCCCACCCAGGTCATCCCCTCCTTGAGCAGACAGCCCTTCAGAACTGCTAAAAAAACCCCACTAACGGGGTTGAAAGACATGCCATGGATGAACTAAGGCATAGAGATATGTAAAATAACATTCATTTTTAAGTTCAGAGCTGTCATCTCAGGAAGTGGGGACAGCTTCCCTGAAGAAGACTGAGGGGAGGGCAGGCCATGCTGAAAAGGGAGACATGGCTGTCCTGATTGGGGACCTGCAGCCCCCTTCCAGGGCAGTGCATCATCCTCGCATCACACGAGATCCATGGAAGTGTTCCATCAGGGCCAGATGTTTGTCTCGAGAAGGCTACCCTGGCATCGGACTGCACAGGGCACCAGGGACAAGGGCCAGATGGAGGACGGACAATACCCCGGAGGCCATGGGGCAAGAGCAGAGGCACATGACCTTGAAGATGATGATGAAAAGCAGGAGGTTGCAGCATGGACCTGGCCCAAAAGTGCCATGGGAGCAGTGCCCAGAGCTACACTGACTGGGTGCCTTCTGTGCCCGGTGCGGCTAACTTCAGTGGGGTCCAGACTAGTCCTGACCACAAGTCTAGGAAGTGTGCACCACCCCCGGCCTCCTCTCCCCTTGCAGCTGCTAGGAATCACGTTCACAGACCCTGGTCAGCTTTCATGGAAACCAAGCAGTGGCTCCCCCGCACGCTGCACCTCTGGTCGTGGTCCAGTGCGACCCTCGTGCCTGGCCAGACAGTGATGTCTACCTGTCTCCACACAAATCCACAGACAGGAGGGTGTCCCTGAATTCCACAGCACCTGATGAGACAGATCCACAGAACCCAACACCCAGTGGGTCACTCGGGACCTCACCTATGGTCATGGAGCTCGCCATACCTTATTTCTGTCACTTCCCACAGAAAGCCTGGTTCTGATACCCCACAATACCGTACATTCTGGTTGCTGACCTGGGGTCATGCCATGAACCCACATGACACCTTTCTTTAAGTGAAGGCTATGCCTATATCTCCTAGAAAATATTTAATGAAGTACAAGTCCATCAGGACTATGGTGTGAACAGTAGCACACAGCCTGCATGGTAGTAGTCAGTAATTCTAACAAGTGTTAACCCCACACCCCGTCTCACAAAGCCTTCCTCCATCCCCACTGAACTCATGGTCTGCCCTCAGAAAACCCTCAAGGAAACAAACCTTTCATCTGAGTGCTCTCTTCACCTTCTGCATCAAATCTTGTCCAACCACAATGATAGGAAATTAGAAGTCAGTCTCAAGAAAAAAATGGGACAGTCAAAAATAGGTGGAGATTTTTGGGGCCTGGGTGGCTCTGTCGTTAAGGATGTGCTTTCAGCTCAGGTCTTGACCCCGGATCCTGGGATCTAGCCCCAAATCAGGTCCTTGCTCAGTGGGAAGCCCGCTTCTCCCTCTCCCACCCCCCTGCTTGCGTTCCCTCTCTCGCTGTCTCACTCTCTGTCAGATACTTAAATAATCTTAAAAAATATGTGGAGATTTAACAACATGCTACTGAACAACCAACAGTCAAAGAAGAAATCAAAAAAATTTTAGAAGTACCTTGACATTGATGAAAAAGACAACCTACAAAAACTAATGGGATGCAGCAAAAGTAGCTTTATGGGGGACATTCATAGAAATTCAGATCTTCATCAATCCATGAAAATGCTCTCCAATAAACAACCTGATTTATGTGGTAAAGAAGTAGAAAAAAAATAACAAAGCCCCAAATTAGTAGAAATAAGGAAATAACAAAAATGAATACATAAATAAATCCAACGGAGACTAAAAAGAAAAAAAATGAAAATGAGAGCAGCCTTTTTTGGAAAGATAAACAAAACTGACAAACTTAGCTAGACTCACCAAGAAAGACAGAGGACTCGAATACAATCAGGAAAGAAAGATAATGGATTCCTGTCTCATATCAAAATCAAAAGAACCCTTCAACCTTGGACACAACAACATCTTGTAAGCCACGTCTCTAAAGGCAAAGGAAATAAAAGCAAAAAATGAACTATTGGCACTTCATCAGGATAAAAAGCTTCTGCTCGGCAAAGCAAATGATCAAAAAACAAAAAGGCAACCTATGGAATTGAAGAAGATATCTGCAAATGATATTACAGATAAAGGGTTGGTATCCAAGATCTATAAAGAACTCCTCAAACTCGACACCCAAAAAATGGGCAGAAGACAAAAAGAGATACTTCTCCAGAGAAGACATAAAATGGCCAACAGACACATGAAAAAATGCTCCACATCACTTGCCATCAGGCAAATACAAATCAAAACTACAATGAGATACCACCTTACACCAGTTAGAATGGTTAAAATTAACAAGGCAGGGGGCACCTGGGTGGCACAGAGGTTAAGCATCTGCCTTCGGCTAAGGGCGTGATCCTGGCATTATGGGATCGAACCCCACATCAGGCTCCTCCGTTATGAGCCTGCTTCTTCCTCTCCCACTCCCCTGTTTGTGTTCCCTCTCTCGCTGGATGTCTCTATCTCTGTGGAATGAATAAATAAAATCTTGAAAAAAAATTAACAAGACAGAAATAAAAAAAAGTCAGAGAGGATGTGAAGAAAGGGGAGCCCTCTTACACTACTCGTGAGAATTCAAGCTGGAACAGCCACTTTTGAAAACAATATGGAGGTTCCTCAAGACGTTAAACACAGAGCTATCCTATGACCCACCAATTGCACTACTGGGTATTTACCCCATCGACACAGAGTAATGAAAAGAAGGGGCACCTGTATCCCAATGTTCATAGCAGCAATGTCCATAATAGCCAAACTGTGGAAGGAGCCAAGATGTCCTTCAGCAGATGAATGGACAAAGAAGATGTGGTTCATCTATACAATGGAATATTACTCAGTCATCAGAAAGGATGAATACCCCCCATTTGCACCAACGTGGATGGACCAGGAGGGGATTATGCTAAGTGAAATTAAGTCAAGCAGAGAAAGACAATTATCATATGGTTTCACTCCTATGTGGAACGGAAGGAATAGCATGGAGGACATTAGAAGAAGGAAGGGAAAACTGAAGGGGTGGGAATGAGAGGGGAAGATGAACCATGAGAGACTACTGACACTGGGAAACAAACTGAAGGTTGCAGAAAGGGAGGGGAAGAGGAATGAGTTATCCTGGTGATGGGTATTAAGGAGGGCACGTGTTGGGGCGCCTGGGTGGCACAGCGGTTAAGCGTCTGCCTTCGGCTCAGGGCGTGATCCCGGCGTTATGGGATCGAGCCCCACAACAGGCTCCTCCGCTGTGAGCCTGCTTCTTCCTCTCCCACTCCCCCTGCTTGTGTTCCCTCTCTCGCTGGCAGTCTCTATATCTGTCGAATAAATAAATAAATTCTTTAAAAAAAAAAGGAGGGCACGTGTCATGATGAGCACTAGGTGTTATATGCAAACAATGAATCATGGAACACTACATCAAAAACAAATGAAGTACTGTAGGGTGACATCATTTTAAAAAAAGAAAGATATGAAATCCATACAGGAAAACTGTCACTATTTGCAAATGACATGAAATCCCGAAAGATTCCACACAAAAAAAAAAAAAACTGTAAGAATAAACAAATTCAAGAAAGTTGCAGGATATAAAGTGAATATACAGAGACCTGTTGTCTTTATTTATTTTCAAATTTTATGTATTTATTTGAAAGGAAGAGAAAAAGCACAAGCAGTGGGAGTGTCAGAAAGAGGGAGAAGCAGACCCTCGCTAAGCGGGGAGCACAACACGGGGCTTGATCCCAGAACTCTGGGTTCATGACCTGAGCTGAAGGCAGACGCTTCACCTATGGGGCCACCCAGATGACCCAACTTCTTTCATTTTTGTATACTGATGACACACTGTCGTAAAGAGAAATTAATAAAGCAATGCCATTTACAATTGCATAAAAAAATCTAGGAATAAAAGTAACCAAGAATGAGAAAGACATAGTACACTCAACACATGGCAGAAAAGAAATGAAAAGCATGTGTGTCGAGGGGGGCAGGATGAATGGGTCAAAGATTTGGAAGGCAACACAAACAAATGGAAGCATACGCCATGCTCCTTAACTGGAAGAGTTAATTATGTGAACATGTCCATCGTACCCAAAGCAATCGACAGATGTGATGAAATCCCTAACTGAATTCCAGTGGCATTATTCCAGCAAGTAGAAAACAGTCCTCAAACTTGTATGGAATCACAAAACACCCCAAATACCCAAAGGAACCTGGAGAAAGAAAGGTGCAGTCAACACACTCCTGGATTTCAAGTTAGATTACAAAGCTGTTGTCATCAAAACAGGATGGTACTGGCATAAACACAGACACCAGGTCAGTGGAACAGAACAGAAAGCTCAGAAACTTACCCACACGTAGATGATCCTAACTTACGACACAGCAGCAGAAGATATGCCATGAGGGAAGGACTGTCTCTTCAGTGAGCGGTAACAGGCAAAGGGGACACTAAATGCAGAAGAATATAACTGGGTCACTTTCTTACACCACACACAAAATTTTTAATGGATGAATGATATGAATGTAAGACCTGAATCCATAAACCTCCAAGAAGACACAGGTACTAAGTCTCTCGACATTGGTTTTGACAAAGTGTCTTCAGATCGGACACCAAATGCAAAGGCAACAAAAGCAAAAATAAACAAGTGGAACAACTTCAAAGTGAAATCTTCCACGCGGAAAAAGAAACCAGCAAAAACTTACAAGGCCACAGACCCAATAAGAAAAAAAATATCTGTGAATCATATGTGTGAGAAGACGCTAATATCCAAAATACACACAACACTCATACAAATCAAAACAAACAAACAAACAAAAAAAACGGTATAAAAAATGTGGGGAATATGTGAATAGATACTTTCCAAAGACGGCACACAGGTGCCAACAGACAGAAAAAGTTGTTCCACATCACTAAATATTGTCAGGGAAACATCAGTCAAACCCACAATTGGCTATTCCCTCACAACTGTTGGAACACCTATTGTCTCAGAGACAGACACCAGGTGGGGTCAAGGGTGTGCAGACGAGGAGACTCTGTGCACTGTTGGTGGGAATGGAAATTGGTGCAGCCACTGTGACAAACGGTATGGAGGTTCCTGAAAAAATAAAAGCAACTACGACATGACCCAATAATGGCTCTACTGAGTATTGATTCGGAGAACACAAAAATACTGCCTCAAAAAGACAGATGCACTCCCACGTTCACTGCAGCATTATTCACAAGAACCAGACATGGAAACACAGACCTTGGGGGCCTTATGCCAAGTAACTCAGACACAGAAAGACCAATACCAGATGCTTTCATGTACATTCCACGAGGAATAAACAAATACTGAACGCATAGACACTGAGAGCAGATTGGTAGGTGCCAGATTCAGGGTTGGGGTGGTAGAAACGGGTAAAGGTGGTCAAAGTCTCAATGTTTGAGTGAGAAAATCCGACAGTCATGAAATGTTCTGTCCAGCATGGAGACTAAAACTAACCCCGCAGTATGAGGTATAGGTTTCCCTGCTCTTTGAAAGTACAGGGCTTCTGAGAAACCTTGCACAGCAGAAATGGTGTCAAGAAGGAATGGCCATTAATTTACACGGAACAATTAGACAGTGTGCTCAAACACCAAAATTCCTTCTCTTTGGCTTTTCTTAGGCCTCAGCACACAAGTTTCTAAGGGAGGCCCAGCATAAATGAAGATAAAGCACAGCAGAGGCTCACAGACACCATTCAAAGTGCTGGTGGCTGGATGCGGAGAGCGGTTCCCAGCGGAAGGAGCTGGTTGGGGTGCACGCCGCCTCTGTTGTGCTTCTCCCCAAAACAGATGCTGAACGTGATTCTCACTGTTCACCTTTTTTCATAAGACGGAAATCCTCTTCAGGTCTCTTCCTCTTACTGAAGATGGGTAATAACATAGTTCTTTCAAGAAAGCCCAATGTCTTACTGTGAACATTTAAAAAGTGGGGGACACTTGTACTTGAGCATTACTGAGGGAGGAGATGTAAAAGGTTCTCCTAGACACAAATCTCAGCAGATCCACCGGGAAAGGCACCTTCCTCAGCATGCGGAACATGGACTACATCCTACCCCCAGAAACCCTCTCCTTCCCCTCGATCAGGACAACCCACAACAGCTGGGAGTTACCCCAACTCCTCCGTTCTCCTGCTCCTAATAGCTAACCGATCAGCAAATCCTGTGAGCTCCATCTTCAAAATGGACCCCGAATAGGTCTAACCACTCCATCCAAGGCCACCTGTCTGGTCCACAGTGCCTGAGTTCCTGGAAAAGCTTCGTCATTGATGTGCCTTGCCGTCTTCAACACTCTGTCATCTGTTCTCAACACTGTAGCCAGGATGGCCCAGTGAAACAGGGTCTCATGGGGTTATAGCCCTGGAATGCCTTTCTTTCACCTCTCTGAGGTAATGTCCTAAGGTGTCTCCTGTGGCCACAGGGCCTTCTTGCTGCTCCTGGACATACCTGGAATTCTCCTGCCCCAGAGCCTTTGCACATGCTTTCCCTTCTGTTAAGAATGCTCTTGATGTGTTCTCACTCACCTTCGGAGAAGTCTGAATTGGAGTGACAGGGACAGAAGATGAGCCTGTGTGTGTTGGGTGAGGCTGGTGGCCCAGAAGAGGGTTCTCTGCCAGCTCTCCGCCTGTGCCTCACTTGTCCTCAGCCAGGAACTTGCACAGAGCCCTCACCTGTCACAACTCTCACCCAGGAGACCCACAGCCACCCTTGGAGCCCACCCTGCCCATACCCTGCTGCAGAATGCATTCAGCTCTCATCTGGGACCCCTGTCAGCTTTACCCAGACCTGGAACTCCCCCATCTCCTGCAATGCTCCTGGATTCCCCCTCTTCTTCCAAAATCACACTGGCGCAAGGCTTTCATGAGAAAGATATAATGCTAACTAATGAAAGGTTCACACCTACTTTCCCCTTCTGTTGCCTTTCTCTCCACCTTCTTTCCTACCTGTGCAAATTGTAACATATCAGTGGAACATGAACATGCTCTGAGACCTGAATCTTTCATTGCAGCTTTCTGAGGACTCCTTATGTGATAAGAAACTAGTGTATCTTACAACAGGGTGTTTTACAACTCTCATCTATAGAATAGTACAGCCCAAATCACTACAATTTTACCTCACTCTTCATGAAGCAGAACACTTTTTCCTTTCTTCTCTTACTTAAATTCCAGTTAGTTCACATGCCATGGAATATTCGCTTCAGGGGTAGGATTTAGTGATTCCTCACCTGCATACAGTACCCGGTGCTCATCACAAGTACCATCCTTAATACCCCTCACCCATTTAACTCTTCCCCCCACGCCCCTGTCCTGCAGCAACACTCAGTTTGTTCTCCAAGGTTGAGTCTCTTTCCTTGTTTGCCTCTCTCATCACCCCTCCACTCTGTTCATCTGTTTTTTTTTCTGAAATTCCACAAGTGTGAGAGCATAGGATATTTGCCTTTCCTCACTGATTCTGCTTAGCTTAATACACTCTAGGTCCATGCACATCCTTGCAAATGGTAAGATTTCATTCTTTTTGAAGCTGGGTCATATTCCATTATATATAGGTATCCCACATCTGCTTTATCCATTCATCAGTGCATGGACTTTGGGATTCTCTCCATAGTTTGGCTACTGTGGACATTACTGCCATAAACATCATTGTGCATGGACCCCCTTCGAATCTGCATTTCTGTATCCTTTGGGTAATTACATAGGAGAGCAATTGCTGAATCATGGGGTTTTTCAATGTTTAACTTTTTGAGGAACCCCCACACTGTTTCCCAGACTGGCTGAACCACTTTGCATTGCCACCAACAGGATGGGAGGGTTCCCCTTTAAGCAGAACATTATCTGCCGGCAATTTCATAAGAGGAAACAAAACCTCTGTGAGATGCACCCAGGGTCAGGCAAGCAGTTGCAGACTTCACCCCAAGGCTCCTGACGCCAAGCCCCTTGAAGCCACCAGCATGCCACTATCCAAAAGAATTCCCAGACTCTCCTTCTGACTCCACCACCAAAGAAACTACAGAGAGAATATGGCACCTCAAAATATCGAGATAATACATTTAGTAAAACTAGAAAGTCAAGCTCAACTTTTAAACAGGAGCAGGCTGCTTTGGATAATTTTCAATTTTCCCTCCACCCTAATTTTAACTCTTCTGATGAATAAACTAATCAATGATGAAACATCACCTTTGTCAAATGACATCATCCAAGTCTGTATCAGATGAAAAAAAAGCCACCTAACTCTAGATGCTGGCCACTCAACCATATCTTAGGCCCAATTGAATAAACACTGTTAGATGAAGGAACAAATTAGATGTTACAAACAGGCACAGAGTGAATCTCACCTTCCCTTTCTAATAAAAGAGGGTTCCTAGGAAACAGATGGTCAAAATACATTTGTAAGCAATAAATGGACAGAGAAATTGTGATCCCCTGCAAAGTTCTACCTGCAGGGAAACTAAGTAATTCTTGCACCAAACCCAGAATCCTGACAGCTACTTCAATTTTACTTTGTGGCTCAACTAGAGAAAAGAGAAAAGCCCAGGAGGTTTTGGGATAATGAGAGGTTTTACCTCCAGCCCTGACATAGATAGGACATTTTGCCAAACATACCTGTGCTTTCTCTGAACACTGGCGTCCTGTGACAAGCTGCCTCGCTGACTCCGATGCTAACGTTCAAAACCTCGGGTGTCTTGGAGCCAGAGCAGAGAAGTGTTGTCAGCTGGGGACAAGAAGGCACCTCTGACCTAAAGCCTGCACACCTGCTTCGGTTTCTGGGCGAAGGGGCAACACATACTTGTTGTTTGTCAGTAATTGTCTTCATTCTCAACAGACCAATGACCTTGCCTTTTCTGGAAAGCAGACTTACTCTTCTAATGAAACCCTCAATTCATCTATTCCCAATGCAACTAGAGTGGGGTCTGGTTTACGCACGCCTCCAGGCCCCCACCTGGAGGATTTTCCTGCATGATTCTAATAGCCAATTACCACTAACCCGGGGGCACAGGGGGCATAATGCTGAAGTTGGGGGATGGCTCTGGGGCTTGCTACTGCCACACCTGTGCCTGGGGGACCAGGGCACACCCTGCTGAACTCGGGGTACTGCTCAAGAGGCATCACCTGCACTGTGTCAGAGAACTAAATGTGGGGATTGTGTGAGGTCCTTTCCTGCACTCTTCCAGGGGAACAGGGGAAACCCTGAAATTCTGCAACCCATCCCACCAAAGCTCAGGGGAGCGGGCGCCCTGGAGTTCACGGGTATGGAGATAAGGCCAGTTGAGGACATGGGGCGGAAGAGACTTTAAAGGGAAAAAGAAAACTCACCTGAGTCCCCACAATGAACCCTCTCCACGTGCCCTTCCAGAACCCTGCCTCCCACCTGAGGCGCACCCTACCCCCGGACCCCCACCCCAGTGCATGCTGCTCACTCACCAGCAGGGATCTCCACAGGGCAACTCTCTCTCTCTCAGTGCCCCTTCTTTGCCCCAAGTCTGCAACCCACTGCAAATCTGGGCCAGCCCACAGTGATGTAGCTCCACCCCCAAGTGGTGAATGGTCTGGGAGGGTGGTGCCTGAGCTCCTTGGATGCTGCGCAACCAGTCCTCAAGCCCCTGGAACCCTGAAAGTGCAGGGGGCACAAGAGGAGCCTCCTCTACCCAACACCAGGCACAGGCATGGGTGGGCTCGTGGGCTGGGGCCCCCACACAACCTGGCCCCTTCTAGGGACCTCTCTAGCTACAGACCACCCTCAGAGTCCTGCCCCTTCCCTTTCTGCACCAGCCCTCCCTGCTGGGGTGTGCCTGGTTCTGGGCATAGTCAGTGAGTATCAGACCCTCCAAGACTTGGGCTTTAGGAAATGCAATGTTTTCATGCATTTTCAGTATGCACATGTCAGTATGACTTTAATCTTATGGGAGCCAAAGAGGTTCTTTATTTTCTCTTATCTTTATGTTGGCATTTTTGGTTATTGTTTTCTTCTCGAAGCAGATGTACAACATGTGCTTGGGGCAGAAATAGGGATCATGCTTTCAGGTTTTGCCCAGTCATTTTGAGCTGGGTAAAATGTTAAAGGATAGCTTACCTGGGAGCCCAGGATCAGGGCCCACAGATGATATAAGATAAAAATTACTTTCATCATTATAATTACTCCTAAATGGAGGAATGTGAGACAAAAGCACCTTTCCCAAGAGTACCAAGAAATCAAAATGATGTCCACAGAAGGCGGCCTGCTCCATGGTCAGCACAGGTGACAGAAGTGTTCACAGTCTCTGAACTCCTGCCCTTCTCCTGCCCAAATCTCTGAAGCACACAGACCACTTAAAATCAGAATTGTAGAACTGCTAGACACCTTAGAGATGTCTGGCACCATTCCCTTGGAATGCAGAATAAAACACAGTAGCTCATTGTCACAAACTAATTTCAACATGAAGTGCCCCCTGGATGCACTAAGTTCTTTCTCTGCAAATGTTGACTAATGTAAGTCACAGTCATACCATATAAACACTACGATGGCTGGGAAGTCATTGTAGGTAAGGGAATATTTTAGCCATGTTTATAAGCATTGGCTCACGTTGTAGAAGAGGCTGAGCTGAGTGTTTTTAAATACTATTTCAGACCTGTTTTACAGCACCCTCTGAACATACCAGAGCCTGAATCGACTAAAAGAGATAGTTGGTTTCAGTAACTTTAATACCAGGAAAATATTATACTGTCTGTATTCCTAAGGATCTTTGAGTATCTTACCCAGAGGTCCTCCACTGAGATAATGATCTTAATGATCACCATTGGCAGAGGTGAAAAGGCCCGCTGAATTCGTTCCAGTTTTCCACATGACAAGAAAATCCTGATACTTGATAGGTTCCAGATCGAGAAGACCAGAGATAAGAGGGAAATAGTACCCTGTATGTAACAACAGGGGATTTGGAGTCAATTTGGGGATCCCACTTAGGTTTCTGACACTAAAATCCTCTGTGACTCATATCATCTAAGTCCCTGTCTAACCACCTGAACATGTGCCTAAAAATATCTACACCCTAGTTGAGAAGTTTAAGAGGCAGAATGCTACAAAGAGCCAGTATGATGTCTCTCAAGAACAGGTGCTCAGGAAGCCCTAATTGCTATTGGGTCTATTTCTTTTCCAGAAGAAAGAACACATGTTGAATCCATATTCCTAATAGATGACTCACCAGATGATTTTCAAACCTGAAGGAAGGCCAAGAAGTCGCTCTTGTGTCATATTTCACTCAGAAATCATGTTGTTGGACTGGTGAGGATGATACGATAGCAACGTCATCACTAAGAGTGGGGAGCTTCTAATTTCCATACGGCCATGTTGACCCCCTTAGCTCAGAGCCACCAGAAAGGGCAGCTGGGGAGGGGGCACTGCCATCACTATGAGTGGGGAGCTTCCCATTTCCTTATGGCCATGATGACCCCCTTAGCTCAGGACCACCAGAAAGGACAGCTGAGGGGGACCACAGGCCAAGCCTGCCAGGTGTGGCTGGGGCAGGCAGAACTCTGACTTAAGGCTCAACACCTGTCTAGGATATTATAATGCTCTTCACAAAGAAAGTGCCATTGTGTGTAAGCCCTCATAGAAAAGGTTCAGAATTTCCATTGAGATTCCCTCTCTGGCCTTTAGGATATGTAGCAAACTTCCATTTAATTTTTAAACATTAAAGGACTTCCTGGTTTTCTTTTCGCTATGACTGTGGCTCAATTCCCCTGTGGTCTAAGAACAGAATCTAGTTAATATCAGGGTTTAACATTTGTAGCCTTGATTCGTGGCCCCACCTATCATCTATTTGGGTAAAGAGTCTATGACCACTTGAAAATAATGTATTCTGCACTTATTATGGAATGTTCCCTATATGTCAATTAGGTCACATTTGTTACCAATGATTTGTCTGCTTTTTCTGTCAGATATTGAGAAAGGTATATTAAAATCTTCAAACAATGCTGCTCTATTCAACGTGGCATCAGAGAATCTACCAGTGTTAGAAGGCAAGAAAAACAAAAAGTATAAGAATTGAGGGGATAATTTGACTATTCACAGATAATACAATTGTGTACATAGAAAATCCAAAACAGTCTATAAATACCCTATTAGAATTAAAAATGTAATTTATAAATTTGAGATGAATTGTGTTTCCCATTGGACAGTTTCTGAAAGAAAACGTAGAACCTGTCAATCTTGGGGTAGGACATAGGGTGCACTAACCATTTAAAAGAATTCAGTGGGACTTCATAAAAATGTGACATTTCTCCTTATCTTATGACCATAAGAAAGTGAAAAAGTGAACCGCAGGCTGGAAAGTAAAGATTTGCAATACACACACTGACAAAGACTTGTCAATAAAGAATTCCTGCTCATCAACCATAAAAAGTCTATTTATAAACAAATACTTCACAAAAGATTGACTGATGGCCAATAAGTACAGGAAAGGGTGCTCTACAGTATTATTTTCAGGAACAGCAAGGCCTTTCCTAAAATGAAAACATACACACAAACCAGTATTCCCTAGATGGATGGCGTCCTTATTTCTGAGGACTGCTTGAAGAGCAGACTAGCATCAAAGTAAAGTGATGGAATTCCTGACACTCAGAGGATGGACAATTGACCTCAAACTACAGTACAATTTCTAGGCATCATTCGGTCCTCTGAAGGCAGACAACTACCACATCCCTTCCTACGCCACACAGGTTGCTTCCCAACCCCTACCATAAAAGAAGATGAGAAACAGATAGGACTAGTAGGAAATAGCAAAAATCACATGTGGGGATTATCCTGAAACACTGATCACATAACTAGTGTAAGGAAGTGTAGGGAACTGACAAGGACAGAGACTCAAGAGGTACTTCTTTGGGAAATGCTGTCTGAAATTGTCACACATTGGTACCAGCTAATGAGGGCTCTGAACATACCCTAGGGTTTGCTCACAAGGGTCTGCAACACCATCGCTGAGGACTGAAACTCTTCAAGACCTCAAAGCTTGCCTGATTGACTATTGTACTAAGAGATTCCCATGTTCTGAAAACAGATACCAACTCATTGAAAGGTTCACCTGGGCTCTCTCGGAGGTCCTACAAGAAGCTGAACCATTCATTGAAAATCAATTACACACACACACACACACACACACACACACACACACACACACACCTGTCATTTCGCCAATTACTTAAACATTCAAGGTTCTTCCTACCTTTTCTTTTTCACATTGATATTTATACTCACATGAAATGTCATCATTTCTAATGAACACTGATGTCAAAATAGAGATCCATTGACACAATATTTACAAAATGGAACTTCCCTGCTGTAATTTTCAATATAGCGTTTTTTAAAGTTCATACATATTTTAGGTTTTTGGTATCTTATACAGGAGAAGATCAGCATTGAAAAACTCTAAATACTGACAATGAGTTTTAAGCCTAGAGAACAAAAATTGTCCAATTTCATAGATAATAAGGAACCAAAGGCAAAGCATGGAAGCTGTAGTCGAATAATTTTACACATGTGCATCCTCTATTATTCTACTGCTGAGGGGCGTGTTTTATTACCACTATACATGCATCAATTGTCTTCCACGTGCATCTGCACAGGTATAATGAATTACTACAGTAGAATGAAATGTCTGGGAACTACTTGGCGGTATCTATAATGAACAATGAAATTTCGATCTTATATTTGGTGAACTTCCACTGTCTGTCTCGTTAGACAATGGACCCTAAACAGAAGGGGGAATGAACCACGAGAGACTATGGACTCTGGGAAACAAACTGAGGGCTTCAGAGGGGAGAGGGGTGGGGGATTGGGATGGGCCAGTGATGGGTATTAAGGAAGGTACATATTGCATGGAGCACTGGGTGTTATATGCAAATAATGAATCACGGAACACTACATCAAAATCTAAGGAAATACTGTATAGTGACTAACATATCATAATAAAAAATTATTATTAGAAAAAAATTAAAGGAAAAAAAATACAGGTTTTCTGTTTCAAGAACAATCACAATTGAGAAAAAACTAACTTCCAATCCCTAAAGCAAAACACAGACCAAGTTCCATTTCACTCCCCTTCATTCACATTCTCTGTGGGTTCTAAGCTATTTCCCTACCTCCTTTCCTGCTGAGCAGGGAGCCTCGGCTCGATCCCAGAACCCTGGGATCATAACCTGAGCCAGAGGCACATGCTTAACTGGCTGAGCCAGCCAGGAGCCCCAGCCATGTTTTTCTTAAGCAAAAGGACACTTTCTCACAATGCCTTCACATGACTTCACATGGTACCAGAGACCTGCATTTGCTTCTAGGAGGTTGCAGATGAAGGCAATTGCAAACTCTCACAGTGGTTTATCAAATACAATGACCTTCCTGGTGACAGTGAAACTCTTATGAGCCCACAAGAGGGTGCTGTGACACTCAGCTGTGGCTGGGCTGGCACAGAGAACCAAATCCATTTCCCTGCCTGATGTCTGTGAGGAACAGATGCCCCCACTGTGAATGAGACCCTGCCACTGAGCTGTCCAGAGATGACCATCCTCACGGAGGATGAGGATAAAGGACAATGCCTGAGGAGACCTCATCTGTCTCTTATCTTTTCATATTTTTGACAGTGGACAAATCACTTCCTAGGAGTCCCCAACTACCTTAGTCTCATCTGTGAATGGCCAAGAGGTTTTACAAAACACTCAAGATTTTGACCTCACAAATGCCCACAACCACTTACCATAGGGATTTAACATTAAGCAAAGATAATGTTCGTTGGAAGAGAGGTCCTGCCCACTGTTGTTTCTCACTTATATGCTCATCTTCCTTACCTCATGGTAACATAACCAGCTTGATTCCTGCTGCCGTCTTCAGGAAGGCTGATGTGACTTGAAGGGCATTACCCTGTCATCGATCTTTCTTAGCAATAAGGTGTGGACATTTCCCTAGTCCTACACCCCCAAAGTTGAATCGGAATCAGGATTGAGGAGGCTGATGAGAGTTGAAGGTATTTTCCTGTACACGGTGGTTTATTACCAATAAGGATGGGTCAGAGTCCTCGAAATTTCAGAACCTTTTCATTAATGCTTCCTACTCGTGAAAGATGATGTACATTGGTCTTTCCCTGTATAGTGTGGTGACTCAGAGAAAAGTGCTTAGCGCATTCGTCAGACTTCCACAACCACTTTGGGGCTGGCTTCCATATTCACAAAGGATGATGTTAGGGCTAAGAGGGTTCCTGTACACTGTTATTTCTTACAGATAAGTGTATGGCATTTTTGTTATATTGCCAGAACCACTTAGCGTGGGCTTGCCGGCCTCCTGGGGACAAACCCTAACCCTAGGTCGGCCCCCGAGGGGCCCCTCCCAAGGGGCCTGGTGCCACAGTGCCGGGGATTGGGGACCCCCGAGGCCAGCGCCGGAGTCACCCTGCTGCCCCCAGCAACCCGGGCTGCTAGGGGCGCCGCCAGTCTTTCAGGGTGAGAGAACGTGCAGGGCCCTCCAAACCCCTGGGACTTTTGAAGGCCCCCTGCACCAAAACGCTTGGGCCCACACTCCCTTTCGCCATTGCCCTCACCTTGGCCTGCCCCTCCGCCTGCTGCAGAGCTGGTGGAAGGGGCCTGCTGGACTCCTGGGGGCTAACACTTACCCTAGGTCGGCCCCCAAGGGGCCCCTCCCAAGAAGCCTGGCACCGCAATGCTGGGGATTTGGGACCCCCGAGCCCCAGTGCTGAACTCACTCTGCCACCCAGCAAGAACCCAGGGCGCTAGGGGCGTTGCCAGTCATTCCGGAAGGGAGAACTGGCAGGGCCCTCCGATCCCCCTGCGACCTTCGAAGGACCCCCGCGCAAAAACTCTGGCTCCCAAGCACCTGCTCGCCTGCTCCCTAACCTCGGCCCACCCCTCCGCTCACTGTAGAGCTGGCGGATCAGGCCTGCTGGCTTCCTGGGGACTAACCTTATCCCTAGGTCGCCCCCAAGGGCCCCTCCCAAGAGGCCTGGCGCCACAATGCTGGGGATTGGGGATACCCAAGTCACAGTGCCTGACTCACCCTGCCGCCCCGCCACCACCTAGGCTGCTAGGGGCGCTGCCATTCACTCAGGGAGGAGAATGGGCAGGGCCCATCGAGTCCCCAGAAACATTCGAAAGCCCCAGGCGCCAAAATCCTTGAGCCCAAGCTCCCGCTCCACAGAGATCTCACCTCGACCCACCCCTCAATTCTCCGCACAGCTGGCGGATTGAGCCTGCCGGCGTCCTGGGGGCTAAGCCTAACCCTAGGTCATCCCCTGAGGGGCCCCTCACAAGGGGCCTGGCGCCGCAACGCGGTGTATTGGGGACCTCTGAGCCCCAGCGCCGGACTCACCTGCCGCCCTGCCACCAACCGGGCCGCTAGGGGCGCCACCGGTCATTCAGGGTGGGAGAACGGACAGGGCCCTGGAGAAATCAGCGAAATTTGAAGCCTCCCACGCCAAAATGCAGGGGCCCACGCTTCCGCTGGGCAGGGCCTTTACCTCTGCCCGCCCACCTCTCGCCGCCCAGCCAGAGGATTGGGCTTGCCAGCCTCCTGGGGGCTAACTCTAACCCTAGGTCGCCCACGAGGAGCCCCTCCCAAGGAGCCTGGCACAGCAGCGCCGGGGATTGGGGATCCCCGACCCAAAGTGCAGGACTCACCCTGCCGCCCCACTGCCAACAGAGCCGCTAGGAGCGCCGCTGGTTACTCAGGGCAGGAGATCGGGCAGGACCCTCTGAGCCATGACAACATTCGAAGGCCCAGGGCGCCAAAACCCTGGGGACCACGCTCCCACTCGCCATCGCCCTCAAACTGGCCCACACTTCCGCTCCTCGCAGAGCCGGCTACTTGGGCCTGCCGGCCTCCTGGGCGCTAACCTTAACACTAGGATGGCCCCTGAGGGTCCCTTCCTAAGGGGCCTGGCGCCACAACGCCAGGGATTGGGGACCCCCAAGCCCCAGTGCCTGATGCACCCTGCCACCCCGCCCCACACGGGCTGCTAGGGGCGCTGCCATTCATTCAGGGTGGGAGAACTGGCAGGGCCCTCCGAACCCCCGCCGACCTTCGAAGTTGCCCCAAACCAAAACGCTTGGGCTCAGGCTCATGTTCACCAGCACCCTCACCTCGGCCCAACTCTCCGCTCGACACACAGGTGGTGTATCAGGCCTGCCGGACTCCTGAGGGCTAACCCTAACCATAGGTCGGCCCCCCAGGGTCCCTTCCCAAGGTGCCTGGTGTCGCAACGCTGGATGGTGACACCGAGCCCAAGTGCCGGACTCACCCTGCTGCCCTTCAGCCACCCGAGCCGCTAGGGGCCCACTGGTCAATCAGTGCAGGAGAACGGTTAGGGCCCTCCGAGCTCCTGCTGACCTTCAAAGGACCCCCACCCTAAAACGCTTGGGATCATGCTCAGTCTCGCCAGCGCCCTCACCTCGGGGCAACCCTCCACGTGTTGCACAGCCGCTGATCGGGTCCACCGGTCTTCTGGGGGCTAACCGTAACCCTAGATTGACCCCCGAGTGCGGTAGAACGGGAAGGGTGCTCTGAGCCCCCGGCGACTTTTGAATACCCCCCACGCCAAAACTCTTGGGCCCAGGATTCCGCTCAACAGCGCCCTCACCTTGGCCCGCCCCTCTGCTCACCATACAGCTGGCAGATCGGGTCTGCCGGCCTCCTGGGGGCTAACAGTAATGCTCGGTCGGCCCCTAGACCCCTTCTGAAGGGGCCTGGAGCTCCAACGCCAAGGATTGGGGACCCCGAGCCCCAGCACCTGACTCACCATACCGCCCATCCTCTACCTGGGCCGCTAGGGTAGCCGCCGGTCATTCAGGGTGGAAGAATGTGCAGGGCCCTCTGAGCCTCAGGCGACTTTTGAAGGACCCCCACGCCAAAACGCCTGGGCCCATGCTCCCACTCGCCAGTGGCCTCACCTCCACCTGACCCTCCATTCGCCGCACAACTGGTGGATTGGGCCTGCCGGCCTCCTGGAGGCTAACCCAAACCCTATGTCAGCCCCCGAGGGGCCCCTCCCAAGGGGTCTGGTGCTGCAATGCCGGTGATTAGGGATCCCTGAGCCCCAGCACTGTACTCACCCTGCCGCCCCTCCGCAACCCGAGCCGCTAGGTATGCCGTCCGGCTTTCAGCAAGGTAGAACGGGAAGTGCGCTCTTAACCCCCGGTGATTTTTGAATGCCCCCACGCCAAAATGCTTGGGCCCACGCTCCTGCTCAACAGTGCCCTCACCTCGGCCTGCCCCTCTGCTCGCTACACAGCCAGCGGATCAGGCCTGCCAGCTTCCTGGGGGCTAACCCTAAACCTAGGTTGGCCCCCGATGGGCCCCTCCCAACGAGCCTGGAGCTGCAAGGCCTGGGATTGGGGACCCCTGAGCCCCAGCGCCGGACTCATACGGCCGCCCCACGGTAACCCGGGGCACTAGGGGCGCCGCCGGTTATTCAGGGCAGGAGAACGGGCAGGGCCCTCCAAGCCCCCGCCGACTTTTGAAGGCCCCCCACACCAAAACGCTTGGGCCCACACTCCTGCTCCCCAGCGCCCCCACCTCGGCCCGCCCCTCCGCTCGACGCGCAGGTGGTGTATCGGGCCTGCTGGCCTCCTGGGGGATAACCCTAACTACAGGTCAGCCCCCGATGGGCCCTTCCCAAGGGACCTGGCGTCGCAACGCTGGCAATGGGGACCCTGAGCCCAAGTGCCGGACTCACCCTGCTGCCCTTCAGCCACCCGAGCCGCTAGGGGCCAACCGGTCAATCAGGGAAGGAGAACGGGCAGGACCCTCCGAGCCCCCACCAAACTTCAAAAGCCCCCCACGATAAAACACTTGGGCTCATGCTCAGGCTCGGCAGCACCCTCACCTCGGCCCAACCCTCTGCGTGTTGCACAGACGCTGATCAGGTCCACAGGCCTTCTGGAGGTAACCGTAACCCTAGATCGACCCCCGAAGGGCCCCTCCCAAGGGGTCTGACGCCGCAACGCCGGGGATTGGGGACCCCGAACCTCAGCACTGGATTCACCCTGCCAGCCAGCCGCCACCCGGGTCTTGGGGTGCTGACGTTCATTCAGGGCGGGAGAACGGGCAGGGTCCTCCGAGACACGGAAACGTTCAAAGCCTCCCCGAGACAAAACACCCAGGCCCACGCTCCCGCTCACCAGCGCCCTCACCTCGGTCCGCCACTCCAGTCTCCAAAAAGCTGGTGAATAGGGCCTGCCAGCCTCCTCGGGGCTAAACCTAAACCTAGGTTGGCCCCCTTGGGGCCCTTACCAAGGGGCCTGGCGCTGCAACGCCGGGGATTGGGGACCCCCAAGCCCCAGCGCCGGATGCACCCTGCCACCCCTCCCCACCCGGGCCGCTAGGGCGCCGACGTTCATTCAGGGTGGGAGAACGGGCAGGGCCTTCTGAACCCCCACCAACCTTCGAAGGCGCCCCGAACCAAAACGCTTGGACCCAGGCTCATGTTCACCAGCACCCTCACCTCGGCCCAACTCTCCACTCGATGCACAGGTGGTGTATCTGGCCTGCCGGCCTCTTGTGGGCTAACCCTAACCATAGGTTGGCCACCGAGGGGACTTCCCAAGGGGCCTTGCGTCGCAACGCTGGGGATGGGGACCCCGAGCCCAAGTGCTGGACTCACCCTGCTTCCCTTCAGCCACCCGAGCCGCTAGGGGCCCCCCGCTCAATTAGGGCAGGAGAACCCACAGGGCCCTCCGAGACCCCGCTGACCTTTGAAGGCCCCCCGCGCAAAAACCTTGGCTCCCATGCTCCTGCTCACCAGCGCCCTCACCTCGGCCCGCCCCTCCTCTTGGTTCGTAGCCGGTGGATAGGGCCTGCCAGGCTCCTGGGGGCTAACCGAAACCCTAGGTCGGCCCCGTGGGGCACATCCCAAGGGGCCTGGCTCTGCAACGCTGGGGATTGGTGACTCAGAGCCCCAGAGTCGAACTCACCCTGATGCACTGTCGCCACCCAGGCCGCTAGGGGCGCCGCTGGTGATTCAGGGCGAGAGAAGGGGCAGGGCCTTCGGAGCCCCAGGTTACCTTCAAAGGCCCCCTGCACCAAAATGCCCCAGCCCATGCTCCCGCTCCCCAGCACCCTCACCTTGGCCCACCCCTCCGCTCCCCGCCCAGTGGGCAGATGGGGCCTTCCGGCCTCCTGGGGGCTAACCCTAACCCTAGGTCGGCCCCCCAGGGGCCATTCCCAAGGGTCCTGGTACCACTACGCTGGGGATCGGGGACCCCAAGGCCCAGAGCCAGACTCACCCTGCCGCAACGCTGCCACCCAGGCCGCTAGGGGCGCCACCGGTCATTCAGGGCTGGAGAAGGGACAGGGCCTTGGAGAAACCTGCAACATTTGAAGCCTCCTGCACCAAAATGCAAGGGACCAAGCTCCCGCTCCCCAGCACCTTTACTTCGGCCTGCCCACCTATCCCTGCCCAGCCTGAGGATTGGGCCTGCCAGCCTCCTGGGGGCTAACTCTAACCCTAGGTAGGCCCACGAGGAGCCCCTCCCATGGGGCCTGCCCCCACAACGCTGGGGATTGGGAACCCCAGAGCCTCAGCACTGGACTCACCCTGCCACCCAGGCGCCACCCGGGGACTTGGGGTGGTGCCATTCATTCAGGGCGGGAGAACGGGTAGGGCCCTCCGAGACACAGTGACATTCAAAGGCCCCCCGTGCCAAAACGCCAGGCCCACCATCCCGCTCACCAGCGCCCTCACCTCGGTCGGCCACTCCGCTCTCCACACAGCTGGTGAATAGGGCCTGATGGCCTCCTAAGGGCTAAACCTAACCCTAGGTTAGCCCCTGAGGGGCCACTCCCAAGGGGCCTGGCGCCTCAACACTGGGTATTGGGGATACCCGAGCCAAAGCGCCTGACTCACCCTGCCTCCCCGCTGCCACCTATGCTGCTAGGGGCACCGCCGGTCATTCAGGGAGGAGAACGGTCAGGGCCCGCTGAGTCCCCTGAGACATTCGAAGGACCCCGGTGCCAAAACGCTTGGCCCCACGCTCCCACTCAACAGAGATCTCACCTCGACCCACCCCTCCATTCGCCACACAGCTGGCGGACTGAGCCTGCCAGCGTCCTGGAGGCTAACCCTAACCCTAGGTCAGCCCCCGAGGGGCCCCCACCAAGGGGCCTGATGCCGCAACGCGGTAGATTGGGGATCCCCGAGCCCCAGCGCCGGACTCACATGCTGCCCTGCCGCCACCTGGGCTGCTAGGTACGCCGCCGGTCATTCAGGGAGGAGAATGGGCAAGGCCATCTGAGTCCCCGGAGACATTCGAAGGCCCCAGGTGGCAAAACGCTTGGGCCCACGCTCTTGCTCTCCAGCGCCCTCACCTCGGCCTGCCCCTCCGCTCCCCTCACAGCGGGCGGATCCCGCCTGCAGGCCTCCTGGGTGCTAACCCTAACCCTAGGTCGGCCGCCCAGGGGCCCCTCCCAAGGGTCCTGGTGCCGCTTCGCTGGGGATCGGGGACCCCAAGCCCCAGAGCCAGGCCCAGCCTCCACCCGTGGGCTTGGGGTGCTGCCATTATTCAGGGAGGGAAAATGGGCAGGGCCCTCCGAGGCACGGTGACCTTCAAAGGCCCCCCGCACCAAAACGCCCGGGCCCATGCTCCCGCTTACCAGTGCCCTCACCTCGGTCCACCACTCTGCTATCCACACAGCTGATGAATAGGGCCTGCCAGCCTCCTAGGGGCTAAACCTAACCGTAGGTTGGCACCCGAGGGGCCGCTCCCAAGGGGCCTGGTGCCACAACGCTGGGGATTGGAGATACCCGAGCTGCAGCGCCTGACTCACGCTGCCACCCTGCCGCCACCAGGGCAGCTGGGGGCGGCACCAGTCATTCAGGGTGGGAGAACGGGCACGGCCCTCCAAACCCCCGCCGACCTTCGAAGGCCCCCCACACCAAAACGCCCAGGCCCACGCTCCCAATCACCACCGCCCGCACCTTGGTCTGCCAGTTCACTCTCCACACAGGTTGCGAAAAGGGCCTGCCGGCCTCCTGGGGGCTAACCCTAACCCTAGGGTCGGCCCCCCAGGGGCCCCTCCCAAGGGTCCTGGTGCCGCTTCGCCGGGGATCGGGGACCCCAAGCCCCAGAGCCAGACTCACCCTGCCACAACACTGCCACCCAGGCCACTACAGGCACCGCCGGTCATTCAGGGAGGTAAATGGCTAGGGCCCGCCAAGTCCCCAGAGACATTCGAAGGACCCTGGCGCCAAAACGCTTCGGCCCGCGCACGCTCGACAGAGACCTCACATCGACCCACCCTTCCATTAGCCACACAGCTGGCGGATTGAGCCTGCTGGCATCCTGGGGGCTAACTCTAACCCTAGGCCGGCCCAGGAGGAGCCCTTCCCAAGGGGCCTGGTGTCACAACACCGGGGATTGGGGACCCCCAAGCCCCAGCGCCGGGTGCACCCTGCCGCCCCTCCGCACCCAGACTGCTAGGGGGGTAGCCGTTCATTCAGGCTGGGGGAACGGGCAGAGCACTCCGAACCCCTCTGACCTTCGAAGGCGCCCCGAACCAAAACGCTTGGACCCAGGCTCATGTTCACAAGCACCCTCAACTCGGCCCAACTTTCCGCTCGATGCACAGGTGGTGTATCGGGCCTGCAGGTCTCCTGGGGACTAACCTTAACCATAGGTCGGCCCCCAAGGGTCCCTTCCCAAGGGGCCTGGCGTCGCAACGCTGGGGATGGGGACACCGAGCCCAAGTGCCGGACTCACCCTGCTGTCCTTCAGCCACCCGAGCCACTAGGGGCCCACCGGTCAATCAGTGTAGGAGAATGGTTAGGGCCCTCCGAGCATCTGCTGACGTTCATAGGCCCCCCGCGCTAAAACGCTTAGGCTCATGCTCAGGCTAGCCAGCGTCCTCACCTCGGCCCAACCCTCCGCGTGTTGTCAGCCGCTGATCGGGTCCACTGGCCTTCTGGGGGCTAACCGAAACGCTAGATCGACCCCGAGCAGCCCCTCCCAAGGGGCCTGGCGCCGCAACACCGGGGATTGGGGATGCCCAAGCCTCAGCACTGGACTCATCCTGCCGCCCAGCTGCCACGCGGGGGCTTGGGGTGGTGCCGTTCATTCAGGGCCAGAGAATGGGCAGGGCCATCCAAGACACAGAGACCTTCAAAGGCTCCCCAGGCCAAAACAACGGGGCCCATGCTCCTGCTCACCAGCGCCCTCACCTCGGTCTGCCACTCCAGTCTCCACACAGCTGGCGAATAGGGCCTGCGGGCCTCCTAGGGGCTAAACCTAACCCTAGGTTGGCCCCGAGGGGCCCTCCCAAGGGGCCTGGCGCCACAACACTGGGGATTGGGGATACCCAAGCCACAGTGCCTGACTGACCCTGCCACCCCGCCACCATCTGGTCTGCTGGGGGCGCTGCCAGTCACTCAGGGAGGAGATTGGGCACGGCACGGCGAGTCCCCGGAGACATTCGAAGGCCTCTGGCGCCAAAACGCTTGGGCCCATGCTCCCGCTCGACAGAGGCCTCACCTCGACCCACCACTCCATTCGCCGCACAGCTGGCAGATTGAACCTGCCGGGGTCCTGGGGGCTAACCCTAACCATAGGTCAGCCCCCGACGGGCCCCTCCCAAGGGGCCTGGCGGCACAATGAGGTGGACTGGGGACCCCGAGCCCAGCGCCAGATTCACCTACCGCCCCTCCATCACTCAGGCCGCTAGGGGTGCTTCAGTTCATTCAGGGTGGGAGAACTGGCAGGGCCCTCCATTTCCCCTGCGGCCTTCGAAGGCCCCCCGCGCAAAATGTTGGCTCCCACGCTCCTGCTCGCCAGGGTCCTCACCTTGGCCTGCTCCTCTGCTTTATTCAGAGCTGGTGGATAGTGCCTCCCGGGCTCCTGGGGGCTAACCGAAACCCTAGGTCGGCCCCGTGGGGCAGATCCCAAGGGGCCTGGCTCTGCAATGCTTGGGATTGGAGACTCAGAACCCCAGAGCCAGACTCACCCTGCTGCACTGTCACCACCCAGGTCGCTGCGGGCGCCGCCGGTGATTCAGGGTGAAGGAAGTGGCAGGGCCTCCCGAGCCCCTGTGACCTTCAAAGGCCCCCCACGCCAAACCACTGGTGCCCATGCTCCCGCTCCCCAGCGCCCTCACCTCGGACCGCCCCTCCGCCCATCGCACAGGCGGCAGATCGGACCTGCCGGCCTCCTGGGTGCCAACCCTAACCCTAGGACGGCCCCTGAGGGTCCCTTCCTAAGGGGCCTGGCGCCACAAAGCCGGGCACTGGGGACCCCTGAGACCCAGCTCCGGATGCACCCTACCGCCCCGCAACACACATGCCGCTAGGGTCGCCACCATTCATTCAGTGTTGGAGAACTGGCAGGGCCCTCCTAACTCCCTCTGACCTTTGAAGGTGCCCCGAACCAAAACGCTTCGGCCCAGACACATGTTCACCAGCACCCTCACCTCGGCCCACCACTCCGCTCGCTGCACATGTGGTGTATCAAGCCTGCTGTCCTCCTGGGGACTAACCCTAACTGTAGGTCGGACCCCGAGAGGCCCTTCCCGAGTGGCCTGGCACCACAACGCTGGGGATAGGGACACTGAGGAATAGTGCCGGACTCACCCTCCTGCCCTTCAGCCACCCGAGCCGCTAGGGTCCCGCCGGTCATTCAGAGCGAGAGAATGGGCATGGCACTCCAAGCCCCGGGCGACTATCGAAGGCCCCCCCACAGCAAAATGCTTGGGCCAATGCTCCCGCTCACCAGCGCCTTCACCTCGGCCCACTCCTCCGCTCGCCTCACAGTCGGCTGATAGGGCGTGCCGGCCTCCTGGGGGCTATCCCTAACCGTAGGTCGGCCCCCGAAGGGCCACTCGCAAGGGGCCTGGAGTTGCAAAGCCGGGGATTGGGGACCCCCAAGCCCCAGCGCCGGATGCACCCTGCCACCCCGCCTCACACAGGCCGCTAGGGGCGCTGCCATTCATTCAGGGTGGGAGAACTGCCAGGGCCCTCTGAACCCACGCCGACCTTCGAAGGTGCCCCGAACCAAAACGCTTGGGCCCAGGCTCATGTTCACCAGCACCCTCACCTCGGCCCAACTCGCCGCTCGACGCACAGGTGGTGTATCGGGACTGCCGGCCTCCTGGGGACTAAACCGAACTGTAGGTCGGCCCCCGAGAGGCCCTTCCCAAGTGGCCTGGCACCGCAACGCTGAGGATGGGGACCCCGAGGAAATGTGCCGGAATCACCCTGCTGCCCTTCAGCCACCCGAGCAGCTAGGGTCCCGCCGGTCATTCAGAGCGGGAGAACAGGCATGGCACACCGAGTCCCCTGCGACTTTCGAAGGACCCCCGCAGCAAAATGCTTGGGCCAATGCTCCCACTAACCAGCGCCTTCACCTCGGCCCACTCCTCCGCTCTCCTCACAGTTGGCTGATAGGGCGTGCCGGCCTCCTGGGGGCTATCCCTAACCCTAGGTCGGCCCTCGAGGGGCCCTTCCCAAGGGCCCTGGCGACTCAACGCTGGGGATGGGGACCCCGAGCCCAAGTACCGGACTCACCCTGCTGCCCTTCAGCCACCCGAGCCGCTAGGGGCCCCGCCGATCATTCAGAGCAGGAGATCGGGCAGGTCCCTCCGAGGCCCCGCCGACCTTCGAATGCCCCCCGCACTAAAAAGCTTGGGCTCATGCTCAGTCTCGCCAGTGCCCTCACCTCGTCCCAACCCTCTGCGTGCCGCACAGCTGCTGGTAGGGTCCACCGGCCTCCTGGGTGCTATCCATAAACCTAGATCGATCCCCAAAGGTCCACTCCCAAGGGGCTTGGCGCAGCAACGCCGGGGATTGGGGACCCCGAACCTCAGCACCTGACTCACCCTGCCGCCCAGCCGCCACCCGGGGGCTTGGGGTGTTGCCAATCATTCAGGGCGGGAGAACAGGCAGGGCCCTCCGAGACACAGCGAACTTCGAAGGCCCCCCCACGCATAAACGGCAGACCCACCCTCCCACTCACCAGCGCCCTCACCTCCGTCCGCCACTGCACTCTCCACACAGCTGGCGAATAGGGCCTGCTGGCCTCCTGGGAGCTAAACCTTACCCTAGGTTGCCCCGGATGGGTCTCTCCCAAGGGGCCTGGCGCCGCATCGCCGGGGATTGGGGACCCCCAAGCCCCAGCGCCGGATGCACCCTGTTGCCCCTCCCCACCTGGGCTGCTAGGGGCGCCGCTGTTCATTCAAGGTGGGAGAAGGGGCAGGGCCCTCCGAACCCCCGCCTATGCTCCAAGGCACCCCGAATCAAAACGCTTGGGCCCACGCTCATGTTCACCAGCACCCTCAACTCGGCCCGCACCTCCGCTCCTCGCACAGCCAGCGACTCGGGCCTGCCGGCCTCCTGGGCACTAACCCTAACCCTAGGACGGCCCCTGAGGATCCCTTCCTAAGGAGCCTGGCGCCCCAAGGCCAGGGATTGCGGACCCCCAGGCCCCAGCGCCGGACGCACGCTGCCGCCCCGCCCCACACAGGCCGCTAGGGGCGCCGCCATTCATTCAGGTTGGGAGAACAGGCAGGGCCCTCCGAACCCCCGCCGGCCTTCGAAGGCGCCCGGAACCAAAATCCTTGGGCCCTGGCTCACGTTCACCAGCACCCTCACCTTGGCCCAACTCTCCGCTCGATGCACAGGGGGTGTATTGGGCCTGCTGGGCTGCTGGGGGCTAACCCTAACCATAGGTCGGCCCCTGAGGGGCCCTTACCAAGTGCCTGGCGACGCAACGCTGGGGATGGGGACCCCCTGCCCAAGTGCCGGACTCACCCTGCTGCCCTTCAGCCACCCAAGCCACTAGGGGACCACCGGACAATCAGGACAGGAGAACGGGCAGGGACCTCTGAGCCCCAGCTGACCTTCGAAGGTCCCCCGCGCAAAAACGTTGGCTCCCATGCTCCTGCTCCCAGCGCCCTCACCTCAGCCCGCCCCTCCGCTTGATTCAGAGCTGGTGGATAGGGCCTGCCAAGCTCCTGGGGCTAACCAAAACCCTAGGTCGGCCCCAAGGGGCCTGGCTCTGCAACCCTGGGGATTGGTGACTCAGAGCCCCAGAACCTGCCTCACCCTGCCGCACTGTCCCCACCCGGGCCGCTAGGGGCGCCACCAGTCATTCAGGGCAGGAGAACGGACAGGGCCCTGGAGAAACCAGGGACATTTGAAGCCTCCCGCCAAAATGCAGGGGGCCAGGCTCCCGCTCGCCAGAGCCTTTACCTCGGCCCGTGCACCTCTTGCCGCCCAGCCAGAGGATTGGGCCTGCCGCCTCCTGGGTGCTAACTCTAACCCTAGGTCGGCCCCCTACGAGCCCCTCCCAAGGGGCCTGGCCCCACAACGCTGGGGATTGGGGATCCCCGAGCCGCAGCACAGGACTCCCCGTGCCGCCCCACCGCCAACGGAGCCGCTAAGGGCGCCGCTGGTTATTCAGGGCAGGGAACAGGCAGGGCCATTCAAGTCATGGCAACATTCGAAGGCCCAGGGCCTGCCGGCCTCCTGGGAGCTAACCCTAACCATAGGTCGGCCCCCGAGGGGCACTTCCCAAGTGGCCTAGTGCCACAACGCCAGGGATGGGGACCCGGAGCCCAAGTGCTGGACTCACCCTGCTCCCCTTCAGCCACCCGAGCCGCTAGGGGCCCCGCCGGTCATTCAGAGCGGGAGAATGGGCAGGTCTCTCCGAGGCCCCGCCGAGCTTCGAAAGCCCCCCGCACTAAAAAGCTTGGGCTCATGCTCAGTCTCGCCAGTGCCCTCACCTCGTCCCAACCCTCCGCGTAATGCTCAGCCTCTGATCGTGTCCACCGGCCTCCTGGGGGCTAACTATAACCCTAGATCGATCCCCAAAGGACCACTCCCAAGGGGCTTGGCGCAGCAACGCCGGGATTGGGGACCCCGAATCTCAGCACCTGACTCACCCTGCCGCCGAGCCGCCACCCGGGGGCTTTGGGTGTTGCCGATCATTCAGGGCGGGAGAACAGGAAGGGCCCTCCCAGACATGGCGACCTTCGAAGGCCCCCCGTGCAAAAACGGCAGACCCACCCTCCCACTCACCAGCGCCCTCACCTCCGTCCGCCACTGCACTCTCCACACAGCTGGCGAATAGGGCCTGCCGGCCTCCTGGGGGCTAAACCTAACCCTAGGTTGCTCCCGAGGGGCCTCTCCCAAGGGGCCTGGCGCCGCATCGCCGGGGATTGGGGACCCCCAAGCCCCAGTGCCTGATGCACCCTGTCGCCCTTCCCCTCACAGGCCGCTAGGGGCGCCGCCATTCATTCAGGGTGGGAGAACGGGCAGGGCCCTCCGAACCCCCGCCTATGCTCGAAGGCGCCTGGAATCAAAACACTTGGGCCCACGCTCATGTTCACCAGCACCCTCAACTCGGCCCTCACCTCCGCTCCTCGCACAGCCCGCGACTCGGGCCTGCCGGCCTCCTGGGCGCTAACCCTAACCCTAGGACGGCCCCCGAGGGGCCCTTCCCAAGGGTCCTGGTGACACAATGCTGGGGATGGGGACCCCGTGCCCAAGTGCCAGACTCACCCTGCTGCCCTTCAGCCACCCAAGTCGCTAGGCGACCACCGGTCCATCAGGACAGGAGAACGGGCAGGGACCTCCGAGACACGGTGACCTTTGAAGCCCCCCTGCGCAAAAACGGCAGACCCACCCTCCCACTCACCAGCGCCCTCACCTCCGTCCGCCACCCCACTCTCCACACAGCTGGCGAATAGGGCCTGCCGGCCTCCTGGGAGCTAAACCTTACCCTAGGTTGCCCCGGATGGGTCTCTCCCAAGGGGCCTGGTGCCCCATCGCCGGGGATTGGGGACCCCCAAGCCCCAGCACAGGATGCACCCTGTCGCCCCTCCCCACCCGGGCTGCTAGGGGCACCGCCGTTCATTCAGGGTGGGAGAAGGGGCAGGGCCCTCCGAACCCCCGCCTATGCTCGAAGGCGCCCGGAATCAAAATGCTTGGGCCCACGCTCACGTTCACCAGCACCCTCAACTCGGCCCTCACCTCCGCTCCTTGCAGAGCCGGCGACTCGGGCCTGCTGGCCTCCTGGGCGCTGACACTAACCCTAGGACGGCCCCTGAGGATCCCTTCCTAAGGGGCCCAGCGCGGCAATGCCAGAGATTGCGGACCCCCAATCCCCAGCGCCGGATGCACGCCACCGCCCCGCCCCACACGGGCCGCTAGGGGCGCCACCATTCATTCAGGGTGGGAGAACTGGCAGGGCCCTCAGAACCCACGTCGACTTTCGAAGGCGCCCCGAACCAAAACCCTTGGGCCCTGGCTCACGTTCACCAGCACCCTCACCTCAGCCCAACTGTCCTCTAGATGCACAGGTGGTGTATCGGGCCTGCGTGGCTCCTGGGGACTAACCCTAACCATAGGTCGGCCCCCGAGGGGCCCTTCCCAAGGGACCTGGTGACGCAATGCTGGGGATGGGGACCCCGTGCCCAAGTGCCGGACTCACCCTGCTGCCCTTCAGCCACCCAAGCCGCTAGGGGATCACCGGTCAATCAGGACAGGAGAACGGGCAGGGACCTCCGAGCCCCAGCTGACCTTCGAAGGCCCCCCGCGCAAAAACGTTGGCTCCCATGCTCTTGCTCCCAGTGCCCTCACCTCGGCCCGCCCCTCCACTTGATTCAGAGCCAGTGGATAGGGCCTGCCAAGCTCCTGGGGCTAACCAAAACCCTAGGTCGGCCCCGTGGGGCACATCCCAAGGGGCCTGGCTCTGCAACGCTGGGGATTGGTGACTCAGAGCCCCAGAACCGGACTCCCCTGCCGCACTGTCGCCGCCCAGGCCGCCTGGGGCGCCGCCGTTCATTCAGGGCGAATGTAGGGACAAGGCCCTGGAGAAACCGGCGACATTTGAAGCCTCCCGCCAAAATGCAGGGGCCCACGCTCCCCCTCGCCAGAGCCTTTACCTCGGCCCGCGCACCTCTCGCTGCCCAGCCAGAGGATTGGGCCTGCCGCCTCCTGGGTGCTAACTCTAACCCTAGGTCGGCCCCCTACGAGCCCCTCCCAAGGGGCCTGGCCCCGCAACGCTGGGGATTGGGGATCCCCGAGCCGCAGCGCGGGACTCCCCCTGCCGCCCCACCTCCAACGGAGACGCTAAGGGCGCCGCTAGTTATTCAGGGTAGGAGAACGGGCAGGGCCCTTCGAGCCATGGCAACATTCGAAGGCCCAGGGCCTGCCGGCCTCCTGGGAGCTAACCCTAACCATACATCAGCCCCCGAGGGGCCCTACCCAAGGGGCCTTTCGTCACAACACCGGGGATTGGGGACCCCCAAGATCCAGTGCCGGATGCACCCTGGCGCCCCGCCTCACACGGGGCACTAGGGGCGCCACCATTCATTCAGGGTGGGAGAACTGCCATGGCCTTCCAAACCCCCGCTGACCTTCGAAGGCCTCCCGCACTAAAAAGCTTGGGCTCATGTTCAGTCTCGCCAGTGCCCTCACCTCGTCCCAACCCTCCACGTGCCGCACAGCCGCTGATCGGGTCCACCGGCCACCTGGGGGCTAAGCATAACCCTAGATCGATCCCCAAAGGTCCACTCCCAAGGGGCTTGGCGCAGCAACGCCGGGGATTGGGGACCCCGAACCTCAGCACCTGACTCATGCTGCCGCCCAGCCACCACCGAGGGGCTTGGGGTGTTGTCGATCATTCAGGGCGGGAGAACAGGCAGGGCCCTCCCAGACACAGCGACCTTTGAAGGCCCCCCGCACAAAAACGGCAGACCCACCCTCCCACTCACCAGCGCCCTCACCTCCGTCCGCCACTCCACTCTCCACACAGCTGGCGAATAGGGCCTGCCAGCCTCCTGGGGGCTAAACCTAACCCTAGGTTGCTCCCGAGGGGCCTCTCCCAAGGGGCCTGGCGCCGCATCGCTGGGGATTGGGGACCCCCAAGCCCCAGCGCTGGATGCACCCTTTCACCCCTCCCCACTCGGCCGCTAGGGACGCCGCTGTTCATTCAGGGTGGGAGAAGGGGCAGGGCCCTCCGAACCCCCGCCTATGCTCGAAGGTCCCCCGAATCAAAACGCTTGGGCCCACGCTCACGTTCACCAGCACCCTCAACTTGGTCTGCACCTCCGCTCCTCGCACAGCCGGCGACTTGGGCCTCCCGGCCTCCTGGGCGCTAACCCTAACCCTAGGACGGCCCCTGAGGATCCCTTCCCAAGGGGCCTGGCGCTGCAATGCTGGGGATTGCGGACCCCCAAGCCCCAGCGCAGGATGCACGCTGCCGCCCCGCCCCACACCTGACTCATCCTGATGCCCAGCCGCCACCCGGGGGCTTGGGGTGCTGCTGTTCATTCAGGGCAGGAGAACGGGCAGGGCCCTCCAAGATACAGTGACCTTCGAAGGCCCCCCGTGCCAAAACGCCCAGGCCCATGCTCCCAATCACCAGCTCCCTCACCTCGGTCTGCCACTTCACTCTCCACACAGGTTACGAATAGGGCCTGCCAGCCTCCTGGGGGCTAAATCGAAGGCTAGGTTGACCCCCGAGGGGTCCATCCCAGGGGCCTGGCGTCACAACACTGGGGATGGGGACCCTGAGCCGCAGCATGGGACTCACCCTCCCCCCCCACCGCCAACAGAGCCGCTAGGGCGCCGCTGTTTATTTAGGGCAGGAGAAGGGGCAAGGCACTCCAAGCCATGGCAACATTCCGGGACCCAGTGCGCCAAAACGCTGGGGCTCAAGCTCTCGCTCGCCATCGCCCTCAACTCGGCCCATACCTCTGCTCCTTGCACAGCTGGCGGATCGGGCCTGCCGGCCTCCTGGGCGCTAACACTAACCCTAGGACGGCCCCTGAGGTTCCCTTCCTAAGGGGCCTGGCGCTGCAACGCCGGGGATTGGGGACCCCCAAGCCCAAGCGCCAGATGCACCCTGCCGCCCCGCCCCACACGGGCCGCTAGGGGCGCTGCCATTCATTCAGGGAAGGAGAAATGGCAGGGCCCTCCGAGCCCCCGCTGACCTTCAAAGGCCTCCCGCACTAAAACGCTTGGGGTTATGCTCAGGCTCGCCAGCGCCCTCAACTCGGGGCAACCCTCCGCTTGTTGCACAGCCGCTGATCGGGTCCACTGGCCTTCTGGGGGCTAAACGCAACCCTAGAATGGCCTCCGAGCGGCCCTTCCCAATGGGTCTGGTGACACAACGCCGGGGATTGGGGACCCCTGAGCCCCAGCGCCGGACTCACCTTGCCGCCCAGCTGCCACCCAGGGTCTTGGGGTGCTGCCATTATTCAGGGAGGGAGAAAGGGCAGGGCCCTCAGAGACACGGTGACCTTCAAAGGCCCCCGGCGTCAAAACGCCCGGGCCCACGCTCCCACTCACCAGCGCCCTCAACTCAGTCCGCCACTCCGCTATCCACACAGCTGGTGAATAGGGCCTGCCTGCCTCCTAGGGGCTAAACCTAACCCTAGGTTGGCACCCGAGGGGCCGCTCCCAAGGGGCCTGGCACCGCAACGCTGGGGATTGGAGATACCAGAGCCAAAGCGCCTGACTCACCCTGCACCCCGCCGCCACCAGGGCAGCTAGGTGCGCCGCCGGTCATTCAGGGAGGAGAATGGGTAGGGCCCACCGAGTCCCCGAAGACATTCGAAGGCCCCCCGCGCCAAAACGCTTGGGCCCACGCTCCCGCTCCACAGAAACCTCACCTCGACACACTACACCTTTCTCCGCACAGCTGGCAGATTGAGCCTTCTGGCGTCCTGGGGTCTGACCCTAACCCTAGGTCAGCCCCCGAGGGCACCCTCCCAAGGGGCCTGGTGCAGCAACTCGGTGGATTGGAGACCCCCGAGCCCCAGCGCCGGACTCACCTGCCGCCCTGCCGCTACCCAGGCCGCTAGGGGCGCCACAGGTCATTCAGTTGGGAGAACTGGCAAGGCCTTCCATTTCCCCTGCGACCTTCGAAGGCCCCCCACTCAAAAAAGTTGGCTCCCAAGCTCCCAAGCTCCTGCTCCCCAGCGCCCTCACCTCGGCCCGCCCCTCCGCTTGCTGGAGCCAGTGGATAGTGCCTGCCAGGCTCCTGGGGGCTAAACGAAACCCAAGGGGCCTGGCTCTGCAACGCTTGGGATTGGTGACTCAGAGCCCCAGAGCCGGACTCACCCTGCCACACTGTCGCCACCCAGGGCGCTAGGGGCGCTGCCGGTCATTCAGGGTGGTAGAAAGGTCAGGGCCCTGGAGAAACCTGCCACATTTGAAGCCTCCTGCGCCAAAATGCAGGGGCCCACGCTCATGCTTCCCAGCGCCTTTACCTCGGCCTTCCCACCTCTCACTGCCCAGCCAGAGGATTGGGACTGCTGGCCTCCTGGGGGCTAACTCTAACCCTAGGTCAGCCCAGGAGGAGCCCCTTCCAAGGGGCCTGGCTCCGCAACACGGGGGATTGGGGATCCCGGAGCCACAGTGCGGGACTCACCCTGCCGCCCCACCACCAACGGATATGCTAGGGTCGCAGCTGCTTATTCAGGGCAGGAGAATGGGCAGGGCACTATGAGCCATGGCAACATTCGAAGGCCAAGGGCGCCAAAGTGCTGGGGACCAAGCTCCCACTCGCCATCGCCCAAAACTCAGCCCGCAACACCGCTCCTCACACAGCCAGCAGATCGGGCCTGCCAGCCTCCTGGGGGCCAACCCTAACCCTAGGTTGGCCCCCAAGGGGAACATCCCAAGGGGCCTGGTGCAGCAACGCCAGGGATTGGGGACCCACGAGCCCCCGCGCCGTACTCACCATGCCACCCCGCCACCCACCAGGCCACTAGGGGCGCCGCTGGCCATTCAGGGAGGGAGAACCCGCAGGGCCCTCCAAACCCCAGCGACCTTCCAAGGCCCCCCGTGACAAAATGCTTGGGCCCATGCTCCAGCTCGGTGGCGCCCTCACCTTGGCCTGGCCCTCCTCTACCGCACAGCTGGTGGATCATGCCTGCCAGGCTCCTGGGTGCTAACACTAACCCTAGGACGGCCCCAGAGGGGCCCCTCCCAAGGGGCCTTGCACTGCAACGCATAGCATTGGAGACCCCCAAACCGCAGTGCCAGACTCACACTGCCAACTCGCCACCACGCGGACCGCTGGTGGTGCCGCTGCTCATTCAGGGCAGGAGAACGGACAGGGCCCTCCGAGGCTCTAGCGACATTCAAAGGCCCCATGCGCCAAAACACTGGATACCATAATCCCGCTCGCCAGCGCACTCACCTCGGCCCCCTCGTCCGTTTGCCGCACAGCCGGCGCATCAGTCCTGCTGGCATACTGGGGTCTAACCCTAACCCTAACCCCTAACCTTAAACCCTAAACCTTAACCCCTAATCCTAACCCTAACCCTAACCCTAACCCTACCCTAAACCTAACCCTAAACCCTAATCCTTAAAACTAAACCCTAACATTAACACTAAACCCTAAACCCTAACCCCTAACCCTAATCCCGAAACCCTAAACACTAAACCCTAACCTTAACCACTAACCCCAATCCCCAAACACTAACCTTAAACCCTAACCCTACCCGGACCCCTACCATACCACTAATCCTACCCCTAACCCTACCCCTTCAGCTAACCCTATCCCTAACCCGTAACCTATCCCTAAACCTAACCCTAACCCGTAACCTAACCCGTACTCTAACCGTAACTCTAACCCGTACCCTAACCCTAACCCTAACATGTACCCTAACCCTAGCCGAAACCCTAACATGTACTCTAACCCGTACCCTAACCCGTACCATAACCCTAACCATAAACTGTACCTTAACCCGTAACTTAAACCGTACCCTAAACCTAACCGTAGCCCTAACAAGTACCCTAACCCGTACTATAACCTTAACCCTAAATCCTAAACCCTGACCCTAACCCATACCATAACTCATACCATAACCCGTAACCTAACCCTACCTGTATCCTAACCCTAACCCGTACCCTAACCGTAACCCTAAACGCTAAACTGTAACCCGTACCCTAGCCCTAACCACTACCCTTACCTTAACCTTAACCCATACCCTAACCCGTACCCTAACCCATACCCTAACCCGTACCCTATCCCTAACCCGGACCCTAACCCATATCCTAACCCATACCTAAAACTAACCTGTACCCTAACCAGTACCCTAACCCATACCCTAACCCTAAACCTTACCCTATACCTATCCCTAACCTGATCCCTAACCCGTACCCTCACCCTAACCCTAAACCGTAACCTAACCTGTACCATAACCCTAAACTGTACCCTAAACCTAACCCGTACACTAACCCTAACCTGTACCCTAAACCGTACCCATTTCCGTACGCCAACACTTACCCTAAACCATACCCTAATGCATACCCTAACCCATAACCTAACCCTAACCCATACCCTAACCCTAACCCGTACTCCAACCCTAACCCTAACCCTAAACCCAAACCCTAAACCCTAACCCGTACCCTAAACCCTAATCTGTACCCTAACCCATAACCTCTAACCTGTAACCCCTAAACCCAACCCTACCCTGTACCCTCTCCTTACCCTAACCCTAACCCCTACACTCACCCATACCCTAACCGTAACCCATACCCTAACCTTAACCCGTAACCTAATCCGTAACCTAACCCCGGGGATTGGGTACACATGAGCCCCACCACGGGACTCAGCCTGCCACCACTCAGGAAACCATGCCCCTTGGGGCGCCACAGAGCATACCGTGCAGGAGAACTGGTAGGGCCCCCCTGAGCCCCCAGTGATCCTGGGCGGCCCCCTACACCCCAACCCTGAGGCCCACGCTCATCCCGCCCCACGCCTTCCCTTCAGCTTGCCACCGAGCTCGTCGCAGAGCCGGCAGATAAGGCCTGCCGGGTTCCTGGGGCCTAGACCTGACCCTAGGTCGGCTGGGTAGGGACCCTCCCCTGGGGCCCGGTGCCGCAGCCCCAGGGACTGGGGACACCTGAGCCCCACTGCAGGACAAAGCCTGCCAGCCCGCAGGAAACCGTGCCCCTTGGGAGGCTGTAGAGCATTCAGCGCGGGAGAATCTGGAGGGCCCCCAGAGCCCCCAGCGAACTTCGGCGATCCCTAAACCCAAGCTTGAAGCCCATGCTCACCCCACCCCACACCCTCACCTCAGCCCGCAGCGGAGCTCACCACATAGTGGGCAGATCTGGCCTGCGGGGTTCCTGGGCCCCAACCCTAACCCTAGTTCATCTGTGGAGGGCCCCCTCCCCAGGAGCCTGGAGCCACAGCTGCGGGGATTCGGGACACCTGAGCCCCACAGCAGGACTCAGTCTGCCACCCTGCAGGAAACCGTGCACCTTGGGAGGCCATAGAGCATTCAGGGCGGGAGAACAAGGAGGAGCCTCCTGAGCCACCAGCGAACTTCGGCGGCCTCCCGCACCCCAACCCTGAGGCCCACGCTCACCCTCCCCACACCCTCACCTCAGCCCGTGTAGCTCGCCATACAGCCAGCAGATTGGGCCTGAGGGGCTCCTGGGGCCTAACCCTAGCCCTAGGTCGGCCGCGGGTGTGGGGGCCTCCCCAGGAGCCTTACACAGCAGCCCCGGGGAATTGGGTTACCTGGCCCCACTGCAGGACTCAGCTTGTCACCTGACAGGAAACCGTGCCCCTTGGGACTCTACGGAGCCTACAGGACACGAGAACATGGGGGAGGCCCCCAGAGCCCATCCCCACATTTGGCAGCCCCCCGTGCCCCAACCCTGAGTCCCACGCTCACCTTCCCCCATGGCCTCCTCTCAGCCCTCCACAGAGCTCGCTGCACAGCCTGCAGATTGTCCCTGGCAGGCTTCTGGACCCTAACCCTTACCCTAGGTTGGTGACAGAAGGGTCCCTCCCCAGGGTCCTGGCACCCCACTCTAGGGGATTTGGGACACCCAAGCCCCACCGTAGGACTCAGCCTGCAGCCCACAGTAAACTGTACCATTTTGGGGCACAACACAGCATTCAGGGCAAGAGAATTGGGGCATGCCTGAGAGCCCCTTCTGGTGAACCCCGACCTTTGTGGGCCCTTCCAGATGAAACCCGAAGGCTCACACTCACCCGCCCTTGTGCCCTCATCTCACTCGGCCTGGGAGTTCTCTGAGCACTGGGCAGTTCGGACCTGCTGTCTCTTGAGGCCTAACCTAACCCTGGGTCTTCTGCTGAGGGTCCCTCCCTGTTTGCCTGCCTCCAAGGCAGCAGGCATTGGGCTCACCTCTGCACGACTAGAGGACTCAGCCTGCCCCACAGCAGGAAACTGTCCATTTGGGGCTGCAGCAAGGATTCATAGGAAAATCGGAGGGCCACCCTCAGCCTATCCCAGGCAACGCCCACTTTGAGAGATCTCCCCAGAACTAATTAGTAGCTTCACACTGACCTTTAAACTTGCTCTCCACGGAGATCTTTTGAAATTCTCCACAATTCCAACCGATGGCATCATCCAGCTTCAGTGCCTTACCCAGCTTTAGGTCTTGAGATGGATTAAAATGGGAAGTCATTTCATTGATGATGACGTACTGGTGACCAAAAGATACATGCATAAATGCTTCATATCACTTGGCTTCAGGGAAATGCAAATCTAAACCCCTATAGATGCCATATCACACGAGGCTGAATATCTAAAAATAAGAAGACATAAAACTATACATGTTGGAGAGGATGTGGAGAAACGGGAACCCTCTTACACCCCTGTACGAATGCAGTCCGGTACAGCCACTCTTGAAAATGGTACGGAGTTTCCTCAAGAAGTTATAAATAAAGCTACCCTATGTCCCAGCAATTGCACTACTGGGTATTTACCCCAAAGAGACAGAGGTAGCGAAGTCGGGACACATGCACCCCAGTGTTCATAGCAGCAATATCCATAATAGACAAACTGTGGAAGGAGTGCAGATGACCATGGATAGATGAATGGATAAAGAAGATGTGGAATATATATATATATATATATATATATATGTATATATATATATATATATATATATATATATATATATATATATATATGTATATATATATATATATATATATAATGGAATATTACTCAGCCATCAGAAAGGATGAATACTTACCATCACACCGACCTGGGTGGAGCTGGAGGGTATTATGCTGAGTGGAATAAGTCAATGAAAGAAAGACAATGATCATATGCTTTCACTCCTATGTGGAATATCAGAAACAAGGAAGAAGACCATAGGGGAAGGAAGGGAAAATAGAATGGGAAGTCATCAGAGAGGGAGAAAACCCATAATGGACGCTTAACTATCGCAAGAAACTGATGATTGTTGGAGGAGAAGTTGGGGGGGGTAACTGGGTGAGTAGCATTAAGGAGGTCACACGATACAATGAGCACTGGGTGTTACACATGACTGAAAATTTATTGAAGACTACATCTGAAACGAATGATGTACTGTAAGTTGGCTAATTGAATTTAAATTAAAGAACAAAAGACCTCGAATAAACAATCCTAAACATTTGTATGGAACCACTAAAGATTCCAAACAGCCAGTACAATGTGGAAAAGAAAAACAAAGCTGGAGGACTCACAATTGCAGATTTCAGGTTATACTACAAAGCTGCAGTCATCCTAACAAGACAGTACAGCACAAAAATAGACACAGTGACCAAAGGAACAGGATACAAGTTCAGACAGAAACCCACAATTATGTGGTCCATGAATCTTCCACAAAGCAAGCAACGATATCAAAAGGGAAAAGGACAGTCTCTACAACAAACGGTGTTGGGAAAACTAGACAGCTACGTACAGAAGAATGCAATTAGACTCTTTTCTTACACAATAAAGACAAACGCAAAACAGTTTCAAGACCTCAATATGAGACCTGAATCCATAAAAATCCTACAGGAGGGAAGACAGTAACTTCTTGACATGGACCATACCAACGTTTTTCTAGACTGTCTCCTGAGGCAAAGGAAATGAAAGCAAAAATAAACTATTGGGAATACAGCAAAATAAAAAGTTTCCACATGGCAGAAGAACAATGAAAACGTAAAAATAATAAGACAACCTACTCAAAGGGAGAAGATATTTGCAAAGATCATAGGCAATAAAGGGATAGTGTCCAAAACATATACAACTGATACTACTCGACCCCCAAAACAAATAATCCAGTTAAAAAATAGGCAGAAGACATGGACAGACATTTCTCCAAAGAAGAAATACAAATGGCCAACAGTCCCGTGAAAAGATGTTCACCATCACCCATCATCAGGAAAATGTAAATCCAAAGGACAATGAGGTAATACCTCAAACCTGTCAGAATGGCTAACATCAAAAGCACAACAAAGAGCAGGTGTTGGGAGGATGTGGATAAAGGGGAATCCTCGTGAACTGTGGGTGGGAATGCAAACTGTGGTGGCCACCGTGGAAAACAGTATGAAGGTTCCTCAAAAAATTAAATATATAACTACCCTACGATCCAACAATCACACTACTTGTATTTACCCAAAGAATAGGAAAACAGTAACGTAAAAGGATACGTGCACCCCTATGTTTCTTGCACCATTATTTACAATATCACCATATGGAAGCAACCCAAGTGTCTGTAGAAAAATTGACAAATGAGATGATAGATGTGTGTATTCACACACACACACACACACACGGACACACACACACACACACACAGACACACATACACACACACAATGGAGTATTACTCGGCTTGAAAAAGAATGAAACCTTGCCATTTGCAGACACATGGATGGAGCTAGAGAGTATTATCCTAACTAAAATCAGTCAGTCAGAGAAAGACAAATCCCATACGATGTCACTCTAATGGGGAATTTAAAAAACAAACAAAAATAAATAACTAAAAGAGAAAAAGGAGACACACCAAAATACAAACTCTTAACAAGAGAGAACAAACGGATGGTTACCAGAGAGGAGGTGGATAGAGGGATGAGTGAAATAGATGAAGGGGATTAAGAGGATGCTTTTCTTGATGACCAATGAGTAATATATAGAATTACTGAATCACTCTATTGGACACCTGAAAAGAATGTAACACTGTATGTTAGCTCTACTGGAATTAAAATAAATTTTTAAAAAAGATTTTTCTTTCAGGAACCTCTTTGAAAAAGCTTTTCCTGTGCACTGTGCATAAGCCCTACTTGGGAGGATTCACTCTACAATAATTATTCACTCTATGCCTTGAATTCAGATTTCACTGAGTTCTTACTGTGGATCCCAGGCCACGGGAGCCATGGTCCTTTTCTGTCCAGGCTCAGCACCTATGCATTCAAGATTGGAAGTAGAGACACATGTCACTTCACAGTCCAGAAAGCTATTATTGTTTCTGTTTCAGTGTGAGAGAGTCACAGACTTTTGGACAGGTTTCAGAGCAGGTATATTATGGATCCTGGATCTCTACTTCAATGTTCATTGCCTGGATCCATTTGGCTAATAGGTTGCCTGTGGATGGGCTTGCTTCCAAGCACATACATGGAAGATGCAAAGGCGGATAGGATTGGTGCGGGACAGGAAGAAGACCAAATGCAGACAAGAGTCCGATCCCTCCTCTGATCCAGGAACTGCTACGGGAGAGGGTACAGGAGGTAGAATCCATGCGAAACTCCAAGGTCACCAGCTGAACACAGGAGGCATAGGTCAAGGGATCTGGAGATGCAGGGGTTGAAGGCTGCTCTGAGCTACCTCTGGGAGGAAGGGAGGGAAGGAATGAGAAGGAGACACTGCCTGCCCCTGGCCCATGCCAGCTGCCCACCACTCCGACACGCATCCATCTACACAGCTGACACAGCCTGGGCTCAGGATGGGCTGGCTCATGTCCCTCAATCCTCAGTGGGAGAGCTGGTCCCAGGGCTCAGAGACATGCTGAGGGAGATGAGAGGAAAAGCTGCCCCACCCAGGTCATCCCCTCCTTGAGCAGACAGCCCTTCAGAACTGCTAAAAAAAACCCACTAACGGGGTTGAAAGACATGCCATGGATGAACTAAGGCATAGAGATATGTAAAATAACATTCAGTTTTACATTCTGAGCTGTCAGCTCAGGAAGTGGGGAGAGCTTCCCTGAAGAAGACTGAGGGGAAGGCAGGCCATGCTGAAAAAGGAGACATGGCTCTCCTGATTGGGGACCTGTAGCCCCCTTCCAGGGCAGGGCATCATCCTCGCAACCTACAAGATCCATGAAAGTGTTCCATCAGGGCCAGATGTTTGTTTCAAGAAGGCTACCCTGGCATCGGACTGCACAGGGCACCAGGGACGAGGGCCAGATGGAGGACGGACAATACCCCGGAGGCCATGGGGCAAGAGCAGAGGCACATGACCTTGAAGATGATGATGAAAAGCAGGAGGTGGCAGCATGGAGCCGTCCCGAAAGTACCATGGGAGCAGTGCCCACAGCAACACTGACTGGGTGACTTCTGTGCCCGGTGTGGCTGACTTCAGTGGGCTCCAGACTAGTCCTGAACACAACTCTCGGAAGTGTGCACCACCCCCGGCCTCCTCTCCCCTTGCAACTGCTAGGAATCAAGGTCAAAGACCCTGGTCAGCTTTCGTGGAAACCAAGCAGTGGCTCCCCCACACGCTGCACCTCTGGTGGTGGTCCAGTGCGACCCTCGTGCCTGGCCAGACACTGATGTCTACCTGTCTCCACACAAATTAACAGAGAGGTGGGTGTCCCTGAATTGCACAGCACTTGATGAGACAGATCCACAGAACCCAACACCCAGTGGGTCACTCGGGACCTCACCTATGGTCATGGAGCTCACCATACCTTATTTCTGTCACTTCCCACAGAAAGCCTGTTTCTGATCCCCCACAATACCATACATCCTGGTTGCTGACCTGGGGTAATGCCATGAACCCACATGGCACCTTTCTTTAAGTGAAAGCTATGCCTACACCTCCTAGAAAATATTCCTAATGAAGAACATGTCCATCAGGACTACGGTGTGAATGGTAGCACACAGCCTGCATGGTAGTAGTCAGTAATTCTAGCAAGGGTTAACCCTACCCCCGTCTCACAAAACCTTCCTCCGTCCCCACTGAACTCATGGTCTGCCCTCAGAAAACCCTCCAGGAAACAAACCTTTCATCTGAATGCTCTCTTCACCTTCTGCTTCAAATCTTGTCCAACCACAATGATAGGAAATTAGAAATCAGTCTCAAGAAAAAAATGGGACAGTCAAAAATAGGTGGAGATTTTTGGGGCCTTGGTGGCTCAGTCGTTAAGGATCTGCTTTCAGCTCAGGTCGTGATCCCAGGATCCTGGGGTCTAGCCCCGAATCAGGCTCCTTGCTCAGTGGGAAGCCCGCTTCACCCTCTCCCACCCCCATGTTTGCGTTCATCTCTCACTGTCTAACTCTCTGTCAGATACATAAATAATCTTAAAAAAAATATGTGGAGATTTAACAACATGCTACTGAACAACCAACAGTCAAAGAAGAAATCAAAAAAAATTTAGAAGTACCTTGACACTGATGAAAAAGACAACCTACAAAAACTTATGGGATGCAGCAAAAGTAGCTTTATGGGGGACATTCATAGAAATTCAAATCTTCATCAATCCATGAGAATAATCTCCAATAAACAACCTGATTTATGTGGTAAAGAAGTAGAAAATAAAACAACAAACAAAGCCCCAAATTAGTAGAAATAAGGAAATAACAAAATGGAATGCATAAATAAATCCAACGGAGACTAAAAAGACCAAAAAAGAAAAAAACCAATGAAAATGAGAGCTGCCTTTTTTGGAAAGATAAACAAAACTGACAAACTTAGCCAGACTCACCAAGAAAGAGGACTCGAATATAATCAGGAAGGAAAGATAATGGATTCCTGTCTCATATCAAAATCAAAAGAACTCTTCAAACTTAGACACAACAACTTCTTGCAAGATAGGTCTCTAAAGGCAAAGGAAATAAAAGCAAAAATGAACTATTGGCACTTCATCAGGATAAAAAGCTTCTGCTTGGCAAAGTAAAAGATCAACAAAACAAGAAGGCAACCTATGGAATCGAAGAAGATATCTGCAAATGATATTACAGATAAAGGGCTGGTACCCAAGATCTATAAAGAACTCCTCAAACTCGACACCGAAAAATGGGCAGAAGACACAGATACTTCTCCAGAGAAGACATACAAATGTCCAACAGACACATGAAGAAATGCTCCACATCACTTGCCATCAGGCAAATACAAATCAAAACGACAATGAGATACCACCGTACACCAGTTAGAATGGTTAAAATTAACAAGACAGGGGGCACCTGGGTGGCACAGTGGGTAAGCATCTGCCTTCGGCTCAGGGCGTGATCCTGGCATTATGGGATCGAGCCCCACATCAGGCTCCTCCGTTATGAGCCTGCTTCTTCCTCTCCCACTCCCCCTGCTTGTGTTCCCTCTCTCGCTGGCTGTCTCTATCTCTGTGGCATAAATAAATAAAATCTTGAAAAAAAATTAGCAACACAGGAAATAAAAAAAAGTCAGAGAGGATGTGGAGAAAGCGGAGCCCTCTTACACTACTCGTGAGAATTCAAGCTGGTACAGCCACTTTTGAAAACAATATGGAGGATCCTCAAGACGTTAAACACAGAGCTATCCTATCACCCACCAATTGCACTACTGGGTATTTACCCCATAGACACAGAGTAATGAAAAGAAGGGCACCTGTATCCCAATGTTCATAGCAGCAATGTCCATAATAGCCAAACTGTGGAAGGAGCCAAGATGTCCTTCAGCAGATGAATGGACAAAGAAGATGTGGTTCATCTATATAATGGAATATTACTCAGTCATCAGAAAGGATGAATACCCACCATTTGCACCAACGTGGATGGACCAGGAGGGGATTATGCTAAGTGAAATTAAGTCAAGCAGAGAAAGACAATTATCATATGGTTTCACTCCTATGTGGAATGGAAGGAATAGCATAGAGGACATTAGAAGAAGGAAGGGAAAAGTGAAGGGGGGGAATGAGAGGGGGACATGAACCATGAGAGACTACTGACACTGGGAAACAAACTGAAGGTTGCAGAATGGGAGGGGAAGAGGAATGGGTTATCCTGGTGATGGGTATTAAGGAGGGCACGTGTTGGGGTGCCTGGGTGGCACAGCAGTTAAGCGTCTGCCTTCGGCTCAGGGTGTGATCCCGGCGTTATGGGATCGAGCCCCACAACAGGCTCCTCCGCTGTGAGCCTGCTTCTTCCTCTCCCACGCCCCCTGCTTGTGTTCCCTCTCCTGCTGGCTGTGTCTATCTCTGTCGAATAAATAAATAAATTCTTTTTTTAAAAAAAAGGAGGGCACGTGTCATAATGAGCACTAGGTGTTATATGCAAACAATGAATCATGGAGCCCTACATCAAAAACAAATGAAGTACTGTAGGGTGAATAACAATTTTAAAAAAAGAGAAGATATGAAATCCATACAGGAAAACTGGCACAATTTGCAAATGTCATGAAATCCCGAAAGATTCCACACAAAAAAAAACCTGTTAGAATAAAAAAATTCAAGAAAGCTGCAGGATATAATGTCAATATACAGAGACCTCTTGTCTTTATTTTTTTCAGATTTTATTTATTTATTTGACAGGAAGAGAAAAAGCACGAGCAGGGGGAGAGCCAGAAAGAGGGAAAAGCAGACCCTTGCTAAGCGGGCAGCCCAACACGGGGCTCAATCCCAGAACTCTGGGATCATGACCTGAGCTAAAGGTAGATGCTTCACTTATGGAGCCACCCAGATGACCCAACTTCTTGCATTTCTGTATACTGATGACACACTTTCGCACAGAGAAATTTAAAAAGCAACGTCATTTAAAATTGCATAAAAAAATCTTGAAATAAAAGTAACCAAGAATGAGAAAGACATAGTACACTCAACACATGGCAGAAAAGAAATGAAAAATATGTGTCGAGGGGGGCAGAATGTATGGGTCAAAGATTTGGAAGGCAACACAAACAAATGGAAGCATACACCATGCAACTTAACTGGAAGAGTTAATTATGCGAACATGTCCATCATAACCAAAGCAATCGACAGATGTGATTAAATGCCTATCTGAATTCCAGTGGCATTATTCGAGGAAATAGAAAACAGTCCTCAAAGTTGTATGGAATCACAAAAGACCCCAAATACCCAAAGCAACCTGGAGAAAGAGGTGCAGTCAACACACTCCTGGATTTCAAGCTAGATTACAAAGCTGTTGTCATCAAAACAGGATGGTACTGGCATAAACACAGACACCAGGTCAGTGGAACAGAACAGAAAGCTCAGAAACTTACCCACACGTAGATGATCCTAACTTACGACACAGCAGCAGAAGATATGCCATGAGGGAAGGACTGTGTCTTCAGTGAGCGGTAACAGGCAAACTGGACACTAAATGCAGAAGAATATAACCGGGTCACTTTCTTACACCACACACAAAATTTTTACTGGATGAATGATTTGAACATAAGACCTGAATCCATAAACCTCCAAGAAGACACAGGTACTAAGTCTCTCGACATTGGTTTTGGCAAAGAGTCTTCAGATCGGACACCAAATGCAAAGGCAACAAAAGCAAAAATAAACAAGTGGAACAACATCAAACTGAAATCTTCCACACGGCAAAAGACACCAGCAAAAACTTAAAAGGCCACTGACCCAATAAGAAAAAAATATCTGCAAATCATATGTGTGAGAAAAGGCTAATATCCAAAATACACACAACACTCCTACATATCAAAACAAAAAAACTATATAAAAAAATGGGAGGAATATGTGAATAGAAACTTTCCAAAGATGGCACACAGGTGCCAACAGACAGAAAAAGTTGTTCCACATCACTAAATATCGTCAGGGAAACATCAGTCAAACCCACAATCGGCTATCCGCTCACAAGTGTTGGAACAGCAATTGTCCCAGAGACAGACACCAGGTGGGGTCAAGGGTGTGCAGATGAGGAGACACTGTGCACTGTTGGTGGAAATGGAAATTGGTGCAGCCACTGTGACAAACGGTATGGAGGTTCCTGAAAAAATAAATAAACTACCCCATGACCCAGTAATGGCTCTACTGAGTATTGATTTGAAGAACACAAAAATGCTGCCTCAAAAAGACAGATGCACTCCCACGTTCACTGCAGCATTATTCACAAGAACTAGACATGGAAACACAGACCTTGGGGGCCTTATGCTAAGTAACTCAGACACAGAAAGACCAATACCAGATGCTCTCATGTACATTCCACGTGGAATAAAAAAATACTAAACGCATAGATCCTGAGAGCAGATTGGTAGGTGCCAGATACGGGGATGGCGTGGTAGAAACGGGTAAAGGTGGTCAAAGTCTCAATGTTTGAGTGAGAAAATCCGACAGTCATGAAATGTTCTGTCCAGCATGGAGACTAAAACTAACCCCGCAGCATGGGGTATAGGTTTCCCTGCTCTTTGAAAGTACAGGGCTTCTGAGAAACCTTGCACAGCAGAAATGGTGTCAAGAAGGAATGGCCATTAATTTACACGGAACAATTAGACAGTGTCCTCAGACTCCAAAATTCCTTCTCTTTGGATTTTCTTAGGCCTCAGGACACAAGTTTCTAACAGAGGCCCAACATAAATGAAGATAAAGCACAGCAGAAGCCCACAGACACCATTCAAAGTGCTGGTGGCTGGATGCGGAGAGTGGTTCCCAGAGAAAGGAGCTGGTTGGGGTGCACGCCGACTCTTTCATGCTTCTCCCCAAAACAGATGCTGAACGCGATTCTCACTGTTCACCTTTTTTCATAAGAGGGAAATCCTCTTCAGGTATGTTCCTCTTACTGAAGCTGGGTAATAACGTAGTTCTTTCAAGAAAGCCCAGTGTCTTACTGTGAACGTTTAAAAAGTGGGGGATACTTGTACCTGAGCATTGCTGAGGGAGGAGATGTGAAAGGTCCTCCCAGACACAAATCTCAGCAGATCCACTGGGAAAGGCACCTTCCTCAGCATGCAGAACACAGACTAACTCCTACCCCACGAGAAACCCTCTCCTTCCCCTTGATCAGGACAACCCACAACAGCTGGGAGTTACCCCAATTCCTCCCTTCTCCTGCTCCTAATAGCTAACCCATCAGCAAATCCTGTGAGCTCCATCTTCAAAATGAACCCAGAAGAGGTCTAACCACTCCATCCAAGGCCACCTGTCTGGTCCACAGTGCCTGAGTTCCTGGAAAAGCTTCGTCATTGACCTGCCTTGCCATCTTCAACCCACTGTCATCTGTTCTCAACACTGTAGCCAGGATGGCCCAGTGATACAGGGTCTCATGGGGTTATGGCCCTGGAATGGCTTTCTGTCACCCTCTGTCACCTCTCTGAGGTAATTTCCTAAGCTGTCTCCTGTGGCCACAGGGCCTTCTTGCTGCTCCTGGACATACCTGGAATTCTCCTGCCCCAGAGACTTTGCACATGCGTTCCCTTCTATTCAGAATGCTCTTGATGTGTTCTCACTCACCTTCTGAGAAGTCTGAATTGGAGTGACAGAGACAGAATATGAGGCTGTGTGTGTTGGGTGAGGCTGGTGGCTCAGAAGAAGATTCTCTGCCAGCTCTCCACCTGTGCCTCACTTGTCCTCAGCCAGGAACTTGCACACAGCCCTCACCTGTCACAACTCTCACCCAGGAGACCCACAGCCACCACTGGAGCCCACCCTGAACACACCCTTCTGCAGAATACATTCAGCTCTCCTCTGGGACCCCTGTCAGCTTTACCCAGTCCTGGAACTCCCCCGTCTCCTGCAAAGCTCCCATATTCCCCCTCTGCTTCCAAAATCACACTGGTGCAAGTATTTCATGAGAAAGCTATAATGCTAACTAATGAAAGGTTCACACCTACTTTCCCTTTCTGTTGCCTTTCTCTCCACCTTCTTTCCTACCTTTGCAAACTGTAAGATATCAGTGGAACACGAACATGCTCTGAGATCTGAATCTTTCATTGGAGCTTTCTGAGGACTCCTTATGTGATAAAACTCTATTGTATCCTACAACAGGTTGTTTTACATCTATCCTCTATAGAATAGTAGAGCCCAAATCACTACAATTTTACCTCACTCTTCATGAAGCAGAACACTTTTTCCTTTCTTCTTTTACTTAAATTCCAGTTAGTTCACATGCCATGGAATATTTGCTCCAGGGGTAGGATTTAGTGATTCCTCACCTGCATACAGTACCCGGTGCTCAACACAAGTGCCCTCCTTAATACCCCTCACCCATTTGACACTTCCCCCCACACCCTTGTCCTGCAGCAACACTCAGTTTGTTCTCCAAGGTTGAGTCTATTTCCTTGTTTGCCTCTCTCATCACCCCTCCACTCTGTTCACCTTTTTTTTTCTGAATTTCCAGAAGCATTAGAGTATAGGATATTTGTCCTTCCTCACTGATTTTGCTTAGCTTAATACACTCTAGATCCATCCACATCCTTGCAAATGGTAAGATTTCATTCTTTTTGAAGCTGGGTCATATTCCATTATATATATGTATCCCACATCTGCTTTATCCATTCATCAGTGCATGGACTTTGGGATTCTCTCCATAGTTTGGCTACTGTGGACATTACTGCCATAAACATCATTGTGCATGGACCCCCTTCAAATCTGCATTTCTGTATCCTTTGGGTAATTACATAGGAGAGCAATTGCTGGATCATGTGGTTTTTCAATGTTTAACTTTTTGAGGAACTCCCACACTGTTTTCCAGACTGGCTGCACCACTTTGCATTCCCACAAACAGGATGGGAGGGTTCCCCTTTAAGCAGAACATTATCTGCCGGCAATTTCATAAGAGGAAACAAAACCTCTGGGAGATGCACCCAGGGTCAGGCAAGCAGTTGCAGACTTCACCCCAAGGCTCCTGACGCCAAGCCCCTTGAAGCCACCAGCATGCCACTATCCAAAAGAATTCCCAGACTCTCCTTCTGACTCCACCACCAAAGGAACTACAGAGAGAATATGGCACCTCAAAATATCGAGATAATACTTTTAGTAAAACTAGAAAGTCAAGCTCAACTTTTAAACAGGAACAGGCCGCTTTGGATAATTTTGAATTTCCCCTCCACCCTAATTTTAACTCTTCTGATGAATAAACTAAGCAATGATGAAACATCACCTTTGTCAAATGACATCATCAAAGTCTGTATCAGATGAAAAAAGCCACCTAACTCTAGATGCTGGTCACTCAACCATATCTTAGGCCCAATTGAATAAACACTGTTAGATGAAGGAACAAATTAGATGTTACAAACAGGCACAGAGTGAATCTCACCTTCCTTTTCTAATAAAAGAGGGTTTCTAGGAAACAGATGGTCAAAATACATTTGTAAGCAATAAATGGACAGAGAAATTGTGATCCCCTGCAAAGTTCTACCTGCAGGGAAACTAAGTAATTCTTGCACCAAACCCAGAATGCTGGCAGCTACTTCAATTTTACTTTGTGGCCCAACTTGAGAAAAGGGAAAAGCCCAGGAGATTTTGGGATAATGACAGATTTACCTCCATCCCTGACATAGATAGGACATTTTGCCAAACATTCCTGTGCTTTCTCTGAACACTGGCGTCCTGTGACAAGCTGCCTCGCTGACTGCGATGCTGACGTTCAAAACCTCGGGTGTCTTGGAGCCAGAGTAGAGAAGTGCCGTCAGCTGGGGAGAAGAAGGCACCTCTGACCTAAAGCCTGCACACCTGCTTTGGTTTCTGGGCGAAGGGGCAACACGTACTTGTTGTTTAGCAGTAATTATCTTCATTCTCAATAGACCAATGACCTTGCCTTTTCTGGATAGCAGACTTACTATTCTAAAGAAACCCTCAATTCGTCTATTCCCAATGTAACTAGAGTGGAACGTTTATTTGTCACTTAAATAGAAAACACTGTTATTGTCGACACTGTGTGAATGAACTGTTAAAAACATTTTAGAGAAAAAGGAAGAGACCTTTATTCAAACCCAAGTCAGGACAGCTGCCTGGGAGACACAATCTTCACCAAGAAGGGAGTGCTCCGGGGAAAGAACATTTGGGGCAGGCTTATATATTTTTTTCTGTTTTGTTTCAGGTACAGAGTTACACACCACAATGAGGATCTTCTTAGATTCCAGAAAGTGACAGATTCTTTCTTATGTTTTCAGTATGTACATGTCAGTATGACTTTAATCTTATGAGAGCCAAAGAGGTTCTTTATTTTTTCTTATATTTATGTTGGCATTTTTGGTTATTGTTTTCTTCTCGAAGCAGATGTACAACATGTGCTTGGGGCAGAAATAGGGCCCATGCTTTCAGGTGTTGCCCAGTCATTTTGAGCCGGGTAAAATGTTAAAGGATAGCTTCCCTGGGAGCCGAGGATCAGGGCCCACAGATGATATAAGATAAAAATTCCTTTTATCATTATAATTACTCCTAAATGGAGGAATTTGAGACAAAAGCACCTTTCACAACAGTACCAAGAAATCAAAATGATGCCCACGGAAGGCTTACTGCTCCATGGTCAGCACAGGTAACAGAAGTGTTAACAGTCTCTGGACTCCTGCCCTTCTCCTGCCCAAATCTATGAAGCACACAGACCACTTAAAATCAGAATTGTAGAACTGCTAGACACCTTAGAGATGTCTGGCACCATTCCCTTGGACTGCAGAATAAAACACAGTAGCTCATTGTCACAATCTAATTTCAACATGAAGTGCCCCCTGGATGCACTGAGTTCTTTCTCTGCAAATGTTGACTAATATAAGTCACAGTCATACCATATAAACACTACGATGGCTGGGAAGTCATCGTAGGTAAGGGAATATTTTAGCCATGTTTATAAGCATTGGCTCACTTTGTAGAAGAGGCTGAGCTGAGTGTTTTTAAATACTATTTCAGACCTGTTTTACAGCACCCTCTGAACATACCAGAGCCTGAATGGACTGAAAAAGATAGTTGGTTTCAGTAACTTTAATACCAGAAAAATATTATACTGTCTGTATTCCTTAGGATCTTTGAGTATCTTACCCAGAGGTCCTCCACTGAGATAATGATCTTAATGATCACCATGGGTAGATGTGAAAAGGCCCGCTGAATTCATTCCAGTTGTCCACATGACAAGAAAATCCTGATACTTGATAGGTTTCCAGATCGAGAAGACCAGAGATAAGAGGGAAATAGTACCCTGTATGGAACAACAAGGGACTTGTAGTCAATTTGGGGATGCCACTTAGGTTTCTGACACTAAAATCCTCTGTGACTCATATCATCTGAGTCCCTTTCTAACCGTCTGAAAATGTGCCTAAAAATATCTACACCCTAGATTCAAGTTTAAGAGGCAAAATGCTATTAAGAGGCAGTATGATGTCTCTCAAGAACAGGTGCTCAGGAAGCCATAATTGCTATTAGGTCTATTTCTTTTCCAGAAGAAAGAACACATGTTGAATCCATATTCCTAATAGATGACTCACCAGATGATTTTCAAACCTGAAGGAAGGCCAAGAAGTCGCTCTTGTGTCATATTTCACTCAGAAATCATGTTGTTGGACTGGTGAGGACGATACCATAGCAACGTCATCACTAAGAGTGGGGAGCTTCTAATTTCCATACGGCCATGTTGACCCCCTTAGCTCAGAGCCACCAGAATGGGCAGCTGGGGAGTGGGCACCGCCATCACTATGAGTGGGGAGCTTCCCATTTCCATATGGCCATGATGACCCCCTTAGCTCAGGGCCACCAGAAAGGACAGCTGAGGGGGACCACAGGCCAAGCCTGCCAGGTGTGGCTGGGGCAGGCAGAACTCTGACTTAAGGCTCAACTCCTGTCTAGGTTATTATAATGCTCTTCACAAAGAAAGTGCCATTGTGTGTGAGCCCTCATGTAGAAAAGGTTCAGAATTTCCATTAAGATTCCCTCTCTGACCTTTAGGATATGTAGCAAAGTTCCATTTAATTTTTAAACATTGAAGGACTTCCTGGTTTTCTTTTCGCTATGACTGTGGCTCAATTCCCCTGTGGTCTAGGAATAGAACCTAGTTAATTTCAGGGTTTAACATTTGTAGCCTTGATTCATGGCCCCACCTATCATCTATTTGGCTAAAGAGTCTATGACCACTTGAAAATAATGTATTCTGCACTTATTATGGAATGTTCCCTATATGTCAATTAGGTCACATTTGTTACCAATGTTTTGTCTGCTTTTTCTGTCAGATATTGAGAAAGGTATATTAAAATCTTCAAACAATGCTGCTCTATTCAACGTGGCATCAAAGAATCTACCAGTGTTAGAAGGCAAGAGAAACAAAAAGTATAAGAATTGAGGGGATAATTGTGACTATTCACAGATAATACGATTGTGTACATAGAAAATCCCAAACAGTCTATAAATACCCTATTAGAATTAAAAATGTAATTTATAAATTTGAGATGGATTGTAGCTTCCCATTGGACAGTTTCTGAAAGAAAACGTAGAACCTGTCAATCTTGGGGTAAGACATAGTGTGCAATAACCATTGAGAAGAATTCAGTGGGACTTCATAAAAATGTGACATTTCTCCTCATCTTATGACCATAAGAAAATGAAAAAGTGAACCGCAGGCTGGGAAGTAAAGATTTGCAATACACACACTGACAAAGACTTGTCAATAATGAATTCCTGCTCATCAACCATAAAAAGTCTATGTACAAATGAATACTTCACAAAAGATTGACTGATGGCCAATAAGAACAAGAAAGGGTGCTCTACAGTATTATTTTCAGGAACAGCAAGGCCTTTCCTAAAATGAAAACATACACACAAACCAGTATTCCCTAGATGGATGATGTCCTTATTTCTGAGGACAGCTTGAAGAACAAGAACACACTAGCATCAAAGTAAAGTGATGGAATTCCTGACACTCAGAGGATGGATAATTGACCTCAAACTACAGTACAATTTCTAGGCATCATTCGGTCCTCTGAAGGCAGACAGCTACCACACCCCTTCCTACACCACACAGGTTGCTTCCCAACCCCTACCATAAACGAAGAAGATGAGAAACAGATAGGACTAGTAGGAAATAGTAAAAATCACATGTGGGGATTATCCTGAAACACACTGATCACATAACTAGTGTAAGGAAGTGTAAGGAACTGAGAAGGACAGAGACTCAAGAGGTACTTCTTTGGGAAATGTTGTCTGAAATCGTCACACGTTGGTACCAGCTAATGAGGGCTCTGAGCATATCCTAGGGTTTGCTCACAAGGGACTGCAACACCATCGCTGAGGACTGAAACTCTTCAAGACCTCAAAGCTTACCTGATTGACTATTGGACTAAGAGATTCCCATGTTCTGAAAACAGATAACAACTCACTGAAAGGTTCACCTGGGCTCTCACGGAGGCCCTACAAGTAGCTGAACCATTCATTGAAAATCAATTACACACACACACACACACACACACACACACACACACACACACCTTTCATTTCACCAATTACTTAAACATTCAAGGTTCTTCCTACCTTTTCTTTTTCACATTGATATTTATACTCACATGAAATGTCATCATTTCTAATGAACACTGATGTCAAAATAGAGATCCATTGACACAATATTCACAAAATGGAACGTCCCTGCTGTCATTTTCAATATAGCGTTTTTTAAAGTTCATACATATTTTAGGTTTTTGGTAACTTATACAGGAGAAGATCAGCATTGAAAAACTCTGAATACTGACAATGAGTTTTAAGCCTAGAGAACAAAAATAGTCCAATTTCATAGATAATAAGGAACCAAAGGGAAAGCATAGAAGCTGTAGTTGAATAATTTTACACATATGCATCCTCTATTATTCTACTACTGAGGGGTATGTTTTATTACCACTATACATGCATCAATTGTCTTCCACGTGCACTTGCACAGGTATAATGAATTACTACAGTAGAATGAAATGTCTGGGAACTACTTGGTGGCATGTATAATGAACAATGAAATTTCAATCTTATATTTGGTGAAATTCCACTGTCTGTCCCTTTAGACGATGGACCCTAAACAGAAGGGGGAATATACCACGAGAGACTATGGACTCTGGGAAACAAACTGAGGGCTTCAGAGGGGAGAGGGGTGGGGGATTGGGATGGGCCAGTGATGGGTATTAAGGAAGGTACATATTGCATGGAGCACTGGGTGTTATATGCAAATAATGAATCACGGAACACTACATCAAAAACTAAGGAAATACTGTATAGTGACTAACATATCATAATAAAAATTATTATTAGAAAAAAAATTAAAGGTAAAAAAAAACAATACAGCTTTTCTGTTTCAAGAACAATCACAATTGAGAAAAAACTAACTTCCAATCCCTAAAGCAAAACACAGACCAAGTTCCATTTCACTCCCCTTTATTCACATTCTCTGTGGGTTCTAAGCTATTTCCCCACCTCCTTTCCTGCTGAGCAGAGAGCCCGGGCTCGATCCCAGAACCCTGAGATCATAACCTGAGCCAAAGGCACATGCTTAACTGGCTGAGCCAGCCAGGAGCCCCAGCCATGTTTTTCTTAAGCAAAAGGACACTTTCTCACAATGCCTTCACATGACTTCACATGGTACCAGAGATCTGCATTTGCCTCTAGGAGGTTGCAGATGAAGGCAATTGCAAACTCTCACAGTGGTTTATCAAATACAATGACCTGCCTGGTGACAGTGAAACTCTTATGAGCTCACGAGAGGGTGCTGTGACACTCAGCTGTGGCTGGGTTGGCACAGAGAACCAAATCCATTTCCCTGCCTGATGTCTGTGAGGAACAGATGCCCCCACTGTGAATGAGACCCTGTCACTGAGCTGTCCAGAGATGGCCATCCTCACGGAGGATGAGGATAAAGGACAATGCCTGAGGAGACCTCATCTGTCTCTTTTATCTTTTCATATTTTTGACAGTGGACAAATCACTGCCTAGGAGTCCCCAACTACCTTAGTCTCAACTGTGAATGACCAAGAGATTTTACAAAACACTCAAGATTTTCACCTCACAATTGGCCACAACCACTTATCATAGGGATTCAACATTAAGCAAAGATAATGTTCCTTGGAAGAGAGGTCCTGCCCACTGTTGTTTCTCACTTATATGCTCATCTTCCTTACCTCATGGTAACATAACCAGCTTGATTCCTGCTTCCGTCTTCAGGAAGGCTGAGGTGACTTGAAGGGCATTACCCTGACATCATTCTTTCTTAGCAATAAGATGTGGACATTTCCCTAGTCCTACACACCCAAAGTTGATTCAGAATCAGGATTGAGGAGGCTGATGAGAGTTGAAGGTGTTTTCCTGTACAGGGTGGTTTATTACCAATAAGGATGGGTCAGAATCCTCGAAATTCCAGAACCTTTTCATTAATGCTTCCTACTCGTGAAAGATGATGTACATTGGTCTTTCCCTGTATAGTGTGGTGACTCAGAGAAAAGTGCTTAGCCCTTTCGTCAGACTTCCACGACCACTTGGGGCTGGCTTCCATATTCACAAATGATGATATTAGGGCTAAGAGGGTTCCTGTACACTGTTATTTCTTACAGATAAGTTTATGGCATTTTTGTTACATTGCCAGAACCACTTAGCACCGGGTTTGCCGGCCTCCTGGGGACTAACACTAACCCTATGTGGGCCCCCGAGGGGCCCCTCCCAAGGGGCCTGGCACCACAGCGCCGGGGATTGGGGATCCCTGAGCCCAGCGTCGGAGTCACCCTGCCGCCCCGCAGCAATGTGGGCTGCTAGGGGCGCCGCCAGTCTTTCAGGGCGAGAGAACGGGCAGGGCCCTCCAAGCCCCCGGCGACCTTCGAAGGCCCCCCCGCGCCAAAACGCTTGGGCCCACACTCCCTCTCGCCAGTGCCCTCACCTTGGGTTGCCCCTCCACCTGCCTCAGAGCTGGCGTAACGGGCCTGCTGGACTCCTGCGGGCTAACACTTACCCTAGGTCGGCCCCCGCGTGGCCCCTCCCAAAGAGCCTGGCACCGCAATGCCGGAGGTTTGGGACCCCCGAGCCCCAGTGCTGGACTCACTCTGCCACCGGGCAATCACCCAGGGTGCTAGGGGCGTTGCCAGTCATTCAGGAAGGGAGAACGGGCAGGGCCCTCCGATCCCCCTGGGACCTTCAAAGGCCACCCCGCCCAAAAACTCTGGCTCGCATGCGCCTGCTCCCCAGCGCCTTAATCTCGGCCAACCCCTCCGCTCGCTGCAGAGCTGGCGGATTGGGCCTGCCGGCATCCTGGGGGCTAACCCTAACACTAGGTGGGCCCCTGAGGGGCCTCTCACAAGGGGCCTGGCGCAGCAATGCCAGGAATTGGGGACACCGAGCCCCAGCACCTCACCCTGCTGACATGCGCCACCCGGTCTGCTAAGGGCGCCGCTGGTCATTCAGGGCGGGAGTATGGGCAGGTCCCTCTGAGCCCCAGGCGACCTTCAAAGGCCCCCCACGCCAAAACTCAGGAGCCCACACTCCTGCTCACCATCGCCCTCACCTCGGCACGACCATCCGCTCGTGGTACAGCAGTTGGATCGGGCCTGCTGGCCTACTGGGGTCTAACTCTAACCCTAACCCCTAACCCCTAACCCTAAGCCCTAAACCCTAACCCCTAACCCTAACCCTAACCCTAAACCCTAACCCTTACCCTAAACCTAACCCTAACCCTAAACCCTAAACCTTAAACCCTAAACCCTAACGCTAACACTAATCCCTAAACCTTAATCCCTAACCCTAAACCCAAAAGCCTAAATTCTAAACCCTAACCCTAACCGCTAACCCCAAACCCCAAACCCTAACCCTAAACCCTAAATCTACCCCAACTCCTACCCTACCCCCAACCCTACCCCCAACCCTACACCTTCAGCTAACCCTACCCCTAACCCGTACTCTAACCCATATGCTAACCCGTACCCTATCCCTAACCCGAACTCTAACCCATACCCTAACCCGTACCTAACCCTAACATGTACCCTAACCTGTACTCTAACCCTAAACCGTACCCTATCCCTAACCTGTTCCCTAACTCGTATCCTAACTTTAACCCTAAACCGTAACCAAACCCGTACCATAACCCTAACCCATACCTTAACCCTAAACCGTACCCTAAACCGTACCCTAACCCGTACCCTAACCCATACAGTAACCCGTACCCTATCCCTAACCTGGACCGTAACCCATACCCTAACCCGTACCTAACCCTAACATGTACCCTAACCCATACCCTAACCCTAAACCGTACCCTATCCCTAACCTGTTCCCTAACTCGTATCCTAACTCTAACCCTAAACCATAACCAAACCCGTACCATAACCCTAACCCGTACCCTAACCCTAAACCGTACCCTAAACTGTACCCTAACCCGTACGCTAACCCGTACCCTAAACCGTACCCTAACCCGTAACCTAAACCTTACCTAATGTCTACCCTAACCCATACACTAACCCTAACCCATACCCTAACACTAACCCGAACTCCAACCCTAATCCTAACCCTAAACCCAAACCCTAATCCCTAACCCGTACCCTAAACCTTAATCCGTACCCTAACCCATAACCCCTAACCTGTAACCCCTAAAGCCAACCCCAACCCGTACCCTCACCTTACCCTAACCCTAACCCCTACCCTCACCCGTACACTAACAGTAACCCATACCCTAACCCGTACCCTAATCTGTACCCTAACCCTGGGGATTGGGTACACCTGAACCCCACCACAGGACTCAGCCTGCCACCCCACAGGAAACCATGCCCCTTGGGGCGCCACAGAGCATCCCGTGCAGGAGAACTGGTAGGGCCCACCTGAGCCCCCAGCGATCCTCGGCGGCCCCCTACACCCCAACCCTGATGCCCACGCTCATCCCGCCCCACGCCTTCCCTTCAGCCTGCCACCGAGCTTGTCGCAAAGCCGGAAGATCAGGCCTGTCGGGTTCCTGGGGCGTAGCCCTGAACCTAGGTCGGCTGGGGAGGGCCCTCCCCCGGGGCCCAGGCCGTAGCCCCGGGGACTGGGTACACCTGAGCCCCACTGCAGGACAAAGCCTGCCACCCCGCAGGAAACTGTGCCTCTTGGGGCTCTATTGAGCATACAGGGCTCGAGAACTTGGGGAGGCCCCCGGAGCCTGTCCTCAGCTTTGGCAGCCCCCATGCCCCAACCCTGAGGCCCATGCTCACTCTCCCCCATGACCTCATCTCAGCCCTCCACGGAGCTCACCGCACAGCCTGCGGATTAGCGCTGCCGGTCTCCTGGACCCTAACCCTTACCCTAGGTTGGCCACAGAGGGGCCCTTCCCCAGGGTCCTGGCACCACACTCTGGGGGATTGGGGATACCCCAGCCCCACCATAGGACTCAGCCTGCAGCCCACAGGAAACTGTACCATTTTGGGGCACAACAGAGCATTCAGGGCAAGAGAATTGGGGCACCCCCTGAGAGCCCCTGCTGGTGAACTCCGACATTTGTGGGCCCTTCTGGATGAAACCCCAAGGCTCATATTCACCCGCCCTTGTGAACTCATCTCACTCGGCCTGGGAGTTCTCTGAGCACTGGGCAGTTCAGAACTGCTGTCTTTTGAGGCCTAACCTAACCCTGGGGCTTCTGCTGAGGGTCCCCTCCCCATTTGCCTGCCTCCAAGGCACCAGGCATTGGGCTCACCTCTGCACGACTAGAGGACTCAGCCAGCCCCACAGCAGGAAACTGTCCATTTGGGGCTGTAGCAAGGATTCATTGGAAAATCGGAGGGCCCCACTCAGCCCATTCCATGGAACCCCCACTTTCAGAGATCTCCCCAGATCCAATTAGTAGCTTCACACTGACCTTTAAACTTGCTCTCCACGGAGATCTTTTGAAATTCTCCACACTTCCAACCGATGGCATCATCCAGCTTCAGTGCCTTACCCAGATTTAGGTCTTGAGATGGATTAAAATGGGAAGTTATTTCACTGATGATGACGTACTGGTGACCAAAAGATACATGCATAAATGCTTCATATCACTTGGCTTCAGGGAAATGCAAATCTAAACCCCTATAGATGCCATATCACACGAGGCCGAATATATAAAAATAAGAAGACATGAAACTATACATGTTGGAGAGGATGTGGAGAAACGGGAACCCTCTTACACCCCTGTACGAATGCAGTCCATTACAGCCACTCTTGAAAATGGTACGGCGTTTCCTCAAGAAGTTATAAATAAAGCTACCCTATGTCCCAGCAATTGCACTACGGGGTATTTACCCCAAAGAGACAGAGGTAGTGAAGACGGGACACATGCACCCGTGTTCATAGCAGCAATATCCATAATAGACAAACTGTGGAAAGAATGCAGATGACCATCGACAGATGAATGGATAAAGAAGATGTGGATCATATATATACTGGAATATTACTCAGCCATCAGAAAGCATGAACACTTACCATCACACCGACCTGGGTGGAGCTGGAGGGTATTATGCTGAGTGGAATAAGTCAATGAAAGAAAGGCAATGATCATATGCTTTCACTCCTATGTGGAATATCAGAAACAAGGAAGAAGACCATAGGGGAAGGGAGGGAAAATAGAATGGGAAGTCATCAGAGAGGGAGAAAACCCATGATAGACTCTTAACTATCGCAAATAAAATGATGATTGCTGGAGGAGAAGTTGGGGGGGTAACTGGGTGAGTGGCATTAAGGAGGCCACACGATACAATGAGCACTGGGTGTTACACACGACTGAAAATTTATTGAAGACTACATCTGAAACTAATGATGTACTGTAAGTTGGCTAATTGAATTTAAATTAAAGAACAAAAGACCTCGAATAAACAATCCTAAACATTTGTATGGAACCACTAAAGATTCCGAACAGCCAGTGCAATGTGGAAAAGAAAAACAAAGCTGGAGGACTCACAATTGCAGTTTTCAGGTTATACTACAAAGCTGCAGTCATCCTAACAAGACAGTACGGCACAAAAATAGACACAGCGACCAAAGGAACAGGATACAAGTTCAGACAGAAACCCACAATTATGTGGTCCATGAATCTTCCACAAAGCAAGCAACGATATCAAAAGGGAAAAGGTCATTATCTACAACAAACGGTGTTGGGAAAACTAGACAGCTACGCACAAAAGAATGAAATTAGACTGCTTTCTTACACAATACAGACAAACACAAAACAGTTTCAAGAACTCAATATGAGACCTGAATCCATAAAAATCCTACAGGAGGGAAGACAGTAACTTCTTGACATGGACCATACCAACGTTTTTCTGGACTGTCTCCTGAGGCAAAGGAAATGAAAACAAAAATAAACTATTGGGAATACAGCAAAATAAAAAGTTTCCACATGGCAGAAGAACAATGAAAACGTAAAAATAATAAGACAACCTACTCAAAGGGAAAAGATATTTGCAATGATCATATGCAATAAAGGGATGGTGTCCAAAACGTATAGAACTGATACTACCTGAACCCAAAAAAACATATAATCCAGTTAAAAAATAGGCAGAAGACATGGACAGACATTTCCCCAAGGAAGAGAAACAAATGGCCAACAGTCCCATGAAAAGATATTCACAATCACGCATCATCAGGAAAATTTAAATCCAAAGGATAATGAGGTATTACATCAAACCTGTCAGAATGGCTAACATCAAAAGCACAACAAAGAGCAGGTGTTGGGAGGATGTGGATAAAGGGGAATCCTCGCAAACTGTGGGTGGGAATGCAAACTGTGGTGGCCACCGTGGAAAACAGTATGAAGGTTCCTCAAAAAATTAAATATAGAACTACTCTACGATCCAACAATCACTCTACTGGTATTTCCCCAAAGGCTAGGAAAACAGTAACTTATAAGGATATGTGCACCCCTATGTTTCTTGCACCATTATTTAGAATATCACAATATGGAAGCAACCCAAGTGTCTGTAGAAAAATTGACAAATGAGATGATAGATGTGTGTACTCACACACACACACACACACACACACACACACACACACACAATGGAGTATTACTCGGCTTGAAAAAGAATGAAACCTTGCCATTTGCAGCCACATAGACGGAGCTAGAGAGTATTATGCTAACTGAAATCAGTCAGTCAGAGAAAGACAAATCCCATACGATGTCACTCTTATGGGGAATTGAAGAAACAAACAAAAATAAATAGAGAGAAAAAGGACACACACCAAAATACAAACTCTTAACAAGAGAGAACAAACGGATGGTTACCAGAGAGGAGGTGAATAGAGGGATGAGTGAAATAGATGAAGCAGATTAAGAGGACACTTTTCTAGATGACCACTGAGTAATATATAGAATTACTGAATCACTCTCTTGTACACCTGAAAAGAATGTAACACTGTATGTTAGCTCTACTGGAATTAAAATAAATTTTTAAAAAAGAATTTTCTTTCAGGAACCTCTTTGAAAAAGCTTTTCGTGTGCAATGTGCATAAGCCCTACTTGGGAGGATTCACTCTACAATAATTATTCATTCTATGCCTCGAATTCAGATTTCACTGAGTTCTTACCATGGATCCCAGGCCACGGGAGCCATGGTCCTTTTCTGTCCAGGCTCAGCACCTATGCATTCAAGATTGGAAGTAGAGACACATGTCACTTCACAGTCCAGAAAGCTATTATTGTTTCTGTTTCAGTGTGAGAGAGTCACAGACTTTGGGACAGGTTTCAGAGCAGGTATACTATGGATCCTGGATCTCTACTTCAATGTTCATTGCCTGGATCCATTTGGCTAATAGGTTCCCTGTGGATGGGCTTGCTCCCAAGCACATATATAGAAGATGCAAAGGTGGGTGGGCTTGGTGTGGGACAGGAAGAAGACCAAAAGTAGACAAGGGTTCGACCCCTCCCCTGATACAGGAACTGCTACAGGAGAGGGTACGGGAGGTAGAATCCATGCGAAACTCCAAGGTCACCAGCTGAACACAGGAGGCATAGGTCAAGGGATCTGGAGATGCAGGGGTTGAAGGCTGCTCTGAGCTACCTCTGGGAGGAAGGGAGGGAAGGAATGAGAAGGAGACACTACCTGCCCCTGGCCCATGCCAGCTGCCCACCACTCCGACACACATCCGTCGACACAGCTGACACAGCCTGGGCTCAGGATGGGCTGGCTCAGATCCTTCAATCCTCAGTGGGATAGCTGGTCCCAGGGCTCAGAGACATGCTGAGGGAGATGAGAGGGAAAGCTGCCCCACCAAGGTCATCCCCTCCTTGAGCAGACAGCTCTTCAGAACTGCTAAAAAAAAAACCCACTAACGGGGTTGAAAGACATGCCATGGATGAACTAAGGCATACAGATATGTAAAATAACATTCATTTTTAAGTTCAGAGCTGTCAGCTCAGGAAGTGGGGAGAGCTTCCCTGAAGAAGACTGAGGGGAGGGCAGGCCATGCTGAAAAGGGAGTCATGGTTCTCCTGATTGGGGACCTGCAGCCCCCTTCCAGGGCAGGGCATCATCCTCAATCACATGAGATCCATGAAAGTGTTCCATCAGGACCAGATGTTTGTCTCGAGAAGGCTACCCTGGCATCGGACTGCACAGGGCACCAGGGACGAGGGCCAGATGGAGGATGGACAGTACCCCGGAGGCCATGGGGCAAGAGCAGAGGCACATGACCTTGAAGATGATGATGAAAAGCAGGAGGTGGCAGCATGGAGCCGGCCCAAAAGTGCATTGGGAGCAGTGCCCACAGCTACACTGACTGGGTGCCTTCTGTGCCCGGTGTGGCTGACTTCAGTGGGCTCCAGACTAGTCCTGACCACAAGTCTAGGAAGTGTGTACCACCTCCGGCCTCCTCTCCCCTTGCAGCTGCTAGGAATCACGTTCACAGACCCTGGTCAGCTTTCGTGGAAACCAAGCAGTGGCTCCCCCGCACGCTGCACCTCTGGTGGTGGTCCAGTGCGACCCTCGTTCCTGGCCAGACAGTGATGTCTACCTGTCTCCACACAAATCCACAGACAGGAGGGTGTCCCTGAATTGCACAGCACCTGATGAGACAGATCCACAGAACCCAACACCCAGTGGGTCACCTGGGACCTCAAGTATGGTCATGGAGCTCACCATACCCTATTTCTGTCACTTCCCACAGAAAGCCTGGTTCTGATCCCCCACAATACCATACATCCTGGTTGCTGACCTGGTTAAGCATCTGCCTTCGGCTAAGGGTGTGATCCTGGCATTATGGGATCAAACCCCACATCAGGCTCCTCCGTTATGAGCCTGCTTCTTCCTCTCCCACTCCCCTGCTTCTGTTCCCTCTCTCGCTGGATGTCTCTATCTCTGTTGAATGAAATAATAAAATCTCGAAAAAAATTAACAAGACAGAAATAAAAAAAGTCAGAGAGGATGTGAAGAAAGGGGAGCCCTCTTACACTACTCGTGAGAATTCAAGCTGGTACAGCCACTTTTGAAAACAATATGGAGGTTCCTCAAGACATTAAACACAGAGCTATCCTACGACCCACCAATTGTACTGCTGGGTATTTACCCCATCGACACAGAGTAATGAAAAGAAGGGGCACCTGTATCCCAATGTTCATAGCAGCAATGTCCATAATAGCCAAACTGTGGAAGAAGCCAAGATGTCCTTCAGCAAATGAATGGACAAAGAAGATGTGGTTCATCTATACAATGGACTATTACTCAGTCATCAGAAAGGATGAATACCCCCCATTTGCACCAACGTGGATGGACCAGGAGGGGATTATGCTAAGTGAAATTAAGTCAAATAGAGAAAGACAATTATCATATGGTTTCACTCCTATGTGGAATGGAAGGAATAGCATGGAGGACATTAGAAGAAGGAAGAGAAAAGTGAAGGGGGGGAATGAGAGGGGAAGATGAACGTGAGAGACTACTGACACTGGGAAACAAACTGAAGGTTGCAGAAAGGGAGGGGAAGGGGAATGGGTTATGCTGGTGATGGGTATTAAGGAGGGCACGTGTTGGGGCGCCTGGGTGGCACAGAGGTTAAGCATCTGCCTTCGGCTCAGGGCGTGATCCCGGCGTTATGGGATCGAGCCCCACCACAGGCTCCTCCGCTGTGAGCCTGCTTCTTCCTCTCCCACTCCCCCTGCTTGTGTTCCCTCTCTCGATGGCAGTCTCTATATCTGTCGAATAAATAAATAAATTCTTTTTTTAAAAAAAGGAGGGCACGTGTCATAATGAGCACTAGGTGTTATATGCAAACAATGAATCATGGAACACTACATCAAAAACAAATGAAGTACTGTAGGGTGACATCATTTTAAAAAAAGAAAGATATGAAATCCGTACTGGAAAACTGTCACTATTTGCAAATGACATGAAATCCCAAATGATTCCACAAAAAAAAAAAAAAAAAAAAAAACAACAACAACAACAACAAAAAAAAACAAAACACAACTGTTAGAATAAACAAATTCAAGAAAGCGGCAGGATATAAAGTCAATATACAGAGACCTGTTGTCTTTATTTATTTTCAAATTTTATTTATTTATTTGACAGGAAGAGAAAAAGCACGAGCAGGGGGAGTATGAGAAAGAGGGAGAAGCAGACTCTTGCTAAGCATGGAGCCAAACACGGGGCTCGATCCCAGAACGCTGGGATCATGACCTGAGCTGAAGGCAGACGCTTCACCTATGGGGCCACCCAGATGACCCAACTTCTTGCATTTCTGTATACTGATGACACACTTTCGCAAAGAGAAATTAAAAAAGCAATGCCATTTACAATTGCATCAAAAAAATCTAGATATGAAACTAACCAAGAATGAGAAATACATGGTACACTCAACACACGGCAGAAAAGAAATGAAAAGCATGTGTGTCGAGGGGGGCAGGATGTATGGGTCAAAGATTTGGAAGGCAACACAAACAAATGGAAGCTTATGCCATGCTCCTTAAATGGAAGAGTTAATTATGTGAACATGTCCATCGTACCCAAAGCAATTGACAGATGTGATGAAATGCCTATCTGAATTCCAGTGGCATTATTCGAGGAAATAGAAAACAGTCCTCAAACTTGTATGGAATCACAAAAGACCCCAAATACCCAAAGCAACCTTTAGAAAGAAAGGTGCAGTCAACACACTCCTGGATTTCAAGGTAGATTACAAAGCTGTTGTCATCAAAACAGGATGGTACTGGCATAAACACAGACACCAGGTCAGTGGAACAGAACAGAAAGCTCAGAAACTTACCCACACGTAGATGATCCTAACTTACGACACAGCAGCAGAAGATATGCCATGAGGGAAGGACTGTCTCTTCAGTGAGCGGTAACAGGCAAACTGGACACTAAATGCAGAAGAATATAACTGGGTCACTTTCTTACACCACACACAAAATTTTTACTGGATGAATGATATGAACGTAAGAACTGAATCCATAAACCTCCAAGAAGACACAGGTACTAAGTCTCTCGACATTAGTTTTGGCAAAAAGTCTTCAGATCGGACACCAAATGCAAAGGCAACAAAAGCAAAAATAAACAAGTGGAACAACTTCAAACTGAAATCTTCCACATGGAAAAAGTAACCAGCAAAAACTTACAAGGCCACAGACCCAATAAGAAAAAAAATATCTGCGAATCATATGTGTGAGAAGAGGCTAATATCCAAAATACACACAACACTCATACAAATCAAAACAAACAAACAAAAACTGTATAAAAAATGTGGGGAATATGTGAATAGATACTTTCCAAAGATGGCACACAGGTGCCAACAGACAGAAAAAGTTGTTCCACATCACTAAATATCGTCAGGGAAACATCAGTCAAACCCACAATTGGCTATTCCCTCACAACTGTTGGAACACCTATTGTCCCAGAGACAGACACCAGGTGGGGTCAAGGGTGTGCAGACGAGGAGACTCTGTGCACTGTTGGTGGGAATGGAAATTGGTGCAGCCACTGTGACAAATGGTATGGAGGTTCCTGAAAAAATAAAAGCAACTACAACATGACCCAGTAATGGCTCTACTGAGTATTGATTCGGAGAACACAAAAATACTGCCTCAAAAAGACAGATGCACTCCCACGGTCACTGCAGATTTATTCAAAAGAAACAGACATGGAAACACAGACCTTGGGGGCCTTATGCCAAGTAACTCAGACACAGAAAGACCACTACCAGATGCTCTCATGTACATTCCACGAGGAATAAACAAATACTGAACGCATAGAAACTGAGAGCAGATTGGTAGGTGCCAGATTCGGGGATGGGGTGGTAGAAACGGTTGAAGGTGGTCAAAGTCTCAATGTTTGAGTGAGAAAATCCGACAGTCATGAAATGTTCTGTCCAGCATGGAGACTAAAACTAACGCTGCAGCATGGGGTATAGTTTTCCCTGCCCTTTGAAAGTACAGGGCTTCTGAGAAACCTTGCACAGCAGAAATGGTGTCAAGAAGGAATGGCCATTAATTTACACGGAATAATTAGACAGTGTCCTCAGACTCCAAAATTCCTTCTCTTTGGCTTTTCTTAGGCCTCAGCACACAAGTTTCTAAGGGAGGCCCAGCATAATTGAAGATAAAGCACAGCAGAGGCTCACAGACACCATTCAAAGTGCTCTTGGCTGGATGCGGAGAGCAGTTCCCAGAGGAAGGAGCTGGTTGGGGTGCACGCTGCCTCTGTTGTGCTTCTTCCCAAAACAGATGCTGAACGCGATTCTCACTGTTCACCTTTTTTCATAAGAGGGAAATCCTCTTCAGGTCTCTTCCTCTTACTGAAGATGCGTAATAATATAGTTCTTTCAAGAAAGCCCAGTGTCTTACTGTGAACGTTCAAAAAGTGGGGGATACTTGTACTTGAGCATTTCTGAGGGAGGAGATGTGAAAGTTTCTCCCAGACACAAATCTAAGCATATCCACCGGGAAAGGCACCTTCCTAAGCATGCGGAACACGGACTACCTCCTACCCCACGAGAAACCCTCTCCTTCACCTCGATCAGGACAACCCACAACAGCTGGGAGTTACCCCAACTCCTCCGTTCTCCTGCTCCTAATAGCTAACCCATCAGCAAATCCTGTGTGCTCCATCTTCAAAATGGACCCAGAATAGGTCTAACCACTCCATCCAAGGCCACCTGTCTGGTCCACAGTGCCTGAGTTCCTGGAAAAGCTTCGTCATTGACGTGCCTTACCGTCTTCAACACTCTGTCATCTGTTCTCAACACTGTAGCCAGGATGGCCCAGTGATACAGGGTCTCATGGGGTTATAGCCCTGGAATGGCTTTCTTTCACCTCTCTGAGGTCATGTCCTAAGCTGTCTCCTGTGGCCACAGGGCCTTCTTGCTGTTCCTGGACATACCTGGAATTCTCCTGCCCCAGAGCCATTGCACATGCTTTCCCTTCTGTTTTGAATGCTCTTGATGTGTTCTCACTCACCTTCTGAGAAGTCTGAATTGGCGTGACAGGGACAGAAGATGAGGCTCTGTGTGTTGGGTGAGGCTGGTAGCCCAGAAGAAGGTTCTCTGCCAGCTCTCCGCCTGTGCCTCACTTGTCCTCAGCCAGGAACTTGCACACAGCCCTCACCTGTCACAACTCTCACCCAGGAGACCCACAGCCACCCTTGGAGCCCACTCTGTCCACACCCTGCTGCAGAATGCATTCAGCTCTCCTGTGGGACCCCTGTCAGTTTACCCAGTCCTGGAACTCCCCCGTCTCCTGCAAAGCTCCCGGATTCCCCCTCTTCTTTCAAAATCACACTGGTGCAAGGCTTTCATGAGAAAGCTATAACGCTAACTAATGAAAGGTTCATACCTACTTTCCCCTTCTGTTGCCTCTCTCTCCACCTTCTTTCCTACCTGTGCAAACTGTAACATATCAGTGGAACATGAACATGCTCTGAGACCTGAATCTTTCATTGCAGTTTTCTGAGGACTCTTTATGTGATAAGAAACTAGTGTATCTTACAACAGGGTGTTTTACAACTCTCATCTATAGAATAGTAGAGCCCAAATCACTACAATTTTACCTCACTCTTCATGAAGCAGAACACTTTTTCCTTTCTTCTTTTACTTAAATTCCAGTTAGTTCACATGCCATGGAATATTCACTTCAGGGGTAGGATTTAGTGATTCCTCACCTGCATACAGAACTCGGTGCTCATCACAAGTACCCTCCTTAATACCTCTCACCCGTTTAACTCTTCCCCCCACGCCCCTGTCCTGCAGCAACACTCAGTTTTTTCTCCTCAGTTGAGTCTATTTACTTGTTTGCCTTTCTCATCACCCCTCAACTCTGTTCATCTGTTTTCTTTCTGAAATTCCACAAGCGTGAGAGGATAGGATATTTGTCTTTCCTCACTGATTTTGCTTAGCTTAATACACTCTAGGTCCATCCACATCCTTGCAAATGGTAAGATTTCATTCTTTTTGAAGCTGGGTCATATTCCATTATATATAGGTATCGCACATCTGCTTTATCCATTCATCAGTGCATGGACTTTGGGATTCTCTCCATAGTTTGGCTACTGTGGACATTGCTGCTATAAACATCATGGTGCATGGACCCCCTTTGAATCCGCATTTTTTAATCCTTTGGGTAAATACCTAGGAGAGCAATAGCTGGATCATGGGGTTGTTCAATGTTTAACTTTTTAAGGAATCCCCACACTGTTTCCTAGACTGGCTGCACCACTTTGCATTGCCACCAACAGGATGGGAGGGTTCCCCTTTAATCAGAACATTATCTGCCGGCAATTTCATAAGAGGAAACAAAACCTCTGGGAGATGCACCCAGGGTCAGGCAAGCAGTTGCAGACTTCACCCTAAGGCTCCTGACGCCAAGCCCCTTGAAGCCACCAGCATGCCACTATCCAAAAGAATTCCCAGACTCTCCTTCTGACTCCACCACCAAAGAAACTACAGAGAGAATATGGCACCTCAAAATATCGAGATAATACTTTTAGTAAAACTAGAAAGTCAAGCTCAACTTTTAAACAGGAACAGGCCGGTTTGGATAATTTTGAATTTTCCCTCCACCCTAATTTTAACTCTTCTGATGAATAAACTAATCAATGATGAAACATCACCTTTGTCAAATGACATCATCCAAGTCTGTATCAGATGAAAAAAAGCCACCTAACTCTAGGTGCTGGCCACTCAACCATATCTAAGGCATAATTGAATAAACAGTGTTAGATGAAGGAACAAATTAGATGTTACAAACAGGCACAGAGTGAATCTCACCTTCCCTTTCTAATAAAAGAGGGTTCCTAGGAAACAGATGGTCAAAATACATCTGTAAGCAATAAATGGACAGTGAAATTGTGATCCCCTGCAAAGTTCTACCTGCAGGGAAACTAAGTAATTCTTGCACCAAACCCAGAATGCTGACAGCTACTTCCATTTTACTTTGTGGCTCAACTAGAGAAAAGAGAAAAGCCCAGGAGGTTTTGGGATAATGAGAGGTTTTACCTCCAGCCCTGACATAGATAGGACATTTTGCCAAACATACCTGTGCTTTCTCTGAACACTGGCGTCCTGTGACAAGCTGCCTCGCTGACTCCGATGCTAACGTTCAAAACCTCGGGTGTCTTGGAGCCAGAGCAGAGAAGTGCTGTCAGCTGGGGACAAGAAGTCACCTCTGACCTAAAGCCTGCACACCTGCTTCGGTTTCTGGGCAAGGGGCAACACATACTTGTTGTTTAGCAGTAATTATCTTCATTCTCAACAGACCAATGACCTTACCTTTTCTGGAAAGCAGACTTACTCTTCTAAAGAAACCGTCATTTCGTCTATTCCCAATGCAACTAGAGTGGGGTCTGGTTTACGCACGCCTCCAGGCCCCCACCTGGAGGATTTTCCTGCATGATTCTAATAGCCAATTACCACTAACCCGGGGGCACAGGGGGCATAATGCTGAAGTTGGGGGATGGCTCTGGGGCTTGCTACTGCCACACCTGTGCCTGGCGGACCAGGGCACACCCTGCTGAACTCGGGGTACTGCTCAAGAGGCATCACCTGCGCTGTGTCAGTGAACTGAAGGTGGGGATTATGTGAGGTCCTTTCCCGCACTCTTCCAGGGGAACAGGGGAAACCCTGAAATTCTGCAACCAATCCCACCAAAGCTCAGGGGAGCAGGCGCCCTGGAGTTCATGGGTATGGAGAATAAGGCCAGTTGAGGACATGGGACAGAACAGACTTTAAAGGGAAAAAGAAAACTCATCTGAGTCCCCACAATGAACCCTCTCCTCGTGCCCTTCCAGAACCCTGCCTCCCACCTGGGGCGCACCCTACCCCCGGACCATCACCCCAGTGCAAGCTGCTCACTCACCAGCAGGGATCTCCACAGGGCAACTCTCTCTCTCTCAGTGCCCCTTCTTCTGCCCCAGGACTGCAACTCACTGCAAATCTGGGACCGCCCACAATGATGGAGCTACACCCCCAAGTGGTGAATGGTCTGGGAGGGTGGTGCCTGAGCTCCTTGAATGCTGGGCAACCTGCCCTCAAGCCCCTGGAACCCTGAAAGTACAGGGGGCCCAAGAGGAGGCTCCTCTACTCAACACCAGGCACAGACATGGGTGGGTTCGTGGGCTGGGGCCCCCCCACACACCTGGCCCCTTCCAGGGACCCCTCTAGCTGCAGACCACCCTCAAAGACCTGCCCCTTCCCTTTCTGCACCAGCCCTCCCTGCTGGGGTGTGCCTGGTTCTGGGCAAGGTCAGTGACTCTCAGACCCTCCAAGACTTGGGCTTTAGGAAATGCAATGTTTTCATGCATTTTCAGTATGTATATGTCAGTATGACTTTAATCTTATGGGAGCCAAAGAGGGTCTTTATTTTTTCTTATCTTTATGTTGGCATTTTTGGTTATTGTTTTCTTCTCGAAGCAGATGTACAACATGTGCTTGGGGCAGAAATAGGGCCCATGCACTGAGGTTTTGCCCAGTCATTTTGAGCCAGGTACAATGTTAAAGGATAGCTTCCCTGGGAGCCCAGGATCAGGGCCCAAAGATGATATAAAATAAAAATTACTTTTATCATTATAATTACTCCTAAATGGAGGAATGTGAGACAAAAGCACCTTTCCCAAGAGTACCAAGAAATCAAAATGATGTCCACAGAAGGCGGCCTGCTCCATGGTCAGCACAGGTGACAGAAGTGTTCACAGTCTCTGAACTCCTGCCCTTCTCCTGCCCAAATCTCTGAAGCACACAGACCACTTAAAATCAGAATTGTAGAACTGCTAGACACCTTAGAGATGTCTGGCACCATTCCCTTGGACTGCAGAATAAAACACAGTAGCTCATTGTCACAAACTAATTTCAACATGAAGTGCCCCCTGGATGCACTAAGTTCTTTCTCTGCAAATGTTGACTAATGTAAGTCACAGTCATACCATATAAACACTACGATGGCTGGGAAGTCATTGTAGGTAAGGGAATATTTTAGCCATGTTTATAAGCATTGGCTCACGTTGTAGAAGAGGCTGAGCTGAGTGTTTTTAAATACTATTTCAGACCTGTTTTACAGCACCCTCTGAACATACCAGAGCCTGAATCGACTAAAAAAATAGTTGGTTTCAGTAACTTTAATACCAGGAAAATATTATACTGTCTGTATTCCTTAGGATCTTTGAGTATCTTACCCAGAGGTCCTCCACTGAGATAATGATCTTAATGATCACCATTGGCAGAGGTGAAAAGGCCCACTGAATTCGTTCCAGTTGTCCACTTGACAAGAAAATCCTGATACTTGATAGGTTTCCAGATCGAGAAGACCAGAGATAAGAGGGAAATAGTACCCTGTATGGAACAACAAGGGATTTGGAGTCAATTTGGGGATCCCACTTAGGTTTCTGACACTAAAATCCTCTGTGACTCATATCATCTGAGTCCCTGTCTAACCACCTGAACATGTGCCTAAAAATATCTACACCCTAGTTGAGAAGTTTAAGAGGCAGAATGCTACAAAGAGCCAGTATGATGTCTCTCAGGAACAGGTGCTCAGGAAGCCATAATTGCTATTGGGTCTATTTCTTTTCCAGAAGAAAGAACACATGTTGAATCCATATTCCTAATCGATGACTCACCAGATGTTTTTCAAACCTGAAGGAAGGCCAAGAAGTCGCTCTTGTGTCATATTTCACTCAGAAATCATGTTGTTGGACTGGTGAGGATGATATGATAGCGACGTCATCACTAAGAGTGGGGAGCTTCTAATTTCCATATGGCCATGTTGACCCCCTTAGCTCAGAGCCACCAGAAAGGGCAGCTGGGGAGGGGGCACTGCCATCACTATGAGTGGGGAGCTTCCCATTTCCATATGGCCATGTTGACCCCCTTAGCTCAGGGCCACCAGATAGGACAGCTGAGGGGGACCACAGGCCAAGGCTGCCAGGTGTGGCTGGGGCAGGCAGAACTCTGACTTAAGGCTCAACTCCTGTCTAGGTTATTATAATGCTCTTCACAAAGAAAGTGCCATTGTGTGTGAGCCCTCATGTAGAAAAGGTTCAGTATTTCCATTGAGATTCCTTCTCTGACCTTTAGGATATATAGCAAAGTTCCATTTAATTTTTAAACATTGAAGGACTTCCTGGTTTTCTTTTCGCTATGACTGTGGCTCAATTCCCCTGTGGTCTAAGAATAGAATCTAGTTAATTTCAGGGTTTAACATTTGTAGCCTTGATTCGTGGCCCCACCTATCATCTATTTGGGTAAAGAGTCTATGACCACTTGAAAATAATGTATTCTGCACTTATTATGGAATGTTCCCTATATGTCAATTAGGTCACATTTGTTACCAATGTTTTGTCTGCTTTTTCTTTCAGATATTGAGAAAGGTATATTAAAATCTTCAAACAATGCTGCTCTATTCAACGTTGCATCAGAGAATCTACCAGTGTTAGAAGGCAAGAGAAACAAAAAGTATAAGAATTGAGGGGATAATTGTGACTATTCACATATAATACGATTGTGTACATAGAAAATCCCAAACAGTCTATAAATACCCTATTAGAATTAAAAATGCAATTTATAAATTTGAGATGGATTGTGCTTCCCATTGGACAATTTCTGAAAGAAAACGTAGAACCTGTCAATCTTGGGGTAGGACATAGGGTGCACTAACCATTTAAAAGAATTCAGTGGGACTTCATAAAAATGTGACATTTCTCCTTATCTTATGACCATAAGAAAATGAAAAAGTGAACCGCAGGCTGGGAAGTAAAGATTTGCAATACACACACTGACAAAGACTTGTCAATAAAGAATTCCTGCTCATCAACCATAGAAAGTCTATTTATAAATGAATACTTCACAAAAGATTGACTCATGGCCAATAAGAACAGGAAAGGGTGCTCTACAGTATTATTTTCAGGAACAGCAAGGCTTTTCCTAAAATGAAAACATACACACAAACCAGTATTCCCTAGATGGATGACATCCTTATTTCTGAGGACAGCTTGAAGAACAGACTAGCATCAAAGTAGAGTGATGGAGTTCCTGACACTCAGAGGATGGACAATTGACCTCAAACTACAGTACAATTTCTAGGCAGCATTCGGTCCTCTGAAGGCAGACAACTACCACACCCCTTCCTACACCACACAGGTTGCTTCCCAACCCCTACCATAAAAGAAGAAGATGAGAAACAGATAGGACTAGTAGGAAATAGCAAAAATCACATGTGGGGATTATCCTGAAACACACTGATCACATAACTAGTGTAAGGAAGTGTAGGGAACTGACAAGGACAGAGACTCAAGAGGTACTTCTTTGGGAAATGCTGTCTGAAATCGTCACACCTTGGTACCAGCTAATGAGGGCTCTAAGCATACCCTAGGGTTTGCTCACAAGGGTCTGCAACACCATCGCTGAGGACTGAAACTCTTCAAGACCTCAAAGCTTGCCTGATTGACTATTGGACTAAGAGATTCCCATGTTCTGAAAACAGATACCAACTCATTGAAAGGTTCACCTGGGCTCTCTCGGAGGCCCTACAAGAAGGTGAACCATTCACTGAAAATCAATTAAACACACACACACACACACACACACACACACACACACACACACACACCTGTCATTTCACCAATTACTTAAACATTCAAGGTTCGTCCTACCTTTTCTTTTTCACATTGATATTTATACTCACATGAAATGTCATCATTTCTAATGAACACTGATGTCAAAATAGAGATCCATTGACACAATATTCACAAAATGGAACTTCCCTGCTGTCATTTTCAATATAGCGTTTTTTAAAGTTCATACATATTTTAGGTTTTTGGTAACTTATACAGGAGAAGATCAGCATTGAAAAACTCTGAATACTGACAATAAGTTTTAAGCCTAGAGAACAAAAATTGCCAATTTCATAGATAATAAGGAACCAAAGGGAAAGCATGGAAGCTGTAGTCGAATAATTTTACACATATGCATCCTCTATTATTCTACTACTGAGGGGCATGTTTTATTACCACTATACATGCATCAATTGTCTTCCACGTGCACTTGCACAGGTATAATGAATTACTACAGTAGAATGAAATGTCTGGGAACTACTTGGTGGCATGTATAATGAACAATGAAATTTCGATCTTATATTTGGTGAACTTCCACTGTTTGTCCCTTTAAACAGTGGTCCCTAAACAGAAGGGGGAATGAACCACGAGAGACTATGGACTCTGGGAAACAAACTGAGGGCTTCAGAGGGGAGAGGGGTGGGGGATTGGGATGGGCCAGTGATGGGTATTAAGGAAGGTACATATTGCATGGAGCACTGGGTGTTATATGCAAATAATGAATCACGGAACACTACATCAAAAACTAAGGAAATACTGTATAGTGACTAACATATCATAATAAAAATTATTATTAGAAAAAAAATTAAAGGTAAAAAAAAAAACAATACAGCTTTTCTGTTTCAAGAACAATCACAATTGAGAAAAAACTAACTTAAATCCCTAAAGCCAAACACAGACCAAGTTCCATTTCACTCCCCTTTATTCACATTCTCTGTGGGTTCTAAGCGATTTCCCTACCTCCTTTCCTGCTGAGCAGGGAGCCCAGGCTCGATCCCAGAAGCCTGGGATCATAACCTGAGCCAAAGGCACATGCTTAACTGGCTGAGCCAGCCAGGAGCCCCAGCCATGTTTTTCTTAAGCAAAAGGACACTTTCTCATGATGCCTTCACATGACTTCACATGGTACCAGAGATCTGCATTTGCCTCTAGGAGGTTGCAGATGAAGGCAATTGCAAACTCTCACAGTGGTTTATCAAATACAATGACCTGCCTGGTGATAGTGAAACTCTTATGAGCCCACGAGAGGGTGCTGTGACACTCAGCTGTGGCTGGGCTGGCACAGAGAACCAAATCCATTTCCCTGCCTGATGTCTGTGAGGAACAGATGCCCCCACTGTGAATAAGACCCTGCCACGGAGCTGTCCAGAGATGGCCATCCTCACGGAGGATGAGGATAAAGGACAATGCCTGAGGAGACCTCATCTGTCTCTTTTATCTTTTCATATTTTTGACAGTGGACAAATCACTGCCTAGGAGTCCCCAACTACCTTAGTCTCATCTGTGAATGGCCAAGAGATTTTACAAAACACTCAAGATTTTGACCTCACAAATGCCCACAACCACTTACCATAGGGATTCAACATTAAGCAAAGATACTGTTCGTTGGAAGAGAGGTCCTGCCCACTGTTGTTTCTCACTTATATGCTCATCTTCCTTACCTCATGGTAACATAACCAACTTGATTCCTGCTTCCGTCTTCAGGAAGGCTGAGGTGACTTGAAGGGCATTACCCTGACATCGTTCTTTCTTAGCAATAAGATGTGGACATTTCCCTAGTCCTACACACCCAAAGTTGAATCGGAATCAGGATTGAGGAGGCTGATGAGAGTTGAAGGTGTTTTCCTGTACACGGTGGTTTATTACCAATAAGGATGGGTCAGAGTCCTCGAAATTCCAGAACCTTTTCATTAATGCTTCCTACTCCTGAAAGATGATGTACATTGGTCTTTCCCTGTATAGTGTGGTGATTCAGAGATAAGTGCTTAGCGCTTTCGTCAGACTTCCACGACCACCTTGGGGCTGGCTTCCATATTCACAAAGGATGAAGTTAGGGCTAAGAGGGTTCCTGTACACTGCTATTTCTTACAGATAAGTGTATGGCATTTTTGTTACATTGCCAGAACCACTTAGCGCTGGGCTTGCCGGCCTCCTGGGGACTAACACTAACCCTAGGTCGGCCCCCGAGGGGCCCCTCCCAAGGGGTCTGGCGCCACAATGCCGGGGATTGGGGACCCCTGAGCCCAGCACCGGAGTCACCCTGCCGCCCCGCAGCAACCCGTGCTGCTGGGCCACCGCCAGTCTTTCAGGGCGAGAGAGCTGGCAGGGCCCTCCAAGCCCCCGGTGACCTTCGAAGGCCCCCCGCGCCAAAACGTTTGGGCCCACATTCCCTCTCACCAGCGCCCTCACCTCGGGTTGCCCCTCCGCCTGCCACAGAGCTGGCGGAATGGGCCTGCCGGACTCCTGGGGGCTAACACTTACCCTAGGTCGGCCCCCGAGGGGCCCCTCCCAAGGAGCCTGGCACCACAATGCCGGGGATTTGGGACCCCCGAGCCCCAGTGCTGGACTCACTCTGCCACCCCGCAAGCACCCAGGGTGCTAGGGGTGTTGCCAGTCATTCAGGAAGGGAGAACGGGCAGGGCCCTCCAATCCCCCTGCGACCTCGAAGGCCCCCCGCGCAAAAACTCTGGCTCCTACGCTCCTGCTCGCCAGTGCCCTAACCTCGGCCCATCCCTCCGCTCGCTGCAGAGCTGGCGGATCAGGCCTGCTGGCTTCCTGGGGGCTAACCCTATCCCTAGGTTGCCCCCGAGGGGCCCCCCCCACATGACCTGGCGCCACATGCCAGGGATTCGGGACCCCCAAGTCCCAGCACCAGACGCTCCCTGCCATTCCGCCTCCACATGGGGCGCTAAGGGCGTCACCAGTCCTTCAGGGCGACAGAACGGGCAGGACCCTCCGAGCAACCTGCGACCTTCGAAGGCACCCCAAGCCAAAGCCAAAATGCTCTGGCCCACGCTCCCGCTCGCCAGCTACCTCACCTACCCCACCTGCACATGGGCGGAATGAGCCTGCCAGCCTCCTGGGGGCTAACCCTAACCGGAGGTCGGCCCCCGAGAGGCCCATCCCAAGGGGCCTGGCGCCACAACGCCGGGTATTAGGGACCCCGAGCCCCAGCGCCGGAGTTGCCCTGCCACCCCGCCGCCACCTGGGCCGCTAGAGGTGCCACTGGTCATTCAGCGCGGGAGAATGGGCAGGGCCTTCCGAGCCCGTGGCGACCTTCAAAGGCCCCCCCATGCAAACGCTTGAGCCCACGCTCCCGCTCCTCAGCGCCCTCACCTCGGCCTGCCCCTCCGCTCGCCACAGAGCCAGTGGATGAGGCCTGACCTCATCCTGGGGGCTACCCATAACCCTATGTTGGCCCCTGAGGGGCCCCTCTGAAGGGGTCTGGCACCGCAATGCCTGGGATTGGGGACCCCCGAGGCCCAGCCCGGACTCACAGTCTCGCCCCGCTGCCACCCGGGTCGCTAGGAGCACTGTTGGTCATTCAGGGTGGGAGAACGGGCAGATCCCTCTGAGTCCCTGGTGACCTTCGAAGGCCCCCCGCGCCAAAACGCTTTGGCCCGTGCTCCCGCTCGCCTGGGCCCTCACCTCGGTCCACCCCTCCGCTCGCTGCAGGGCCGGTGGATCGGGACTGCCGGCCTCCTGGGTGTTACCCTAACCGTTGGTGGGCACCTGAGGGGCCCATCCCAGGTTCCTATTGCCACAACACCGGGGATTGGGGACTCCCGAGCCCCAGCGCCGGACTCACCCTCCCGCCCTACCGCCACCTGGGCCGCTACGGGCGCCCTTGGTCATTCAGGGAGGGAGAACGGACAGGGACCTTCGAGCCACCTGCAACATTCGAAGGCCCCCCGCACCAAAACGCTTGGGCCCACGCTCCCGCTCGCCAGCACCCTTACCTCGGCCCTCCCCTCTGCTCCCCACACAGTGGGCGGATCAGGCCTGTGGGCCTTCAGGGGGCTAACACTAACCCTAGGTCGGCCCCCTAGTGGCACCTCCCAAGGGGCCTGGCGCCACAACAACGGGGAAAGGGGACTCCCGAGCACCAGCGCCAGACTCACCATGCCCCCCGCTGCCACCCGAGCCACTAGGGGCACCGCCGGTCATTCAGGGCGGGAGAACGGGCAGGGCCCTCCAAGCCCCCAGCGACCTTCGAAGGCCCCCCGCACCAAAGCACTAGGTCCCACGCTCCCGCTCGCCATCACCCTTACCTCGGCCTGCCCCTCCTCTCGCCACACAGCCGGCGGATCGGGCACCCTAGCCTCCTGGGGGCTAACCCTAACCCTAGGTAGGCCCCCTAGGGGCCCATCCCAAAGGGCCTGGTGCTGCAATGCCGGTGATGGGAGCCCCGAGCCCCAGCACCAGACTCTCCCTGCCGTCCCGCTGCCAACCAGGCTGCGAGGGGTGCCGTCGGTCATTCAGGGCAGGAGAACGGGCAGGGCCGTCCGAGCCCCCGGCGACCTTCGAAGGCCTACCACGCTAAAACGCTAGGGCCCATGTTCCCTCTTGCCAGCGCCCTTACCTTGCCCGCCCCTCCGCTTGCCGTACAGCCTGCGTAATGGGCCTGCCAGCCTCCTGGGGCTAACCCTAAACCTAGGTCGGCTCCCAAGGGGCCTGGAGTCGCACCGCTGGGGATTGGGGACCCCTGAGCACCAGCGCCGGACTCACCTTGCCGCCCCGCCACCACAAGGGCCGCTAGGGGTGCGGCAGGACATTCAGTGCAGGAGAACGGGCAGGGCCCTCCGAGCCCCTATCGTCCTTCGAAGGCCCACCGCACCAAAACGCTTGGGCCCACGCTCCCGCTCACCAGCGCCCTCACCTCGGCCCGCCTCTCCACTCGCCACACAGCTGGCGGATCGGGCCTCCCAGCCTCCTGGGGGTTAACCCTAACCCTAGGTAGGCCCCCCAAGGGCCCCTTCCAAGGGGCCTGGCATCCGCAATGCCTGGGATTGGGGACTCCTGAGCCCCAGTGCTGGACTCACTGTGCCGCCCCGCCACCACCCGGGCCGCTAGGGGAGCCGCCCGTCATTCAGTGCGGGAGAACGGGTAGGGCCCTCTGAGACCCAGAGACTTTTGAAGGCCCCCCGCGATAAAACGCTTCGGCCCACACTCCTGCTTGCCAGCGCCCTTACCTCAGCCTGCCCCTCCACTCGCCGCACAGCTGGTGGATCCGGCCTGCCGGCCTCCTGGGGGCTAACCCCAACCCTAGGTCGGCCCCCGAGGGGCCCTTAATGGGGCCTGGCGCCACAACGCCTGGGATTGCTGACACCTGAGCCCCAGCGCCGGACTCACCATGCCGCCCCGCCACCACCCAGGCTGCTAGCTGCACTGCCGGTCATTCAGGGCGTGAGAACAGGCAGGGCCCTCTGAGCCACGGGCGACCTTCGAAGGCACCCCACATCAAAACGCTTGCGCCCACACTCCTGCTTGTCAGCACCCTCGCCTCGGCCCGCCCCTCCGCTCGCCGCAAAGCTGGCCTATCGGGTCTGCCGACCTCCTGGGGGCTAACCCTAACCCTAGATCGGCCCAGGAGGGGCCCCTCCCATGGCACCTGGCGCCGCAACCCCGGGGATTACGGACCCCCGAGTCCCAGCGCCGGACTCACTCTGCTGCCCCGCTGCCAACTGGGCCAGTAGGGGCGCCGCCGGGCATTCAGGGAGGGAGAACGGGCAGGGCCCTCTTAGCCCCCGGCGACCTTTGAAGGCCACTCGCGCCAAAACGCTTGGGCTTATGTTCCAGCTCGCCAGTGCCCTCATCTCGGCCTGCCCCTCCGCTTGCCGCACAGCCGGCGAATCGGGCCTGCTGGGCTCCCGGGGGCTAAACCTAAACCTAGGTCTGTCCCCAAGGGGAAACTCCGAAGGGCCTAGGCGCCTAAAAGGCGGGGATTGGGGACCCCCGAGCCCCAGCGCCAGACTCTCCCTGCTGCCCCGCTGCCAAACGGGCCGCGAGGGGTGCCGTTGGTCATTCAGGGCAGGAGAATGGGCAGGGCCCTCCGAGCCCCTGGCGAACTTCGAAGGCCCCTTGCGCCAAAATGCTTGGGCCCACATTCCCGCTCGCCAGCGCCCTCATCTCAGCCTGCCCCTCTGCTCACCGCACAGCTGGCAGATCTGACCTACCGGCCTCCTGGGGGTAACCCTAACCCTAGGTCGACACCCAAGGGGGCCTTCCCAAGGGGCCTGGCGCCGCAACGCCAGGGATTGGGGACCCCCGAGCTCCAGCGCTGGACTCACCCTGCTGCCCCGCCAGCACACGGGCTGCTAGGGGCACGGCAGGACATTCAGTGCAGGAGAACGGGCAGGGCCCTCCAGTAGGGGCGCCGCCGGTCATTCAAGGAGGCAGAAGGGGCAGGGCCCTCTGAGCCCCTGGCGACCTTCGAAGAACTCCCGCGCTAAAACGCTTGGGCCCACCTTCCCGCTCACCAGCGCCCTCACCTCGGCCAGATCCTGCGCTAGCCGCACAACCAGCTGATGAGGCCTGCCGGCTTCCTGTGGGCTAACCCTAACCCTAGGTCGGCCCTCGAGGGACCCGTCTGATGGGGCCTGGCGCCACAAAGCCTGGGATTGCTGACCCCCGAGCCCCAGCGCCGGACTCACCGAGCCGCCCTGCTGCTACCCGGACCGCTAGTGGCGCCACCGGTCATTCAGGGTGGGAGAACGGGCAGGGCCCTCCGAGTCCCCGGAGACTTTCGAAGGTACCCCACGCCAAAACGCTTGGACCAATGCTGCCGCTCGCCAGCGCCCTCACCTCGGCCCACCCCTCCGCTCTCCAAACAGCCGGCGGATCAGGCCTGCTGGCCTCCTAGGGGCTAACCCTAACCATACGTCGGCCCCCGAGGGGTATATCCCAAGGGGCCTGGCTCTGCAATGCAGGGGATTGGGGACCCCTGAGCCCCAGCGCTGGACTCATCCTGTCACCCTGATGTAACCGGGCCGCTACGGGTGCTGCCGGCCATTCAGGGCGGGAGAATGGGCAGGGTCTACCGAGCCTCTGGCGACCGTTGAAGGCCCCCCCATCCAAAACGTTTGAGCCCATGCTCCCGCTCCTCAGCGCCCCCACCTCGGCCTGCCCCTCCTCTTGCCGCAGAGCTGGCGGATGAGGCCTGCTCTCCTCTGGGGGCTCCCCATAACCCTAGGTTGGCCCCTGAGGGGCCCCTCCGAAGGGGCCTGGCACCGCAACGCCAGGGATTGGGGACCCCCAAGCCCCAGCGCCGGACTCACCCTACTGCCCGAATGCCACCCGGGCTGGTAGGGGCACCGCTGGTCATTCACGACGGCAGAATGGGCAGGGCCCTTCGAGCCCCCGGCAACCATCGAAGGCCCCCCACGCCAAAATGCTTGGGCCCACGCTCCCACTCACCAGCGCCCTCACCTCAGCCTGCCCCTCCGCTCAATGCACAGCTGGCGGATCGGACCTGCCGGCCTCCTGTGGGCTAACCCTAACCAAAGGTCAGCTCCTGAGGGGCCCATCCCAGTGGCCTATCGCTGCAATGCCGGGGATTGGGGACCCCCGAGCCCCAGTGCTGGACTCAACTTGCTGCCCCACCACCACCCAGGCCGCTAGGGGTGCCGCTGGTCATTCAGTGCAGAACGGGCAGGGCCCTCCGAGCCCCCGGCCACCTTCAAAGGCCCCCCACGCCAGAATGCTTGGGCCCACACTCCCGCTCGCCAGCACCCTTACCTCAGCCCGCCCCTCCACTCGCCGCACAGCCGGCGGATCGGGCCATCCGGCCTCCTGGTGGCTAACCCTAACCCTAGGTCTGCCCCCGAGGGGCCCATCCTAAGGGGACTGTCTCCGCAATGACGGGGATTGAGGACCCCAGAGGCCCAGCGCTGGACTCACACTGCTGCCACGCCGCCCCCTGGGCAGCTAGGGGCACCGCCGGTCATTCAGAGCAGAAAAACAGGCAGTGCCTTCCAAGCCCTGGTGACTTTCGAAGGCCTCCCGTGCCAAAACGCTTGGGCCCATGCTCCTGCTCGCCTGCGCCCTCACTTTGGTCTGCCCCTCAGCTCGCTGCACAGCTGGTGGATCGGGATTGCCAGCCTCCTGGGTGTTACCCTAATTGTTGTTGGGCCCCAGAGGGGCCCATCATAGGTTCCTATTGCCACAATGCCAGGGATTGGGGACCCCCGAGCCCCAAGGACGGACTCACCCTCCCGCCCTACCGCCACCTGGGCCGCTAGGGGCACCGCCGTTCATTCAGGCAGGGAGAACGGGCAGGGCCCTCTGAGCCACTGGCAAATTTCGAAGGCCCCCCACACCAAATCTCTTGGGCCCACGCTCCTGCTCCCCAGCGCCCTTACCTCGGCCCGCCCCTCCACTCACTGCACAGCTGGTGGATCGGGCCTGTGGGCCTTCTGGGGGCTACCCCTAACCTTAGGTCGGCCCCCTAGTGGACCCTCCCAAAGGGCCTGGCCCCACAACAACAGGGATTGGGGTCTCCCGAGCCCCAGCGCCGGACTCATCCTGCTGCCCTGCCACAACCCGGGCCGCTAGGAGCGCCGTCGATCATTCAGGGAGGGAAAACTGGTAGATTCCTCTGAGCCACTGGCGACCTTCGAAGGCCCCCCGCGCCAAAATGCTTGGGCCCATGCTCCTGCTCGCCTGCACCCTCACTTCGATCTGCCCTTCAGCTCACTGCACATCTGGTGGATCGGGACTGCCGGCCTCCTGAGTTTTACCCTAATCGTTGGTGGGCCCCGGAGGGGCCCATCCCAGGTTCCTATTGCCGCAATGCCGGGGATTGGGGACCCCCGAGCCCCAAGGCCGGACTCACCCTCCCGCCCTACCGCCACCTGGGCCGCTAGGGGTGCCGCCGGTCATTCAGGGAGGGAGAACGGGCAGGGCCCTCCAGGCCACCAGTGACCTTCGATGGCTCCCTGCACCAAAACGCTTGGGCCATGCTCCCGCTCACCAGCGCCCTTACCTTGGCCCGTCCCTCCGCTCGCCGCACAGCTGGCGGATTGGTCCTGTGGGCCTTCTGGGGTCTAACCTTAACCTTAGGTCGGCCCCCTAGTGGCCCCTCCCAAGGGGCCTGGCGCCGCAACAACAGGGATTGGGGACTCCCGAGCCCCAGCGCCAGACTCACCCTGCCACCCCGCTACCATCCGGGCCGCTAGGGGAGCCGCCGGTCATTCAGGGCAGGAGAACGGGTAGGGCCCTCTGAGCCCCCGGAGACTTTTGAAGGCCCCCCGTGACAAAACGCTTCGGCCCACGCTCCCGCTCGCCAGTGCCCTTACCTTGGCCCGCCCCTCCACTCGCCGCACAGTGGGAAGATCCGGCCTGCCGGCCTCCTGGGGACTAACTGTAACCCTAGGTCGGCCCCCAAGGGGCCCGTCCGATGGGGCCTGGCACCACAACGCCTGGGATTGCTGACCCCCGAGCCACAGCACCGGACCCACTGTGTCGCCCCGCTGCCACACGGGCCGCTAGCGGCGCTGCCATTCATTCAGGGCGTGAGAACAGGCAGGGCCCTCCGAGCCCCAGGTGACCTCGAAGACACCCCTCATCAAAACGCTTGCGCGTACGCTCCCACTTGTCAGCGCCCTCACCTCGTCCCGCCCCTCCGCTCACCGCAAAGCTGGCCGATCGGGCCTGCCGGCCTCCTGGGGGCTAACCCTAACCATAGGTCAGCCCTCCCAAGGCACCTGGCGCCGCAACACTGGGGATTGTGGACCCCCGAGCCAAAGCGCCGGACTCACCCTGAACCCTGCCGCCAACCGGGCAGGTAGGGGCACCGCCGGTCAAACAGGGAGGGAGAAGGGGCAGGGCCCTCTTAGCCCCCGGCGACCTTCGAAGGCCACTCGCGCCAAAAAGCTTGGGCCCATGTTCCAGCTTGCCAGTGCCCTCATCTCGGCCCGCCCCACCGCTCGCCGCACAGCCGGTGGATCGGGCCTGCAGGCCTCATGGGGGCTAAACCTAACCCTAGGTCCGTCCCCAAGGGGCCCCTCCCATGGGCCCTGGTGCCACAAAGCTGGGGATTGGGGACCCCCGAGCCCTAGCGCCGGGCTCACACTGCTGCCACACTGCCCCCAGGGCTGCTAGGGGTGCTGCCGGTCATTCAGAGCTGGAGAACGGGCAGTGCCCTCCAAGCCGCTGCGACTTTCGAAGGCCTCCCGCGCCAAAATGCTTGGGCCCACACTCCCGCTCGCCAGCGCCCTCCCTCGTACTTCCCCTCCGCACACCACACAGCCGGCAGATCGGGTCTCCCAGCCTCCTGGGGGCTAACACTAACCCTAGGTAAGCCCCCTAGTGCCCCATCCTAAGGGGCCTGGCGCCGGAATGCCGGGGATTGGGGACCCCCGAGCCCCAGCGCTGGACTCACCCTGCTGCCCCGCCGCCACCCTGGCCACTAGGGTGCCGCCGGTCATTAAGGGCGGGGGAACGGGCAAGTCCATCAGAGCTCATGGCGACCATCGAAGGCCCCCTGCGCCAAAACGCTTGGGCCCACGCTCCTGCTTACAGCGCATTCACATCGGCCCGCCCCTCCGCTCGCCACACAGCTGGCAGATTGGCCTGCCAGCCTCCTTGGGGCTAACCCTAACCCTAGGTCGACGCACGAGGGGCCCCTCCCGAGGGGCCCCTCCCAAGTGGCCTGTCGCCACCACGCCAGGGATTGGGGACGCCCGAGCCCCAGCGCCGGACTCACCATGCCACCCCGCCACCACCCGGGCCACTAGGGGCACCGCTGGTCATTCAGGGCGGGAGAATGGGCAGAACCCTCCAAGCCCCTGGCAACTTTCGAAGGCTGGCCATGCCAAAACGCTGCACCCATGCTCCTGCTCGCCAGCGCCCTCCCCTGGCCTGCCCTACTACTCGCCGAACAGCTGGCGGATCGGGCCTGCTGGCCTCCTGGGGGATAACCATAAGCCTAGATCGGCCCCCGAGGGGCCCCTCCCAAGGGGCCTGGCGCCACCACGCCAGGGATTGGGGACGCCTGATCCCCAGCGCCGGACTCACCTGGCCGCCCCACCACAACCAGGGGCACTAGGGGCGCCGCCAGTTATTCAGGGCGGGAGAATGGGCAGGGCCCTCCGAGCCCCCGCCAACTTTTGAAGGCCCCCCATGCCAAAACGCTTGGGCCCATGCTCCCGCTCCCCAGCGGCCCCACCTTGGAACGCCCCTCCTCTCGCCGCACAGCCAGCGGATCGGGCCTGCCGGCCGCCTGGGGCTAACCATAAACTTAGGTCGGTCCTCGAGGATCCCATCACAAGGGGTCTGGAGCAGCAACGCCTGGGATTGGGGACCCCCAAGCTCCAGCACCGGACACACCCGGCAGCCCCGCCGACACCCGGGGTGCTAGAGGCGCCGCCAATTATTCATGGTGGTAGAACGGGCAGGGCCCTCCGAGACTTCGACGACCTTCGAAGGCCCGCTTCGCAAAATGCGTGGAGCCATGCTCCCGCTCGCCAGCGGCCTCACCTCGGCCCACCCGACCGTATGCCGCACAGCCTAAGGATCGGGCCTGCCGGCCACCTGGGGCTAACCCTAAACCCAGGTCCCCCCTGAGGGGCCCCTCTCAAGGGGCCTAGCGCCACAACGCCAGGGATTGAGGACACCCGAGCCCCTGCGCCGAACTCACCCTGCCTTCCCGCCTCCACCTGGGCCGCTAGGGACGCTGCAGTCATTCAGGGCGGGAGAACCTGCAGGGGCTTCCAAGCCCCCGGCGACATTCAAAGGCCCTCCGCGCCAAAACGCTTGGGCCCACGCTCTGGCTCTCAAGCGCTCTCACCTGGGCCCACCCCTCTGCTCGCCGCACAGCTGGGTGATTGGGGCTGCCGGCCTCCTGGGGGCTAATCCTAACCCTAGGTAGGCCCCCGACGGGCTCCTCCCAAGGGGCCTGGCGCCACAACGCCATGGATTGGGGACCCCTGAGCCCCAGTGCCGGACTCACCCTGCCACCCCGCCCCCCCCCCGGCCGCTAGGGGCGCCGCTGGTCATTCAGGGCAGGAGAACGGGTAGGGCCCTCCGAACCCCCGATGACCTTCAAAGGCCCCCCGCACCAAAGTGCGTGGGTCAACGTTCTTGCTTTCAAGCGCCCTCACCTGGGTCCACCCCTCTGCTCGCCTCACAGCTGGCAGATCGGGCCTGCTGGCCTCCTGGGGGCTAACAATAACCCTTGGTCGGCCCCCGAGGGGCCCATCCAAAGGGGCCTGGTGCCGCAAGGCCGGGGTTTGGGCACCCCCGAGCCCCAGCACCGGACTCACCCTGCTACCCCTCTGCAACCCGGACCGCTAGGTGCGCCATCGGGCATTCAGCGTGGTTTAACGGGAAGGGTGCTCTGAGCCCCGGCGACATTCGAATGCCCCCCACGCCAAAACGCTTCGACCCACACTCCCGCTTACCAGCGCCCTCACCTCGACCCACCCCTCTGCTCACCACACAGCCAGCAGATCGGGTCTGCCGGCCTCCTGTGGGCTAACAGTAACGCTTGGTCGGCCCCCTAGAGCCCTTCCAAAGGGGCCTGGCTCCCCAACGCCGAGGATTGGGGACCCCCAAGCCCCAGCGCCCGACTCACCCTACCGCCCCTCCTCCATCCAGGCCGCTAGGGGAGCCACCGATCATTCAGTGCAGAAGAACTTACAGGGCCCTCAAAGCCCCCGGCGACTTTTGAAGGACCCCCGCGCCAAAACGCCTGGGCCCACGCTCCAGCTCGCCAGCGGCCTCACCTCTGCCCGCCCTCCACTCGCCACAGAGCTGGCGGATCGGGCTGACGGCCTCCTGGGGGCTAAATCTAACCGTAGGCCGGTCCCCTAGGGGCCCCTAGCAAGGAGCCTAGAGCCGCAACACCGGGGATTGGGGAACCCTGAGCCCCAGCGCCGGACTCACCCGGATGCCCCGCCACCACCCGGGCCGCTAGGGGCACCTCCAGTCATTCAGGGCGGGAGAACAGGCAAGGCCCTCCAGGCCATCGATGACCTTCGAAGGCCCCCTTCGACAAAACGCTTGGGCCCATGCTCCCGCTCTCCAGCGCCCTCACCTCGGTCTGCCCCTCCGCACATTGCACAGCCGGGGGATAGGGCCTGCAGGCGTCCTGTGGGTTAACCCTAACCCTAGGTCATCCCCCAAGGGGCCCCTCCCAAGGGGCCTGGCGCAGCAACCCCAGGGATTGGGGACCCCTCAACCACAAGGCCGGACTCCCCCTGCCGTACTGCCACAACCCGGGCCACTAGGGGCGCCGATGGTCATTCAGGGCGGGAGAACGATCAGAGCCCTCCGATCCCCAAGCGACCATCGAAGGCCCTAGCGCCAAAATGCTTGGGCCCATGCACCCGCTCCCCAGCGCCCTCACCTCGGCCCACCTCTCCACTCCCCACACAGCTGACGGATCTGGCCTGCCGGCCTCCTCGGGGCTAACCCTAACCCTAGGTCGGTCCCCGAGGGCCCCTCCAAAGGGGCCTGGCTTTGCCACGCCAGGGATTGGGGACTCTAGAGCCCCAGCGCCAGACTCACCCTGCCGACCCGCCACCACCCGGGCCGCTAGGTGCGCCGCCGATCATTCAGGGTGGTAGAACGGGCAGGGCCCTCAGAGCTCCTGGCGACCTTCGAAGGCCCCCAGTGCCAAAACGCTTGGGCCCACGATCCCTGTCGCCAGTGCCCTCACCTCAGCCCACCACTCCGCTCGCCGCACACCCGGCAGATCGGGCCTGCCGACCTCCTTTGGTCTAACCCTAACACTAGGTCGGCCCCCGAAGGCCCCTCCCAAGGTGCCTGGCGCAAAACACGCCGGGGTTTGGGGACCCCCGACCCCAGCGCCGGAATCACCCTGCAACCCCACTGCCACACTGGCCGCTAGGGGTACCGCTGGTCATTCAGGGCGGGAGAACGTGCAGTGCCCTCCGAGCCCCCAGCGAACTTCGAAGGCCCACGTGCGAAAACTCTTGGGCCCACGCTCCTGCTCGTCAGCATCCTCACCTCGGCCAGCACCTCCGTATGCCTGCCGGCCTCCTGGGGCTAACCCAAACCCTACTTCAGCACCCAAGGGGCCCTTCCCAAGGGGCCTGGCACCACCACGCCGGGGATTGGGGACCCCTGAACACCAGCACCGGATTCACCCTGCCGCCCTGCCGCGACCCCGCCCGATAGGGGCGCCATCCTCATTCAGGACGGGAGAATGGGCATAGCCCTCCGAGCCCCCGGCGACCTTCGAAGGCCCGCCACGCCAAAACGCTTGGGCTCACGTTCCCGCTTGCCAGCGCCCTCAACTTGGCCCGCCCCTCCGCTCCCCACACAGCTGGCGGATCGGGCCTGCTGGCCACCTGGGACTAACCGTAACCCTAGGTCGGTCCTCGAGGGGCCCATCCCAAGGGGCCTGGAGCAGCAACGCCTGGGATTGGGGACCCCCAAGCTCCAGCACCGGAGTCACCCGGGGCCCCACCGCCACCCGGGGTGCTAGGGGCGCTGCCGGTTATTCAGGGAGGTAGAACGGGCAGGGCCCTCTGAGACTTCGACGACCTTCGAAGGCCCACTTTAAAAAATGCTTGGAGCCATGCTCCCACTCGCCAGCGGCCTCACCTAGGCCCGCCCCATCGTATGCCGCACAGCCTGTGGATTGGGCCTGCTGGCCTCCTGGGGCTAACCCTAAACCCAGGTCCCCCCGGAGGGACCCCTTTCAAGGGTCCTAGCGCCACAACGCCGGGGATTGAGGACACCTGAGCCCCTGCGCCGGACTCACCCTGCCTTCCTGCCACCACCCGGGCCACTAGGGGTGCTGCAGTCATTCAGGGCGGGAGAACGGGCAGGGGCTTCCGAGCCCCCGGCAACATTCGAAGGCCCCCCGCACCAAAACGCTTGGGGTCACGCTCCTGTTTGTCAGCGCCCTCTTCTCAGGCTGCCCTTCCGCTCGCCGAAAGCTAGCGGATGGGGCCAGCCTGCTTACTGGGGGCTAAACCTAACCCAAGGTCGGACCCTGAGGGGCCCCTTCCAAAGGCCTGGTGCCACAACGCCGGGGATTGGGGACCCCCGAGCCCTAGCGCTGGACTCACTCTACTGCCCCTCCCCTACCAGCCCCTAGGGGCGCCACCAGTCATTCAGGGCAGGAGAACGGGTAGGGCGCTCTGGGCCCCCGGCGACTTTTGAATGCCCCCAGCGCCAAAACGCTTAGGCCCACGCTCCCGTTCGCCAGTGCCATCACCTCTGCACGCTATTTCGCTTGCCACACACCTGGCCGATCGGGCCTGCCAGCCTCCTGGGGGCTAACCCTAACCCAAGCTCGGCACCCAAGGGGCCCCTCCAAGCGGCCTCGCGCCGCAATGCCAGGGAATGGGGACCCCCGAGCCCCATTGCCAGTCTCATCCTGCCGCCGCGCCACCACCCAGGCCACTAGGGGTGCCGCTGGTCATTCAGCGAGGGAGAATGGGCACGGCCTCCAAGCCCCTGGTGACCTTCGAAGGCCCCCCACGGCAAAACGCTTGGGCCCACGCTCCTGCTCGCCAGGGCCCTCACCTCTGTCCGCCCCTTCGCTCACCACACAGCCAGCGGAAAGGGCCTGCCGCCGTCCTGGGGGTTAACCCTAACCCTAGGTCGGCACCCAAGGGGCCCCTCCCAAAGGGCCTGGCGCAGCAACCCCAGGGATTGGGGACCCCCGAGCCCCAAGGCTGGACTCAACCTGCCAACCTGCCGCCACCCGGGCCGCTAAGGGAGCCGCCGGTCATTCAGGGCGTGAGAACAGGAAGGGCCCTCCGAACCCCCGATGACTTTCGAAGGCCCCCCGTGCCAAAACGCTTGGGCCCACGCTCCCACTTGACAGCGCCCTCACCTCGGCCTGCCCCTCTGCTCACTACACAGCATGCGGATCGGGCCTGCCAGCTTCCTGGGGGCTAACCCTAAACCTAGGTCGGCCCCTGATGGGCCCCTCCCAAGGAGCCTGGAGCTGCAAGGCCTGGGATTGGGGACCCTCGAGCCCCAGCAGCGGACTCATACGGCCGCCCCACTGCAACCCGGAGCTCTAGGGGTGCCGCCGGTTATTCAGGGCGGGAGAACGGGCAGGGCCCTCCAAGCCCCCACTGACTTTTGAAGACCCCCCACACCAAAACGCTTGGGCCCACGCTCCCACTCCCCAGCGCCCCCACCTCGGCCCACCCCTCTGCTCGCTGCACAGCCTGCGGATCGGGCCTGCCAGCCGCCTGGAGCTAACCATAACCCTAGGTCGGTCCCCGAGGGACCACTCCCAAGTGCCTGGCGTTGCCACGCTGGGGATTGGGGACCCCCGAGCACCAGCGCCGAACTCACCCTGCCGCCCCGCCATGACCTGGCCCGCTAGGGATGCCGTCCTCATTCAGGGCGGGAGATCGGGCAGGGCCTTCCGAGCCCCTGTCGACCTTCCATGGCCCCCCACGCCATAACGCTTGGGCCCAAGCTCACATTCACCAATGCCCTCACCTCGGCCTGTCCCTCCGCTCACCACAGGCAGGCAGATTGGGCCTCTCGGCCTCCTGGGGACTAACCCTAACCCTAGGTCTGCTCACGAGGGGCCCCTCCCAAGGGGCCTGGCACCGCGAAGCTGATGATTGGGGACCCTCGAGCCTCAGCGCAGGACTTACCCTGCCACCCCGCCGCCACCCGGGCAGCTAGGGGTGCCGCCGGTCATTTAGGGTGGGAGAACGGACAGGGACCTCCGAGCCCCTGGAGACCTTCGAAGCCCGCCCACGACAAAACGCTTGGGCCTACGCTCCTGCTCACCAGCACCCTCTCCTCAGGCCACCCCTCCGCTCGCCGCACAGCTGGCAGATCGGGACTGCCGGCCTCCTGGGGGCTAACCCTAACCCTAGGTTAGCTCCTGAGGGGCCCATCCCAAGGGGCCTGGCGCTGCCACACTGGGGATTGGGGACCCCCACAGCAAACTGCGGGACGCACCCTGGCACCCCGCCGCCACCCGGGCCGCTAGGGGCGCCACCGGTCATCTGGGTTGGAGAATGGGCAGGGCCCTCCGAGCCTCCGGCGACATTCCAAGGCCTCCCGCGCCAAAATGCTTTGGCCCATGCTTCTGCTCACCAGCGCCCTCCCCTCGGCCAGCCCCTCCGCAAGCTGCACAACCGCCGGATCGGGCCTGCTGGCCTCCTGGGGTCTAACCCTAACCCTAGCTCGGCCCCTGAAGAGCCCCTCCCAAGGGGACTGGCACCGCCATGCCGGAGATTGGGGACCCTCGAGCCCCAGCGCCGGACTTACACTGCCACACCACCGCCAACTGGGTTGCTAGGGGCACCGCCGGTCCCTCAGGGCGGGAGAAGGGGCAGGGCCTCCGAGCCCCTGGCGACCTTCGAAGGCCCCCCACGCCAAAATGCTTGGGCCCACGCTCCAGATCACCAGCGCCCTCACCTCGGCCCACCACTCTGCTCGCCGCACAGCTGGCAGATCCGGCCTGCCGGCCTCCTTTGAGCTAATTATAACCGTACGTCAGCCGAGAGGGACCACTCCCAAGGGGCCTGGTGATGCCACGCCGGGGATTGGGGATCCCCGAGCCCCAGCTCCGGGCTCACCCTACCGCCCCGCCACCATCCAGGCTGCTAGGGCACCGGCGGTCATTCAGGACGGGAGAACTTGCTGGGCCCTCTGAGCCCCCGGTGACCTTCGAAGGCACCCCACGCCAAAACGCTTGTGTTCACGTTCCCACTCACCAGCGCCCTCAACTCAGCGAGCCCTTCCACACACCGCATAGCCGGTGGATCAGGCCCACCTGCCTCCTGGGGGTTAAACCAAACCCTACATAAGCGCCCAAGGGGCTCCTCCCAAAGGGCTTGGCGCCGCCACGCCAGGGCTTGGGATCCCCCGAGCCCTAGCTCTGGACTCACCCAGCCGTCCCGCCGCCACCCGGGCCACAGGGGCGCCGCCGGTCATTCAGGGCGGGAGAACAGGCAGGGCCTTCCAAGCCCCCGCTGACCTTCGAAGGCCCCCCACGCAAAAACGTTGGCCCCATGCTCCTGCTCGCCAGTGCCCTCACATTGGCCCACGCCTCCGCTTGATTCAGAGCCGGTGGATAGGGCCTGCCAGGCTCCTGGGGGCCTACCGAAACCCTAGGTCGAGCCCGAGGGGCACATACCAAGGGGCCTGGCTCTGCAACGCTGGGGATTGGTGACGCAGAGCCCCAGAGCCGGACTCACCCTGATGCACTGTCCCCACCCGGGCCGCTAGGGGCACCGCCGGTCATTCAGGGCGACAGAACCAGCAGGGCCCTCCGAGCCCCCGCCGACCTTTGAAGGCCCCCCGCGCTAAAACACTTGGGCTCATGCTCAGTCTCGCCAGTGCCCTCACCTTGGCCCAACCCTCAGCGTGTTGCACAGCCGCTGATCGGGTCCACTGGCCTTCTGGGGGCTAACCGTAACCCTAGATTGACCCCCGAGGGGCCCCTTCCAAGGGGCCTGGCGCCACAACGCCAGGGATTGTGGACCCCCGAGCTTCAGCACTGGACTCACCCTGCCCCCCAGCTGCCACCCGGGGGCTTGGGGTGCTGCCGTTATTCAGGGCGTGAGAACGGGCAGGGCCCTCAGAGACACGGAGACCTTCAAAGGCCCCCCACGCCACAACACCTGGGCCCACAGTCCTGCTCACCAGCGCCCTAACCTCGGTCCGTCACTCCAGTCTCCACACAGCTGGGGAATAGGGCCTGCCGGCCTCCTAGGGGCTAAACCTAACCCTAGTTTGGCCCCCGAGGGGCCCCTCCCAAGGGGCCTGGCGCCACAATGCCAGGGATTAGGGATACCCGAGCCACAGTGCCTGACTCACCCTGCCGCCCCGCCGCCACCTGGGCTGCTAGGGGCGCTGCCGGTCACTCAGGGAGGAGAATGGGCAGGGCCTGTCGAGTCCCCGGAAACATTCGAAGGCCCCCGGTGCCAAAACGCTTGAGCCCACGCTCCCACTCCACAGAGACCTCACCTCGACCCACCCCTCAATTCGCTACACAGCTGGCGGATTGAGCCTGCCGGCGTCCTGGGGGCTAAGCCTAACCCTAGGTCATTCCCTGAGGGGCCCCTCCCAAGGGGCCTGGCGCCGCAAAACAGTGGATTGGGGACCCCTGAGCCCCAGCGCCGGATTCACCTGCCGCCCCTCCACCACCCGGGCCGCTAGAGGCACCGCCGGTCATTCAGGGCGGGAGAACGGGCATGGCCCTCCGAGCCCCCGGTGACACTCGAAGGCCCCCCGCGCCAAAACGCTTGGCCCACGCTCCTGCTCGCCAGCGTCCTCACCTCTGCCCGCCCCCCCCTCCGTTTGCCACACAGCTGGCGGATCAGGCCTGCAGGACTCCTGGAGGCTATCCCTAACCCTAGGTCGGCACACGAGGGGTGCTTCCCAAGGGGCCTGGGCCACAACGCCGGGGATTGGGGACCCCCGAGCCCCAGCGCCAGACTCACTCTGCCTCCCTGCTGACACCAGGCACGCTGGGGCGTCGCTGTTCATTCAGGGTGGGAGAATGGGCAGGGCCCGCGAGACCCCAGCGACCTTTGAAAGCCCCAAGTCAAAACGCTGGTGCCCATGTTCCCGCTCGCCAGCACCTTTACTTCCGCCCGCCCCCCTCTCGCAGTCTAGCTGGCATATCAGGCCTTCCGGCCTCCTGGGAGCTAACCCTAACCCTAGATTGGCCCATGAGGGGCCCATCCTAAGGGTCTTGATCCCGCAATGCCGGGGATTGGGGACTCCCGATTCCTAACGCCTGACTCACCCTGCCGTCCCACATCACCCGGGCCACTAGGGGCGCCGCTGGTCATTCAGGTCGGTTGAAGGGGCAGGGCTTTCGGAGCCGCGGGACATTCGAAGGCCCCCCCGAGCCAAACCACCGCGGCCACGCTTCCACTGACCAGCACCCTCAACTCAGCCCGCCCCTCTGCTGCCCCACAGTGGTGTATCGGTCCTGCCGGCCTCCTGGGGGCTGACGCTACCCTAGGTCAGCCCCCAAGGGGCCACTCCCAAGGGGACTGGAGCAGCAACGCCTGGGATTGGGGACACCCTAGCTGCAGCACTGGACTCACCCTGCCACCCCGCCGACACCGGACCCACTGGGGCATCGCAGGTCGTTCAGGGTGGGAAAACGGGCAGGGCTCTCAAGAACCCAGAAACTTTCGAAGGCCATCCATGCCAAAACGCTGGGGCCCATGCTCCCACTCACCTGGGCCCTCACCTCAGTCCACCCTCCGCTTCACCAACAGCCGGTGAATCAGGCCTGCAGGCCTCCTAGGGGCTAAACCTAACCCTAGGTCGGCCCCAAGGGGCCCATCCTAGGGGCCTGGTGCTGCAACGCCTGGGATTGGGGATTCCTGAGCCGCAGCGACAGAGTCACCATGCCTCCCCGTCACCACCCAGGCCGCTAAGGGTGCCGCCAGTCATTCAAGGCGGGAGAAAGGGCAGGATCCTCAGACCCCTGGCGACATTCGGAGGCCCCCCGTGCCAAAATGTTGGGTACCACGATTCCACTAGCCAGCACCCTTACCTCGGCCCACACCTCCACTCGCCCCACAGCCATCTTATCGGGCCTGCCGGCCTCCTGGGGGCTAACTCTAACCCTAGGTCGGCCCCTGAAGGGCCCTACCAAAGGGCCTGGCACCACGACGCCGGAGATTGGGGACCCCCAAGCCCCAGCGATGTACTCAACCTGCCCCTCCGCCGCCACCCGAGCCACTTGGGGTGTCACCTGTCATTCAGGGTGGGGGAACAGGCAGGGCCCTCCGAGCCCCAGGCGACATTCGAAGGTCCCCTGCGCCAAAACGCTGAGGCCCACGCTCCCGCTCTACAGCGCCCTCACCTCGGCCCACCCCCCCTCTAGCCACACAGCTGGCGGATCCGGCCTCCCGGGCTCCTTGGGGCTAACCATAACCCTAGGTGGGCCCCAGAGTGGCCCCTCCCAAGAGGCTTGGTGCTGCAATGGCAGGGATTGGGGACCCGCAAGCCCCAGCGCCAGGCTCACCCTGCCGTCCCGCTGCCATGTGGGCCACTAGCGGCGCCACCAGGCATTCAGGGCGGGATAACCGGCAGGGCCCTCCGAGCCTCCGGTCAAATACGAAGGCCCCCGACACGCCAAAATGCTGGGTACCACGCTACCGCTCGACTGCGCCCTACCACGGTCAATCCCTCCCCTCACTGCACAGCCGGCAAATCGGGACTGCTGGCCTCCTGGGGGTTAACCTAACCCTAGGACAGTCCCCGAGGGGCCCCTCCCAAGGGGCCTGGCGCTGCAACGCTGGGGATTGGGGAAAACCGAGCAACACTGCCGGACTGACCCTGCCACTCTGCCGCCAGCCGGGGCGCTAGGGGATTGCCGGTCCTTCATGGCGGGAGAACAAGCAGGGCCTTCCAAGCCCCCTGTGACATTCGAAGGCCCACTGAGCCAAAATGTTGGGGCCCACGCTTCCGCTCGTCAGCGACCTCACCTTGGCCCACCCCTCCATTCGCCACAGAGCCAGTGAATCGAGCCTGCCGGCCTCCCGAGGGCTAACCCTAACCCTAGGTTAGCCCCCAAGGGGCCCCTCCCAAAGCGACTGCCGCCGAACGCCAGGGATTGGGGACCCCCGAGTCGCAACGCTGGACTCACCCTTCCGCCCCGACCATACGCAGGCCGCTAGGGCACAGCCGATCATTCAGGGCGGGAGAATGGGCAGGACCCTCCTTGCCCTGGTGACTTCGAAGGCTCCCAGCGCCAAAACGCTGGGGCCCACTCTCCCGCTCACCAGCGCCCTGATCTTCACTGCACCTCCATTCGCCCCAGATGGCGGATTGTGCCTGCCGGCCTCCAGGAGCTAACCTTTACCCTAGGTTGGCCCCCAAGGGGCCCCTCCCAAGGGGCCTGGGGCTGAAACGCTGGGGACCCCCGAGCCCCAGCGCCATAATCACTGTGCCGCCCCGCCGCCACCCAGGCCGCTAGGGGTACAGCTGGCCATTCAGGGCGGGAGAACCGGCAGGGCCCTCCGATCCCCTGGCCACTTTTCAAGGCCCCCCGCGCCAAAATGCTTGGGCCCACACTCCAGCTTGCCAGCACCTTCACCTCGGCCCAGCCCTCCGCTACCGCACAGCTGGTGGAATGGTCCTGCTGGAATACTGGGGTGTAACCCTAACCCTAAACCCTAACCCATAACCTTAAAACCTAAGCCTTAACCCATAACCCTACCCTAAACCTAACCCCTAAACCTTACCCTAACCCTATACCTACCCTAAACCTAACCCTAAACCCTAATCCTTAAACCCTAAACACTAACCTTAACCCTAAACCCTAAACCCTAAACCCTAACCCTAAACCCGATACCCTAAACACTAAACCCTAACCTTAACCACTAACGCCAAACCCCAAACCCTAACCCTAAACCCTAACCCTACCCCGACCCCTACCATACCCCTAACCCCCATCCCTACCCCTTCAGCTAACCCTACCCCTAACCCGTAACCTAACCCTAAACCTAACCCTAACCCATACACTAACCCATACTCTAACCCTAACTCTAACCCATACCCTAACACTAACTCTAACATGTACCCTAACCCTAACCGTAACCCTAACACGTACTCTAACCCATACTCTAACCCGTACCCTACCCTAACCATAAACGGTACCCTAACCCATAACTTAAACCGTACCCTAAACCTAACTGTAGCCCTAACAAGTACCCTAACCCGTACCCTAACCTTAACCCTAAACCCTAAACCCTGACCCTAACCCATACCCTAACTCGTAACATAACCTGTACCCTAACCCTACCCATACCCTAACCCGAACCTGTACCCTAATCATAACCCTAAACCCTAAACCGTAACCCGTACCCTAACCCTAACCAGTACCCTTACCTTAACCTTAACCCGTACCCTATCCCGTACCCTAACCCATACCCTAATCCATACCCTATCTCTAACCCGGACCCTATACCATACCCTAACCCATACCTAACCCTAACCTGTACCCTAACCCATACCCTAACCCATACCCTAACCCTAAACCGTACCCTATCCTTATCCCAAACCCGTTCCCTAACCCGTACCCTAACCCTAACCCTAAACCGTAACCTAACCTGTACCATAACTCAAAAACTGTACCCTAACCCTAACCCTTACACTAACCCTAACCCGTAACCTAAAGCGTACCCTAATCCGTACGCCAACACTTACCCTAAACAGTACCCTAACCCGTACCCTAAACCATACCCTAATGCATACCCTAACCCATACCCTAACCCTAACCCATACCCTAAACCTAACCCGTACTCCAACCCTAACCCTAACCCTAAACCCAAACCCTAAACTCTAACCCGTACCCTAAACCCGCATCCGTACCCTAACCCATAACCTCTAACCTCTAACCTGTAACCCCTAAACCCAACCCTAACCCGTACCCTCTCCTTACCCTAACCCTAACCCCTACACTCACCCATACCCTAACCCTAACCCATACCCTAACCTTAACCCGTACCCTAATCCGTACCTTAAACCCAGGGATTGGGTACACCTGAGCCCCAGCACAGGACTCAGCCTGCCACCCCTCAGGAAACCATGCCCCTTGGGGCACCGCAGAGCATCCCGTGCAGGAGAACTGGTAGGGCCCCCCTGAGCCCCAGCGATTCTCGGCAGCCCCCTACACCCCAACCCTGAGGCCCACGCTCATCCCACCCCACGCCTTCCCTTCAGCTTGCCACCGAGCTCGACGCAGAGCCGGCAGATCAGGCCTGCCAGGTTCCTGGGGCCTAGACCTGACCCTAGGTTGGCTGGGTAGGGCCCCTCCCCTGGGGCCCGGTGCCGCAGCCCCAGGGACTGGGGACACCTGAGGCCCATTGCAGGACAAAACCTGCCAGCCCGCAGGAAACCAGGCCCCTTGGGAGGCTGTAGAGCATTCAGGGGGGGAGAACCAGGAGGGCCCCCAGAGCCCCCGGCGAACTTCGGCAATCCCTAAACCCAACCTTGAAGCCCATGCTCACCCCACCCCGCACCCTCACCTCAGCCCGTGGCAGAGCTCGCCACATAGTGGGCAGATCTGGCCTGCGGGGTTCCTGGACCCCAACCCTAACCCTAGTTCATCTGTGGAGGGGCCCCTCCCCAGGAGCCTGGAGCTGCAGCCCCAGGGATTGGGGACACCTGAGCCCCACAGCAGGACTCAGTCTGCCACCCCACAGGAAACCATGTGCCTTGGGAGGCCATAGAGTATTCAGGGCGGGAGAACCAGGAGGGCACTCCTGAGCCACCAGCGAACTTCGGCAGCCTCCCGCACCCCAACCCTAAGGCCCACGCTCACCCTCCCCACACCCTCACCTCAGTCCATGTAGCTCGACATACAGCCAGCAGATCGGGCCTGCGGGGCCCCTGAGACCTAACCCTAACCCTAGGTCGGCCGCGGGTGTGGGGGCCTCCCCAGGAGCCTTATACTGCAGGCCTGGGGAATTGGGATACCTGTGCCCCACCGCAGGACTCAGCTTGCCACCCGACAGGAAACCATGCCCCTTGGGGCTCTACGGAGCCTACAGGGCACAAGAACTTGGGGAGGCCCCCGGAGCCCATCCCCACATTTGGCAGCCCCCCATGCCCCAACCCTGAGGCCCATGCTCACCCTCCCCCATGGCCTCCTCTCAGCCCTCCACGGAGCTCGCCGCACAGCCTGCAGATTGTCCCTGCCGGGCTCGTGGACCGTAACCCTTACCCTAGGTTGGGCAGAGAGGGGCCCCTCCCCAGGGTCCTGGCACCCCACTCCGGGGGATTGGGGACACCCAAGCCCCACTGTAGGACTCAGCCTGCAGCACACAGGAAACTGTACCGTTTGGGGGCACAACAGAGCATTCAGGGCAAGAGAATTGGGGCACCCCCTGAGAGCACCTGCTGATGACCTCTGACCTTTGTGGGCCTTTCCGGATGAAACCCCAAGGCTCACATTCATCCGCCCTTGTGCCCTCATCTCAGTCGGCCTGGGAGTTCTCTGAGCACTGGGCAGTTCGGACCTGCTGTCTCTTGAGGCCTAACCTAACCCTGGGGCTTCTGCTGAGGATCCCCTCCCCGTTTGCCTGCCTCCAAGGTACAGGCATTGGGATCACCTCTGCACGACTAGAGGACTCAGCCTGCCCCACAGCAGGAAAATGTCCGTTTGGAGCTACCGCACGGATTCATAGCAGGAAAATCGGAGGGCCCCCCTCAGCCCATCCCAGGGAACCCCCACTTTCAGAGATCGCCCTGGATCCAATTACTAGCTTCACACTGACCTTTAAACTTACTCTCCACAGAGATCTTTTGAAATTCTCCACACTTCCAACCGATGGCATCATCCAGCTTCAGTGCCTTACCCAGCTTTAGGTCTTGAGATAGATTAAAATGGGAAGTCATTTCACTGATGACGACGCACTACGGACCAAAAGATACATGCATAAATGCTTCATATCACTTGGCTTCAGGGAAATGCAAATCTAAACCCCTATAGATGCCATATCACACGAGGCCGAATATCTAAAAAAAGAAGACATGAAACTATACATGTGGAGAAGATGTGGAGAAACGGGAACCCTCTTACACCCCTGTGCGAATGCAGTCCGGTACAGCCACTCTTGAAAATGGTACGGAGTTTCCTCAAAAAGTTATAAATAAAGCTACCCTATATCCCAGCTATTGCACTACTGGGTATTTACCCCAAAGAGACAGGTAGTGAAGACGGGACACATGCACCCCAGTGTTCATAGCAGCAATATCCATAATAGACAAACTGTGGAAAGAGTGCAGATGAGCATGGATAGATGAATGGATAAAGAAGATGTGGATCATATATATAATGGAATATTACTCAGCCATCAGAAAGCATGAACACTTACCATCACACCGACCTGGGCGGAGCTGGAGGGTATTATAGTGAGTGGAATAAGCCAATGAAAGAAAGGCAATGATCATATGCTTTCACTCCTATGTGGAATATCAGAAAAAGGGAAGAAGACCATAGGGGAAGGGAGGGGAAATAGAATGGGAAGTCATCAGAGAGGGAGAAAACCCATGATAGACTCTTAACTATTGCAACAAACTGATGATTGCTGGAGGAGAAGTTGGGGGGGGGGTAACTGGGTGAGTGGCATTAAGGAGGCCACACGATACAATGAGCACTGGGTGTTATACACGACTGATAATTTATTGAAAACTACATCTGAAACTAATGGTGTACTGCAAGTTGGCAAATTGAATTTAAATTAAAGAATAAAAGACCTCGAATAAACAATCCTAAACATTTGTATGGAACCACTAAAGATACTGAACAGCCAGTGCAATGTGGAAAAGAAAAACAAGGCTGGAGGACTGACAATTTCAGATTTCAGGTTATACTACAAAGCTGCAGTCATCCTAACAAGACAGTACGGCACAAAAATAGACACAGCGACCAAAGGAACAGGATACAAGTTCAGACAGAAACCCACAATTATGTGGTCCATGAATCTTCCACAAAGCAAGCAACGATATCAAAAGGGAAAAGGACAGTCTCTACAACAAATGGTGTTGGGAAAACTAGACAGCTATGCACAAAAGAATGAAATTAGACTGCTTTCTTACACAATACAGACAAACACAAAACAGTTTCAAGACCTCAATATGAGACCTGAATCCATAAAAATCCTACAGGAGGGAAGACAGTAACTTCTTGACATGGACCATACCAACGTTTTTCTGGACTGTCTCCTGAGGCAAAGGAAATGAAAGCAAAAATAAACTATTGGGAATACAGCAAAATAAAAAGTTTCCACATGGCAGAAGAACAATGAAAACGTAAAAGTAATAAGACAACCTACTCAAAGGGAGAAGATATTTGCAATGATCATATGCAATAAAGAGATAGTGTCCAAAACATATACAACTGATACTACTCGACCCCAAATAAACAAATAATCCAGTTAAAAAATAGGCAGAAGACATGGACAGACATTTCTCCAAAGAAGAAATACAAATGGCCAACAGTCCCGTGAAAAGATGTTCACCATCACCCATCATCAGGAAAATGTAAATCCAAAGGACAATGAGGTAAAACCTCAAACCTGTCAGAATGGCTAACATCAAAAGCACAACAAAGAGCAGGTGTTAGGAGGATGTGGATAAAGGGGATTCCTCGCGAACTGTGGGTGGGAATGCAAACTGCGGTGGCCACCGTGGAAAACAGTATGAAGGTTCCTCAAAAAATTAAATATAGAACTAAGCTATGATCCAACAATCACTCTACTAGTATTTCTCCAAAGACTAGGAAAGCAGTAACTTAAAAGGATACGTGCACCCCTATGTTTCTTGCACCATTATTTACAATATCACAATATGGAAGCAAACCAAGTGTCTGTAGAAAAATTGACAAATGAGATGATAGAGTGTGTATTCACACACACATGCACACACACACACACACACACACACACACACACACACAAGATGGAGTATTACTCGGCTTGAAAAAGAATGAATCCTTGCCATTTGCAGCCACATGGATGGAGCTAGAGAGTATTATCCTAACTAAAATCAGTCAGTCAGAGAAAGACAAATTCCATACGATGTCACTCTGATGGGGAATTTGAGAAACAAACAAAAATAAATCAATAAAATAGAAAAAGGAGACACACCAAAATACAAACTCTTAACAAGAGAGAACAAACGGATGGATACCAGAGAGGAGGTGGATAGAGGGATGAGTGAAATAGATGAAGCGGATTAAGAGGACACTTTTCTTGATGACCACTGAGTAATATAGAATATACTGAATTATAGATTCATATAGAATCACTGAATCACTCTATTGTACATCTGAAACGAATATAACACTGTATGTTAGCTCTACTGGAATTAAAATAAATTTTTAAAAAGATTGTTCTTTCAGGAACCTCTTTGAAAAAGCTTTTCCTGTGCAATGAGCATAAGCCCTACTTGGGAGGGTTCACTCTACAATAATTATTCACTCTATGTCTCGAATTCAGATTTCATTGAGTTCTTACTGTGGATCCCAGCCCACGGGAGCCATGGTCCTTTTCTGTCCAGGCTCAGCACCTATGCATTCAAGATTGGAAGTAAAGACACATGTCACTTCACAGTCCAGAAAGCTATTATTATTTCTGTTTCAGTGTGCTATAGTCACAGATTTTGGGACAGGTTTCAGAGCAGGTTTATTATGCATCCTGGATCTCTACTTCAATGTTTATTGCCTGGATCCATTTTGCTAATAGTTTCCCTGTGGATGGGCTTACTTCCAAGCACATACATGGAAGATGCAAAGGTGGGTGGGCTTGGTGTGGGACAGGAAGAAGACCAAAAGCAGACAAGGGTCCGACCCCTCCCCTGATCCAGGAACTGCCACAGGAGAGGGTACCGGAGGTAGAATCCATGCGAAACTCCAAGGTCACCAGCTGAACACAGGAGGCACAGGTCAAGGGATCTGGAGATGCAGGGGTTGAAGGCTGCTCTGAGCTACCTCTGGGAGGAAGGGAGGGAAGGAATGAGAAGGAGACACTGCCTGCCCCTGGCCCATGCCAGCTGACCACCGCTCCGACACGCATCAGTCTACACAGCTGACACAGCTTGGTCTCATGATGGGCTGTCTCGTGTCCCTCAATCCTCAGTGGGACAGCTGGTCCCAGGGCTCAGAGACATGCTGAGGGAGATGAGAGGGAAAGCTGCCCCACCCTGGTCACCCCCTCTTTGAGCAGACAGCCCTTCAGAACTGCTAAAAAAAACCCACTAACGGGGTTGAAAGACTTGCCATGGATGAACTAAAGCATAGAGATATGTAAAATAACATTCATTTTTAAGTTCAGAGCTGTCATCTCAGGAAGTGGGGAGAGCTTCCCTAAACAAGACTGAGGGGAGGGCAGGCCATGCTGAAAAGGGAGACATGGCTCTCCTGATTGGGGACCTGCAGCCCCCTTCCAGGGCAGGGCATCATCCTCGCATCACACGAGATCCATGGAAGTGTTCCATCAGGGCCAGATGTTTGTCTCGAGAAGGCTACACTGGCATCGGACTGCACAGGGCACCAGGGACGAGGGCCAGATGGAGGACGGACAATACCCCGGAGGCCATGGGGCAAGAGCAGAGGCACAGGACCTTGAAGATGATGATGAAAAGCAGGAGGTGGCAGCATGGAGCCGGCCCGAAAGTGCCATGGGAGCAGTGCCCACAGCTACACTGACTGGGTGCCTTTTGTGCCCGGTGTGGCTGACTTCAGTGGGTTCCAGACTAGTCCTGACCACAAGTCTAGGAAGTGTGCACCACCCCCAGCCTCCTCTCCCCTTGCAGCTGCTAGGAATCATGGTCACAGACCCTGGTCAGCTTTCATGGAATCCAAGCAGTGCCCCCCCCCCCCCCCCGCACGCTGCACCTCTGGTGGTGGTCCAGTGCAACCCTCGTGCCTGGCCAGTGATGTCTACCTGTCTCCACACAAATCCACAGACAGGAGGGTGTCCCTGAATTCCACAGCACCTGATGAGACAGATCCACAGAACCCAACACCCAGTGGGTCACTTGGGACTTCACCTATGGTCATGGAGCTCCCCGTACCCAATTTCTGTCAATTCGCACAGAAAGCCTGGTTCTGATCCCCCACAATACCATACATCCTGGTTGCTGACCTGGGGTCATGCCATGAACTCATATGGCACCTTTCTTTAAAGAGAAGGCTATGCCTACACCTCCTAGAAAATATTTCTAATGAAGTACAAGTCCATCAGGATTACACTGTGAACGGTAGCACACAGCCTGCATGGTAGTAGTCAGTAATTCCAACAAGGGTTAACCCCATCCCCCGACTCACAAAACCTTCCTCTGTCCCCACAGAACTCATGGTCTGCCCTCAGAAATCCCTCCAGGAAACAAACCTTTCATCTGAATGTACTCTTCACCTTCTGCTTCAAATCTTGTCCAAACACAATGATATGAAACTAGAAATCAGTCTCAAGAAAAAAAAATAGGACAGCCAAAAATAGGTGGAGATTGGGGGGCCTGGGTGGCTCAGTCTTAAGGATCTGCCTTCAGCTCATGTCGTGATCCCAGGATCCTAGAATCTAGCCCCGAATCAGGCTCCTTGCTCAGTGGGAAGCCCGCTTCTCCCTCTCCCACCCTCTGCTTGCATTCCCTCTCTCGCTGTCTCACTCTCTGTCAGATAATTAAATAATCTTAAAAAATATGTGGAGATTTAACAACATGCTACTGAACAACCATCAGTCAAAGAAGAAATAAAAAAAAATTTTGGAAGTACCTTGACACTGATGAAAAAGTCAACCTACAAAAACTTATGGGATGCAGCAAAAGTAGCTCTATGGGGATGTTCATAGAAATTCAAGTCTTCATCAATCCATGAGAATGCTCTCCAATAAACAACCTGATTTATGTGGTAAAGAAGTAGAAAATAAAACAAAAAACAAAGCACCAAATTAGTAGAAATAAGGAAATAACAAAAATGAATACATAAATAAATCCAAAGGAGACTAAAAAGACAAAAAAAAAAAACCAATAAAAATGAGAGTTGCCTTTTTTGGAAAGATAAAAAAAACTGACAAACTTAGCTAGACTCACCAAGAAAGACAGAGGACTCCAACACAATGAGGAAAGGAAGATAATGGATTCCTGTCTCATATCAAAATCAAAAGAACTCTTCAACCTTGGACAAACAACTTCTTGCAAGCCACGTCTCTAAAGGCAAAGGAAATAAAAGCAAAAATGAACTATTGGCACTTCATCAAGATAAGAAGCTTCTGCTCGGCAAAGCAAACGATCAACAAAACAAAAAGGCAACCTTTGGAATCAAAGAAGATATCTGCAAATGATATTACAGAAAAAGGGCTGGTATCCAAGATCTATAAAGAACTCCTCAAATTCGACACCCAAAAAATGGGCAGAAGACACAAAGACGGGGTGCCTGGGTGGCACAGCAGTTAAGCATCTGCCTTCGGCTCAGGGAGTGATCCCAGCGTTATGGGATCGAGCCCCACATCAGGCTCCTCCACTATGAGCCTGCTTCTTCCTCTCCCACTCCCCCTGCTTGTGTTCCCTCTCTTGCTGCCTGTCTCCATCTCTGTGGAATAAATAAATAAAATTTTGAAAAGAAAATTAACAAGGCAGGAAATTTAAAAAAGTCAGAGAGGATGTGGAGAAAGGGGAACCCTCTTACACTACTCATGAGAATTCAAGCTGGTACAGCCACTTTTGAAAACAATATGGACGTTCCTCAAGACGTTAAACACAGAGCTATCCTACGACCCACCTATTGCACTACTGGGTATTTACCCCATAGACACAGAGTAATGAAAAGAAGGGGCACCTGTATCCCAATGTTCATAGCAGCAATGTCCATAATAGCCAAACTGTGGAAGGAGCCAAGATGTCCTTCAGCAGATGAATGGACAAAGAAAATGTGGTTCATCTATACAATGGAATGTTACTCAGTCATCAGAAAGGATGAATACCCACCATTTGCACCAAGGTGGAAGGACAGGAGGGGATTATGCTAAGTGAAATTAAGTCAAGCAGAGAAAGACAATTATCATATGGTTTCACTCCTATGTGGAATGGAAGGAATAGCATGGAGGACATTAGAAGAAGGAAGGGAAAAGTGAAGAGGGGGAATGAGAGGGGGACATGAACCATGAGAGACTACTGACACTCGGAAACAAAATGAAGGTTGCAGAAAGGGAGGGGTAGGGGAATGGGTTATCCTGGTGATGGGTATTAAGGAGGGCACGTGTCATAATGAGCACTAGGTGTTATATGCAAACAATGAATCATGGAACACTACATCAAAAACAAAAGAAGTACTGTAGGGTGACTAACATAATTTTAAAAAAAGAGAAAGATATGAAATCCATACAGGAAAACTGTCACTATTTGCAACTGACACGAAATCCCGAAAGATTCCACAAAAATAATGTTAGAATAAACAAATTCAAGAAAGCTGCACGATATAATATACAGAGACCTGTTGTCTTTATTTTTTTTTCAGATTTTATTTATTTATTTGACAGGAAGAGAAAAAGCACAAGCAGGGGGAGTGTCAGAAAGAGGGAGAAGCAGACCCTCGCTAAGCGGGGAGCCCAACACTGGGCTCGATCCCCGAACTCTGGGATCATGACCTGAGCTGAAGGCAGACGCTTCACCTATGGGGCCACCCAGATGAACCAACTTCTTGCATTTCTGTATACTGATGACACACTTTCGCAAAGAGAAATTAAGAAAGCAATGCCATTTACAATTGCATAAAAAAAATCTAGGAATAAAAGTAACCAAGAATGAGGAAGACATAGTACACTCAACACATGGCAGAAAAGAAATGAAAAACATGTGTGTCGAGGGGGCAGAATGTATGGGTCAAAGATTTGGAAGGCAACACAAACAAATGGAAGCATACGACATGCTCCTTAACTGGAAGAGTTAATTATGTGAACATGTCCATCGTACCCAAAGCAATTGACAGATGTGATGAAATGCCTATCTGAATTCCAGTGGCATTATTCAAGCAAATAGAAAACAGTCCTCAGACTTGTATGGAATCACAAAAGACCCCAAATACCCAATGCAACGTGGAGAAAGAAAGGTGCAGTCAACACACTCCTGGATTTCAAGTTAGATTACAAAGCTGTTGTCATCAAAACAGGATGGTACTGGCATAAACACAGACACCAGGTCAGTGGAACAGAACAAAAAGTTCAGAAACTTACCCACACGTAGATGATCCTAACTTACGACACAGCAGCAGAAGATATGCCATGAGGGAAGGACTGTCTCTTCAGTGAGTGGTAACAGGCAAACTGGACACTAAATGCAGAAGAATATAACTGGGTCACTTTCTTACACCACACACAAAATTTTTAATGGATGAATGATTTGAACATAAGACCTGAATCCATAAACCTCCAAGAAGACACAGGTACTAAGTCTCTCGACATTGGTTTTGGCAAAGAGTCTTCAGATCGGACACCAAATGCAAAGGCAACAAAAGCAAAAATAAACAAGTGGAACAACATCAAACTGAAATCTTCCACACGGCAAAAGAAACCAGCAAAAACTTAAAAGGCCACTGACTGAAAAAGAAAAAAGTATCTGCGAATCATATGTGTTAGAAGACACTAATATCCAAAATACACACAACACTCATACAAATAAAAAAAACTGTATAAAAATGGGGGGAGGGGCGCCTGGATCGTGCAGTCATTAAGCGTCTGCCTTCAGCTCAGGGCGTGATCCCAGTTTTGGGATCGAGCCCCACATCAGGCTCCTCCACTGGGAGCCTGCTTCTTCCTCTCCCACTCCCCCTGCTTGTGTTCCCTCTCTCGCTGGCTGTCTCTATCTCTGTCAAATGAATAAATAAAAAAAATCTTTAAAAAAATGGGGGGAATATGTGAATAGAAACAATCCAAAGATGGCACACAGGTGTCAACAGACAGAAAAAGATGTTCGACATCACTAATCTTCGTCAGGGAAACATCAGTCAAACCCACAATCGGCTATCCCCTCACAACTGTTGGAACAGAAATTGTCCCAGAGACAGACACCATGTGGGGTCATGGGTGTGCAGACGAGGAGACACTGTGCACTGTTGGTGGGAATGGAAATTGGTGCAGCCACTGTGACAAACGATATGGAGGTTCCTGAAAAAATAAATACAACTACCACATGACCCAGTAATGGCTCTACTGAGTATTGATTTGGAGAACACAAAAATACTGCCTCAAAAAGACAGAAGCACTTCCACGTTCACTGCAGCATTATTCACAATAACCAGGCATGGAAACACAGACCTTGGGGGCCTTATTCCAAGTAACTCAGACACAGAAAGACCAATACCAGATGCTGTCATGTACATTCCACGTGGAATAAACAAATACTGAACGCATAGATACTGAGAGCAGATTGGTAGGTTCCAGATTCAGGGATGGGGTGGTAGAAACGGGTGAAGGTGTTCAAACTCTCAATGTTTGAGTGAGAAAATCTGACAGTCATGACATGTTCTGTCCAGCATGGAGACTAAAACTAACCCCGCAGCATGGGGTATAGGTTTCCCTGCTCTTTGAAAGTACAGGGCTTCTGAGAAACCTTGCACAGCAGAAATGGTGTAAAGAAGGAATGGCCGTTAATTTACACGGAACAAGTAGACAGTGTGCTCAGACTCCAAAATTCCTTCTCTTTGGCTTTTCTTAGGCCTCAGCACACAAGTTTCTAAGGGAGGCCCGGCATAAATGAAGATAAAGCACAGAGGATCACGGACACCATTCAAAATGCTGGTGACTGGATGTGGAGAGTGGTTCCCAGCGGAAGGAGCTGGTTGGGGTGCACGCCGCCTCTGTCGTGCTTCTCCCCAAAACAGATGCTGACCGCGATTCTCACTGTTCACCTTTTTTCATAAGAGGAAAATCCTCTTCAGGTCTCTTCCTCTTACTGAAGCTGGGTAATAACGTAGTTCTTTCAAGAAAGCCCAGTGTCTTACTGTGAACGTTTAAAAAGTGGGGGATACTTTTACTTGAGCATTGATGAGGGAGGAGATGTGAAAGGTTCTCCCAGACACAAACCTCAGCAGATCCACCTGGAAAGGCACCTTCCTCAGCATGCGGAACACGGACTACCTCCTACCCCATGAGAAACCCTCTCCTTCCCCTCGATCAGGACAACCCACAACAGCTGGGAGTTACCCCAACTCCTCCATTCTCCTGCTCCTAATATCTAACTCATCAGCAAATCCTGTGAGCTTCATCTTCAAAATGGACCCAGAATAAGTCTAACCACACCATTCAAGGCCACCTGTCTCGTCCACAGTGCCTGAGTTCCTGGAAAAGCTTCATCATTGACCTGCCTTGCCATCTTCAACTCTCTGTCATCTGTTCTCAACACTGTAGCCAAGATGGCCTAGTGAAACAGCGTCTCATGGGGTTATAGCCCTGGAATGGCTTTCTGTCACCCTCTTTCACCTCTCTGAGCTCATGTCCTAAGCTGTCTCCTGTGGCCACAGGGGCTTCTAGCTGCTCCTGGACATACCTGGAATTCTCCTGCCCCAGAGCCTTTGCACATGCTTTCCCTTCTGTTTTGAATGCTCTTGATGTGTTCTAACTCACCTTCTGAGAAGTCTGAATTGGAGTGACAGGGACAGAAGTTGAGGCTGTGTGTGTTGGGTGAGGCTGGTGGCTCAGAAGAAGGTTCTCTGCCTGTGCCTCACTTGTCCTCAGCCAGGAATTTGCAGACAGCCCTCACCTGTCACAACTCTCATCCAGGAGACCCACAGCCACCCCTGGAGCCCACCCTGCCCACACCCTGCTTCAGAATGCATTCAGCTCTCATCTGGGACCCCTGTCAGCTTTACCCAGACCTGGAACTCCCCCGTCTCCTGCAAATCTCCCGGATTCCCCTCTTCTTCCAAAATCACATGGCGCAAGGCTTTCATGAGAAAGCTATAATGCTAACTACTGAAAGGTTCACACCTACTTTCCCCTTCTGTTGCCTTTCTCTCCACCTTCTTTCCTACCTGTGCAAACTGTAACATATCAGTGGAACATGAACATGCTCTGAGACCTGAATCTTTCATTGCAGCTTTCTGAGGACTCCTTATGTGATAAGCAACTAGTGTATCCTACAACAGGGTGTTTTACAAATATCATCTATAGAAGACTACAGCCCAATTCACTACAATTTTACCTCACTCTTCATGAAGCAGAACACTTTTTCCTTTCTCCTCTTACTTAAATTCCAGTTAGTTCACATGCCATGGAATATTCGCTTCAGGGGTAGGATTTAGTGATTCCTCACCTGCATACAGTACCCGGTGCTCATCACAAGTGCCCTCCTTAATACCCCTCACCCATTTAACTCATCGCCCACGCCCCTGTCCTGCAGCAACACTCAGTTTGTTCTCCAAGGTTGAGTCTATTTCCTTGTTTGCCTCTCATCACCCCTCCACTCTGTTCATCTGTTTTCTTTCTGAAATTCCACAAGTGTGAGAGCATAGGATATTTGTCTTTCCTCACTGATTTTGCTTAGCTTAATACACTCTAGATCCATGCACATCCTTGCAAATGGTAAGATTTCATTCTTTTTGAAGCTGGGTCATATTCCAGTATATATATGTATCCCACATCTGCTTTATCCATTCATCAGTGCATGGACGTTGGGATTCTCTCCATAGTTTGGCTACTGTGGACATTGCTGCTATAAACATCATGGTGCATGTACCCCCTTTGAATCTGCATTTTTGTATCCTTTGGGTAAATACCTAGTACAGCAATTCCTGGATCATGTGGTTGTTCGATGTTTAACTTTTTGAGGAACCCCCACACTGTTTCCTAGACTGGCTGCACCACTTTGCATTGCCACCAACAGGATGGGAGGGTTCCCCTTTAAGCAGAACATTATCTGCTGGCAATTTCATAAGAGGAAACAAAACCTCTGGGAGATGCACCCAGGGTCAGGCAAGCAGTTGCAGACTTCACCCCAAGGCTCCTAACGCCAAGCCCCTTGAAGCCACCAGCATGCCACTATCCAAAAGAATTCCCAGACTCTCCTTCTGACTCCACCACCAAAGAAACTACAGAGAGAATATGGCACCTCAAAATATCGAGATAATACATTTAGTAAAACTAGAAAGTCAAACTGAACTTTTAAACAGGAACAGGCCGGTTTGGATAATTTTGAATTTCCCCTCCACCCTAATTTTAACTCTTCTGATGAATAAACTAATCAATGATGAAACATCACCTTTGTCAAATGACATCATCCAAGTTTGTATCAGATGAAAAAAGCCACCCAACTCTAGATGCTGGCCACTCAACCATATCTTAGGCCCAATTGAATAAACACTGTTAGATGAAGGAACAAATTAGATGTTACAAACAGGCACAGAGTGAATCTCACCTTCCCTTTCTAATAAAAGAGGGTTCCTAGGAAACAGATGGTCAAAATACATTTGTAAGCAATAAATGGACAGAGAAATTGTGATCCCCTGCAAAGTTCTACCTGCAGGGAAATTAAGTAATTCTTGCACCAAACCCAGAATGCTGACAGCTACTTCAATTTTACTTTGTGGCTCAACTAGAGAAAAGAGAAAAGCCCAGGAGGTTTTGCGATAATGAGAGGTTTTACCTCCAGCCCTGACATAGATAGGACATTTTGCCAAACATACCTGTGCTTTCTCTGAACACTGGCGTCCTGTGACAAGCTGCCTCGCTGACTCCGATGCTGACGTTCAAAACCTCATGTTTCTTGGAGCCAGAGCAGAGAAGTGCTGTCAGGTGAGGAGAAGAAGGCATCTTTGACCTAAAGCCTGCACACCTGCTTCGGTTTCTGGGTGAAGGGGCAACACATACTTGTTGTTTATCAGTAATTATCTTCATTCTCAATAGACCAATGACCTTGCCTTTTCTGGAAAGCAGACTTACTCTTCTAAAGAAACCCTCAATTCATCTATTCCCAATGCAATTAGAGTGGGGTCTGGTTTACGCCCTCCTTCAGGCCCCGAATTGGAGGATTTTCCTGCATGATTCTAACAGCCAATTACCACTAACCTGCGGGCACACGGGCCATAATGCTGAAGTTGGGGGATGGCTCTGGGGCTTGCTACTGCCACACCTGTGCCTGGGGGACCAGGGCACCCCCTGCTGAACTTGGGGTACTGCTCAAGATGCATCACCTGCACTGTGTCAGAGAACCGGGGGACACATCACTGAAGGTGGGGATTCTGTGAGGTCCTTCCCCACACTCTTCCCGGGGAACAGGGGAAACCCTGAAATTCTGCAACCAATCCCACAAAAGCTCAGGTGAGTGGGCGCCCTGGAGTTCACAGGTATGGGGATTAAGGCCAGTTGAGGACATGGGGCAGAAGAGAATTTAAAGGGATAAAGAAAACTCACCTGAGTTCCCACAATGAACCCTCTCCAGGTGCCCTTCCAGAACCCTGCCTCCCACCTGGGGCGCACCCTACCCCTGGACCCCCCCCCCCCACCCTCGGTGCACGCTGCTCACTAACCAGCAGTGACTTCCACAGGGCTACTCTCTCTCTCCCAGTGCCCCTTCTTCTGCCCCAGGTCTGCACCCCACTGCAACTCTGGAACAGCCCACAGAGACGTTGCTCCACCCCCAAGCGGTGATTGGTCAGGCAACGTGGTACCCCAGCCCCTGGGATGCCAGGCAACCCGCCCTCAAGCCCCTGGAACCCTGAAAGTGCAGGGGGTCCAAAAGGCGCCTCCTCTACCCAACACCCAGCTCAGGCATGGGTGGGGTTCTGGGCCGGGCTCCCTCCACACACCTGGCCCCTTCCAGGAACCCCTCTGGCTACAGACCACCCTCAGAGTCCTGCCCCTTCCCTTTCTGCACCAGCCCTCCCTGCTGGGGTGTGCCTGGTTCTGGGCAAGGTCAGTGGCTCTCCCAACATCCAAGGCTTGGGCTTTAGGAAATGCAATGATTTCATGCATTTTCAGTATGTACATGTCAGTATGACTTTAATCTTATGGGAGCCAAAGAGGTTCTTTATATTTTCTTAACTTCTTGTTGGCATTTTGGTTATTGTTTTCTTCTCGAAGCAGATGTAAAACATGTGCTTGGGGCAGAAATAGGGCCCATGCTTTGAGTTTTTGCCCAATCATTTTGAGCCGGGTAAAATGTTAAAGGATAGCTTCCCTGGGATCGCAGGATCAGGGCCCACAGATGATATAAGATAAAAATTACTTTCATCATTATAATTACTCCTAAATGGAGGAATTTGAGACAAAAGCACCTTTCACAAGAGTACCAAGAAATCAAAATGATGCCCACAGAAGGCTACCTGCTCCATGGTCAGCACAGGTAACAGAAGTGTTCACAGTCTCTGGACTCCTGCCCTTCTCCAGCCCAAATCGCTGAAGCACACAGACCACTTAAAATCAGAATTGTAGAACTGCTAGACACCTTAGAGATGTCTGGCACCATTCCCTTGGACTGCAGAATAAAACACAGTAGCTCATTGTCACAAACTAATTTCAACATGAAGTGCCCCCTGGATGCACTAAGTTCTTTCTCTGCAAATGTTGACTAATGTAAGTCACAGTCATACCATATAAACACTACGATGGCTGGGAAGTCATCGTAGGTAAGGGAATATTTTAGCCATGTTTATAAGCATTGGCTCACGTTGTAGAAGAGGCTGAGCTGAGTGTTTTTAAATACTATTTCAGACCTGTTTTACAGCACCCTCTGAACATACCAGAGCCTGAATGGACTAAAAAAGATAGTTGGTTTCAGTGACTTCAATACCAGAAAAATATTATACTGTCTCTATTCCTAAGGATCTTTGAGTATCTTACCCAGAGTCCTCCACTGAGATAATGATCTTAATGATCACCATGGGCAGAGGTGAAAAGGCCCGCTGAATTCGTTCCAGTTTTCCACATGACAAGAAAATCCTGATACTTGATAGGTTTCCAGATCGAGAAGACCAGACATAAGAGGGAAATAGTACCCTGTATGGAACAACAAGGGATTTGGAGTCAATTTGGGGATCCCACTTAGGTTTCTGACACTAAAATCCTCTGTGACTCATATCATCTGAGTCCCTGTCTAACCACCTGAAAATGTGCCTAAAAATATCTACACCCTAGTTGAGAAGTTTAAGAGGCAGAATGCTACAAAGAGCCAGTATGATGTCTCTCAGGAACAGGGGCTCAGGAAGCCATAATTGCTATTGGGTCTATTTCTTTTCCAGAAGAAAGAACACATGTTGAATCCATATTCCTAATAGATGACTCACCAGATGATTTTCAAACCTGAAGGAAGGCCAAGAAGTCGCTCTTGTGTCATATTTCACTCAGAAATCATGTTGTTGGACTGGTGAGGACGATACCATAGCAACGTCATCACTAAGAGTGGGGAGCTTCTAATTTCCATACGGCCATGTTGACCCCCTTAGCTCAGAGCAACCAGAAAGGGCAGCTGGGGAGGGGGCACCGTCATCACTATGAGAGGGGAGCTTCCCATTTCCATATGGCCATGTTGACCCCCTTAGCTCAGGGCCACCAGAAAGGACAGCTGAGGGGGACCACAGTCCAAGGCTGCCAGGTGTGGCTGGGGCAGGCAGAACTCTGACTTAAGGCTCAACTCCTGTCTAGGTTATTATAATGCTCTTCACAAAGAAAGTGCCATTGTGTGTGAGCCCTCATGTAGAAAAGGTTCAGAATTTCCATTGAGATTCCTTCTCTGACCTTTAGGATATGTAGCAAAGTTCCATTTAATTTTTAAACATTGAAGGACTTCCTAGTTTTATTTTCGCTATGACTGTGGCTCAATTCCCCTGTGGTCTAAGAATAGAATCTAGTTAATTTCAGGGTTTAACATTTGTAGACTTCATTCGTGGCCCCACCTATCATCTATTTGGGTAAAGAGTCTATGACCACTTGAAATAATGTATTCTGCACTTATTATGGAATGTTCCCTATATGTCAATTAGGTCACATTTGTTACCAATGTTTTGTCTGCTTTTTCTGTCAGATATTGAGAAAGGTATATTAAAATCTTCAAACAACGCTGCTCTATTCAACGTTGCATCAGAGAATCTACCAGTGTTAGAAGGCAAGAGAAACAAAAAGTATAACGAATTGAGGGGATAATTGTGACTATTCACAGATAATACGATTGTGTACATAGAAAATCCAAAACAGTCTATAAATACCCTATTAGAATTAAAAATGCAATTTATAAATTTGAGATGGATTGTAGCTTCCCATTGGACAGTTTCTGAAAGAAAACGTAGAACCTGTCAATCTTGGGGTAGGACATAGGGTGCACTAACCATTTAAAAGAATTCAGTGGGACTTCATAAAAATGTGACATTTCTCCTTATCTTATGACCATAAGAAAATGAAAAAGTGAACCGCAGGCTGGGAAGTAAAGATTTGCAATACACACACTGACAAGACTTGTCAATAAAGAATTCCTGCTCATCAACCATAAAAAGTCTATTTATAAACGAATAATTCACAAAAGATTGACTGATGGCCAATAAGAACAGGAAAGGGTGCTCTACAGTATTATTTTCAGGAACAGCAAGGCCTTTCCTAAAATGAAAACATACACACAAACCATTATTCCCTAGATGGTTGACGTCCTTATTTCTGAGGACAGCTTGAAGAACAGACTAGCATCAAAGTAAAGTGATGGAATTCCTGACACTCAGAGGATGGACAATTGACCTGAAACTACAGTACAATTTCTAGGCATTATTCGGTCCTCTGAAGGCAGACAACTACCACACCCCTTCCTCCACCACACAGGTTGCTTCCCAACCCCTACCATAAAAGAAGATGAGAAACAGATAGGACTAGTAGGAAATAGCAAAAATCACATGTGGGGATTATCCTGAAACACACTGATCACATAACTAGTGTAAGGAAGTGTAGGGAACTGACAAGGACAGAGACTCAAGAGGTACTTCTTTGGGAAATGATGTCTGAAATCTTCACACTTTGGTACCTGCTAATGAGGGCTCTGAGCATACCCTAAGGTTTGCTCACAAGGGTCTGCAACACCATCGCTGAGGACTGAAACTCTTTAAGACCTCAAAGCTTGCCTGATTGACTATTGGACTAAGAGATTCCCATGTTCTGAAAACAGATACCAACTCATTGAAAGGTTCACCTGGGCTCTCTCGGAGGCCCTACAAGAAGCTGAACCATTCACTGAAAATCAATTACACACACACACACACACACACACACACACACACACACACAGACACCTGTCATTTCACCAATTACTTAAACATTCAAGGTTCTTCCTACCATTTCTTTTTCACATTGATATTTATACTCATATGAAATGTCATCATTTCTAATGAACACTGATGTCAAAATAGAGATCCATTGACACAATATTCACAAAATGGAACTTCTCTGCTGTCATTTTCAATATAGCGTTTTTTAAAGTTCATACATATTTTAGGTTTTTGGTAACTTATACAGGAGAAGATCAGCATTGAAAAACTCTGAATACTGACAATGAGTTTTAAGCCTAGAGAACAAAAATTGTCCAATTTCATAGATAATAAGGAACCAAAGGGAAAGCATGGAAGCTGTAGTCGAATGATTTTACACATATGCATCCTCTATTATTCTACTACTGAGGGGCGTGTTTTATTACCACTATGAATGCATCAGTTGTTTTCCACGTGCACCTGCACAGGTGTAATGAATTACTGCAGTAGAATGAAATGTCTGGGAACTACTTGGCAGCATCTATCATGAACAATGAAATTTCGATCTTATATTTGGTGAACTTCCACTGTCTGTCCCTTTAGACAATGGACCCTAAACAGAAGGGGGAATGAACCACGAGAGACTATGGACTCTGGGAAACAAACTGAGGGCTTCAGAGAGGAGAGGGGTGGGGGATTGGGATGGGCCAGTGATGGGTATTAAGGAAGGTACATATTGCGTGGAGCACTGGGTGTTGTATGCAAATAATGAATCACGGAACAGTACATCAAAAACTAAGGAAATACTGTATAGTGACTAACATATCACAATAAAAAATTGTTATTAGAAAAAAATTAAAGGTAAAAAAAACGATATAGCTTTTTTGTTTCAAGAACAATCACAATTGAGAAAAAACTAACTTCCAATCCCTAAAGCAAAACACAGACCAAGTTCCATTTCACTCCCCTTTATTCACATTCTCTGTGGGTTCTATTTCCCTACCTCCTTTCCTGCTGAGCAGGGAGTCTCGGCTCGATCCCAGAACCCTGGGATCATAACCTGAGCCAAAGGCACATGCTTAACTGGCTGAGCCAGCCAGGAGTCCCAGCCATGTTTTTCTTAAGCAAAAGGACACTTTCTCATGATGCCTTCACATGACTTCACGTGGTACCAGAGACCTGCATTTGCTTCTTGGAGGTTGCAGATGAAGGCAATTGCAAACTCTCACAGTGGTTTATCAAATACAATGACCTGCCTGGTGACAGTGAAACTCTTATGAGCCCATGAGAGGGTGCTGTGACACTCAGCTGTGGCTGGGCTGGCACAGAGAACAAAATCCTTTTCCCTGCCTGATATCTGTGAGGAACAGATGCCCCCACTGTGAATGAGACCCTGCCACTGAGCTGTCCAAAGATGGCCATCCTCACAGAGGATGAGGATAAAGGACAATGCCTGAGGAGACCTCATCTGTCTCTTTTATCTTTTCATATTTTTGACAGTGGACAAATCACTGCCTAGTGGTCCCCAACTACCTTAGTCTCATCTATGAATGGCCAAGAGGTTTTACAAATCACTTCAGATTTTGACCTCACAAATGCCCACAACCATTTACCATAGGGATTCAACATTAAGCAAAGATACTGTTCGTTGGAAGAGAGGTCCTGCCCACTGTTGTTTCTCACTTATATGCTCATCTTCCTTACCTCATGGTAACATAACCACCTTGATTCTTGATTCCATCTTCAGGAAGGCTGAGGTGACTTGAAGGGCATTACCCTGACATCGTTTTTCTTAGCAATAAGATGTGGACATTTCCCTAGTCCTACACACCCAAAGTTGAATTGGAATCAGGATTGAGGAGGCTGATGAGAGTTGAAGGTGTTTTCCTGTACACGGTGGTTTATTACCAATAAGGATGGGTCAGAGTCCTCGAAATTCCAGAACCTTTTCATTAATGCTTCCTACTCGTGAAAGATAATGTACATTGGTCTTTCCCTGTATATTGTGGTGACTCAGAGAAAAGTGCTTAGCGCGTTTGTCAGACTTCCACGACCACTTTGGGGCTGGCTTCCATATTCACAAAGGATGATGTTAGGGCTAAGAGGGTTCATGTACACTGTTATTTCTTACAGATAAGTGTATGGCATTTTTGTTATATTACCAGAGCCACTTAGCGCCGGGTTTGCCGGCCTCCTGAGGGGCCCCTCCCAAGGGGCCTGGTGCCACAACGCCGGGGATTGGGGACCCCTGAGCCCAGTGCCGGAGTCACCCTGCTGCCCCGCAACAACGCGGGCGGCTAGGGGCGCCGCCAGTCTTTCAGGGCGAGAGAACAGGCAGGGCCCTCCAAGTCCCCAGTGACCTTCGAAGGCCCCCCGTGCCAAAACGCTTGGGCCCACACTCCCTCTTGCCAGCGCCCTCACCTCGGCCTGCCCTTCCACCTGCCTCAGAGCTGGCGGAACGGGCCTGCTGGACTCCTGGGGGCTAACACTTACCCTAGGTCGGCCCCCGAGGGCCCCCTCCCAAGGAGCCTGGCACCACAATGCCGGGGATTTGGGAACCCGAGCCCCAGTGCTGGACTCACTCTGCCACCCCGCAAGCACCCATGGCGCTAGGGGCGTTGCCAGTCATTCAGGAAGGGAGAACGGGCAGGGCCCTCCGATCCCCCTGTGACCTTCGAAGGCCCCCTGCGCAAAAACTCTGGCTCCCTCGCTTCTGCTCGCCAGCGCCCTAACCTCGGCCCACCCCTACGCTCGGTGCAGAGCTGGCGGATCGGGCCTGCTGGCTTCCTGGGGTCTAACCCTAACCCTAGGTCACCACCGAGGGGCCCCTCCCAAGTGGCCTGGCGCCGCATGCCATTGATTGGGGACCCCCAAGTCCCAGCGCCGGATGCACCCTGCCGCCCCACCGCCACATGGGGAGCTAGGGGCGTTGCCAGTCCTTCAGGGCGACAGAACGGGCAGGACCCTCCGAGCCACCTGTGACTTTTGAAGGCACCCCAAGGCAAAGCCAAAATGCTCTGGCCCACGCTCCCGCTCGCCAGCTATCTCACCTCGACCCACACCTCCATTCACTGCACATGGGCTGATCGAGCCTGCCAGCCTCCTGGGGGCTAACCCTAACCCTAGGTTGGCCACCGAGGGGCCCGTCCCAAAGGGCCTGGCGGGGCAATGCCGGGTATTAGGGACCCCCGAGCCCCAGCGCCGGATTCACTCTGCCGCCACGCTGACACCCGGGCCGCTAAGGGTGCCGCTGGTCATTCAGGGCGGGAGAACGGGCAGGGCCCTCCGAGCCCGCGGCGACCTTCGAAGGCCGCCCCATTCAAAATGCTTGAGCTCACGCTCCTGGTCCTCAGCGCCCTCACCTCGGCCCGCCCCTCTGCTCGCCGCAGAGCCGGTGGACGAGGCCTGCCCTCCATCTGGGGACTACCCATAACCCTAGGTTGGCCCCTGAGGGGCCACTCCAAAGGGGCCTGGCACCGCAATGCCTGGGATTGGGGACCCCCGAGCCCCAGCGCCGGACTGAAGGTCTCGCCCCGCCGCCACCTGGGTCGCTAGGAGTACCGTCGGTCATTCAGGGAGGGAGAATGGGCAGATCCCTCCGAGCCCCTGGTGACCTTCGAAGGCCCCCTGCGCCAAAACGCTTGGGCCCTTGCTCCCGCTCGCCTGCGCCCTCACCTCGGTCCGCCCCTCTGCTCGCTGCAGAGCCAGTGGATCGGGACTGCCGGCCTCCTGGGTGTTACCCTAACCGTTGGTGGGCCCCCGAGTGGGCCATCCCAGGTTCCTATTGCTGCAACACCGGGGATTGGGGACCCCCGAGCCCCAGCGCCAGACTCACCCTGCAGCCCCGCCACCACCCGGGCCGCTACAGGTGCCGCCGGTCATTCAGGGAGGGAGAACAGGCAGGGACCTCCAAGGCCCCTGGGGCCTTCGTAGGCCCCCCGCGCCAAAACGCTTGGGCCCACGCTCCCGTTCGCCAGCGCCCTCACCTCGGCTCGCCCATCTGCTCGCCACACAGCTGGCGTTTTGGGCCTGCCGGCCTCCTGAGGTCTAACTCTAACCCTAGGTCAGCCCCCGAGGCGTACCTCCCAAGGCGCTTGGTGCCACAATGCCGGAGATTGGTGACCCCCGAGCCGCAGCGCCGGACTCACATTGCCACCCCACCGCCACCCGGGCTTCTAGGGCCGCTGCCAGTCAGTCAGGACGGGAGAACGGGCAGGGCCCTCCGAGCCCACAGCGACCATCGAAGCCCCCCTGCGCCAAACGCCTGGGCCCATGTTCCTGCTCGCCAGCACCCTTGCCTCGGCCCACCCCTCCGCTCGCTGCACAGCCGGCATACGGGCCTGCCGACTCCTGGGAGCTAACCCTAACGCTAAGTCGGCGCCCGAGGGGCCCCTCCCAAGGGGCCTGGTGCCGCAAGCCAGGGATTCAGGACGCCCAAGCCTCAGCACTGGACTCACCCTGCTGACCCACCGCCACCCTGGCCGCTAGGAGCGCTGTCAGTCATTCAGGGCGGGAGAATGGGCAGGGCCCTCTGAGCCCCCTGCGACTTTCGAAGGCCCCCCTCGCCAAAACGCTTGGGCCCATGCTCCCACTCACCAGCACCCTCACCTCGGCCCCCCCCCTCCGCTAGTCGCATAGCCAGCGGATTGGGCCTGCTGGCCTCCTGGGGACTATTGGTATCCCTAGTTCAGCCCACTAGGGGCCCTTCCCAAGGGGCCTGGCGCCGCAACGCTGGGGATTGGGAATCCACGATCCCCAGCGCTGGACTCACCCTACTGCCCCGCTGCCACCCGGGCTGGTAGGGGCGCCGCCGATCATTCAGGGCGGGAAAACGGGCAGGGCCCTCCGAGCCCCTGCCGACCATCGAAGTCCCCCCACGCCAAAACGCTTGGGCCCTCACTCCCGCTTGCCAGCTCCTTCACCTCGGCCCGCCACTCCACTCGACGCACACCTGGCGGATAGGGTCTGCCGGCCTCCCGGGGGCTAACCCTAACACTAGTTCGGTCCCCAAAGGGCCCCTCCAAAGGGGCCTGGCACCACAACGCCGGGGATTGGGGACCCCCATGCCCCAGCGCCGGACTCACCCTGCCGTCCTGCCGCCACCTGGGCCGCTAGGGGTGCGGCCGGATATTCAAGGCTGGAAAACGGGCAGGGCCCTTGGAGCCCCTGGCGACCTTCAAAGGGCCCCTGCGCCAAAACGCTTGAGCCCAGGCTCCCGCTCGCCAGCGCCCTCACCTTGGCCTGCCCCTCCGCTCACCGGATAGCTGGCGGATCGGGCCAGCCTGCCTTCTGGTGGCTAAACCTAACCGTAGGTCGGCCACCGAGGGGCCCCTCCGATGGATGGGGCCTGGCGCCACATCGCCTGGGATTGCTGACCCTGAGCCCCAGCGCGGGATTCACCTTGCCGCCCCACCACCAACTGGGCTGCTAGGAGTGCCGTCAGTCATTCAGGGCGGGAAAATGGGCAGGGCCCTCCGAGCCCCTGGCGACCTTCGAAGACCCCCCGCGCCAAAACGATTGGGCCCAAGCTCCTGCTCACCTGCGCCCTCACCTCGGACCACCCCTCCGCTCACTGCACAGCTGGTGGATCGGGCCTGTGGGCCTCCTGGGGGCTAACCCTAACCCTAGGTCTGCCCCCAAATGGCCCTTCCCAAGGGGCCTGGCGCCTCAAAGCCGGGCATTGGGGACCCCCGAGACCCAGCACCGGACTCAACCTGCCGCCCCGCTGCCACCAGTGCCGTGAGGAGCGCCATCGGTCATTCAGGACAGAAGAACGGGCAGGACCCTCTGAGTCCCTGGCAAAATTCGAAGGCCCCTCACGCCGAAACTTTGGGCCCATGTTCCCACTCGACAAATCGCTCATCTCAACCTACCCCTCTGCTCGCCGCACAGCTGGAGGATCGGGCCTGCCGGCCTCCTTTGGGCTAACCCTACCCTAGGTCGGCCCCCGAGGGACCACTTCCAAGTGTCCGGTGCAGCCACGCCGGGGATTGGGGACCCCCCCCAGTGCTGGACTCACCTTGCCGTCCCGTCGCCAACCGGGCCGCTACGGGCACCGCCGGTCATTCAGGGCGGGAGAACGGGCAGCGCCCTCCGAGCCTCTGGCGACTACGAAGGCCATCCGCGCCAAAACGCTTGGGCCGACGCTCCTGGTCGCCAGCGACCTCACCTCAGCACACCACTCCAATCGCCGCAGAGCTGGCGGATCGCGCCTGCCACCCTCCTGGGGGCTAACCTTAACCCAAGCTGGGCCCCAGAGGGGCCCCTCCCAAGGGGACTGGCGCCGCAACGCCAGGGATCGGGGAACCCGAGCCCCGGCTGCGAACTCACCCTGCCCCCGCGCCATCACCCGGGCTGCTAGGGGCACCCTCGGTCATTCAGGGCGGCAGAACTGGCAGGCCCCTCCGAGCCCCCAGCGACATTTGAAGGCCCCCCGCGCCAAAACGCTTGGGCTCACGCTCCTGTTTGTCAGCGCACTCACTTCGACCCACCCCTCCTCTCGCCACACAGCTGGCAGATCCCGCCTGCCGGGCTTCTGGGTGTAACCCTAACCCTAGGTCTGTCCCCATGGGGCCCCTCCTAATGGGCCTGGCATCGCAATGCCGGGGATTGGGGAACCCCAGGCCCAGCGCCGGACTCACCCTGCCGCCCCACCACCACCCAGGCCGCTAGGGGCGTTGCCAGAATTTCAGGGCGGAAGAAAGGGCAGGGCCCTCTGAGCCCCCGCTGACCTTAGAAGGCCTCCCGCACCAAAACATTTGGGCCCACGCTCCCGTTCGCCAGCGCCCTCTTCTCAGGTCGCCCTTCCGCTCACCGAACACCTAGCGGATCAGGCCAGCCTGCTTCCTGGGGGCTAACCCTAACCCTAGGTCGGACCCCGAGGGGCCCCTTCCAAAGGCCTGGTGCCACAACGTCGGGGATTGGGGACCCCTGAGCCACAGTGCCAGACTCACTCTACCGCCCCTCCCGTACTGGCCCCTAGGGGCGCCGCCGGTCATTCAGGGCGGGAGAACGGGCAGGGCCCTCCGAGCCATGGCAACATTCGAAGGCTCAGGGCACCAAAACACTGGGGCCCACGCTCCCGCTCGCCATCGCCCTCAACTCGACCCGCACCTCCGCCCATCGCACAGTGGGCAGATCGGGCCTGCCGGACTCCTGGGAGATAACCCCAAACCCTACTTTGGCCCCCGAGGGGCCCCACCAAGGGGCCTGGCACCGCCACGCCGGGGCTTGGGGAATCCTGAGCCCCAGCTCCGGACTCACGCTGCCTCCCCACCGCCACCCTGGCCGCTAGGGTGCCGCCGGTCATTAAGGGCGGGGGAACGGGCAGGGCCATCAGAGCTCACGGCGACCATCGAAGGCCCCCTGCGCCAAAACGCTTGGGCCCACGCTCCCGCTCCCCAGTGCCCTCACCTCAGCTTGCCCCTCCGCTTGCCGCAGAGCTGGCGGATCGGGCCTGCCGTCCTCCTGGGGAATCTCCCTAAGCCTAGGTCGGCCATCGACGGACCCCTCCCAAGGGCCCTGGCGCCGCAACGCCGGGGATGGGGGACCCCCGATCCCCAGCGCTGGACTTAACCTGCCCCCCTGCCACCACCCTGGCGACTAGGGGCGCTGTCATTCATTAAGGGCAGGAAAACGGGCAGCGCCCTCCGAGGCCCCAGCGACCTTCGAAGCCCTCCGCGAAAAAACGCTTGGGCCCAAGCTCTTGCTCGCCAGCGCCCTCACCTCAGCCCGCCCCTCCGCTCGCCGCACAGCGGGTGGATTGGGCCTGCCGGCCTACTGGGGGCTAACCCTATCCCTAGGTCTGTCCCCGAGGGCCCCCACCCAAGGGGCCTGGCGCCGCAAACTGGGGATGGGGGACCCCCAAGCCCCAGCGCCGGACTCACCCTGCCACCCCTCCGACATCCGGGCAGCTAGGGGCGCCGCAGGTCATTGAGGGCGGGAGAATGGGCAGGGCCCTCGAGCCCCCGGCGAACTTCGAAGACCCCCTCGCCAAAACGCTTGGGCTCACGCACCCGCTCGCCAGAGCCCTCACCTCGGTTTGCCCCTCCGCTCTCTGCACAGCCAGCAGATCGGCCTGCCGGCCTCCTTGGGGCTAACCGTAACCCTAGGTCGGCCCCTTAGGGGTCCCTCCCCAGGGGCCTAGCACCACAACACCGGGGGTTGGGGATCCCTGAGCCCCAGCGCCGGATTCACCCTGCTGCCCCACCGCCAACCGGGCCGGTAGGGGCGCCGCTGGTCATTCAGTGCGGGAGGACATGTAGGGCCCTCCGAGCTATCGGTGACTTTTGAAGGCCCCCAGAGCCAAAACGCTTGGGCCCATGCTCCCGTTCGCCAGCACCCTCACTTCGGCCAGGCCCTCTGCTTGCCGCACAGGAGGCGGATAGTGCCTGTCAGCCACCTGGGGGCTAACCCTAAACATAGCTCGGCCCCCTAAGGTCCCCTCCTAAGTGGCCTGGACCCACAACGCCGGGGATAGGGTACCTCCCAGCCCCAGCGCCGGATTCACCCTGCCGCCCTTCTGCCAACTGGGTCGGTAGGGGCAACACCGGACATTAAGGGCGGGAGAATGGGCAGGGCCCTCCGAGCCCCCGGCAACCTTCGAAGGCCCCCTGCACCAAGGAACTTGGGTCCACGCTTCCGCTCGCAGCGCCCGTACCTCGACCCCCCGTCCGCTCACCACAAGCTGGCGGATCGGGTCGGCTGGCCTCCTGGGGGCTAACGCTAACCCTGGGTCGGCCCCCGAGGGGCCCCTCCCAAGGGACCTGGCACCGCAACACCAGGGATTGGGCCCCCACAGCCCCAGCTCCGGACTCACCCTGCTGCCCCGCCACCACCTGGGCCACTAGGGGCGTCGCCCATCATTCAGGGCTGGAGAACGGGCAGGGTCCTCCGAGGCCCCTGCGACCTTAGTAGGCCCCCCGTGCCAAAAAGCTTGGGCCCATGCTCCTGCTCGCTAGCGCCTTACCTCAGCCGCCCCTCCGCTCGCCGCGAGCTGGCGGATCGGGCCTGCCGGCCTTCTGGGGGCTAACCCAAACACCAGGTCGGCCCCCAAGGGGCCCCTCCCAAGGGGCCTATCACTGCAATGCCTGGGATTGGTGACCCCCGAGTCCCAGCGCCGGACTCACCGTGCCGCCCCGCCGCCACCCGGGCCGGTAGGAGAGCCGTCGGTCATTCAGGGCAGAACAACGGACAGGGCCCTCCGAGCCCCCGGCGCCATTTGAAGGCCCTCTGCACCAAAACCCTTGGGCCCACGCTCCCGCTCGCCAGCACCATCACTTCGGCCCACCCTCCGCTCGCTGCACAGCTGGCGGATTGGGCCTGACGGTCTCCTGGGGGCTAACCCTAACCCTAGGTCGGCCCTTGAGGGGCCCCTCCCAAGGGGCCTGGTGCTGCAACGCCAGGGATTTGGGACCCACAAGCCCCAGCGCCGGACTCACCCTCCCGCCCCGCTGCCACCTGGGCCTCTAGGGGCACCGCCGGTCATCCAGGGCGGGAGAACGGGCAGGGTCCTCCGAGCCCCTGGTGACCTTTGAAGGCCCCCACACCAAAACGCTTGGGCCCACGCTTCTTGCTAGTAAGCGCCCTCACCTCGGTCCGCCCCCCCTCTCGCCGCACAGACAGCGGATTGTGCCTGCCAGCCTCCTGGGAACTAACCCTAACTCTAGGTCTGCTCACGAGGGGTCCCTCCCAAGGGGCCTGGCAATGTCACGCCGGGGATAGGGGACCCTCAAGCCCAGTGCATTACTTACCCTGCTGCCCTGCCACCACCCAGGCTGCTAGGGGCGCCGCCGGTTATTTAGGGTGGGAGAACGGGCAGGGCTCTCCGAGCCCCGGCGACCTTCGAAGACCCCCGCTCCAAAACGCTTGGGCCTATGCTCCTGCTCGCCAGCACCCTCTCCTCAGCCCGCCCCTCCGCTCGCTGCACAGCCGGCAGATCGGGACTGCCGGCCTCCTGGGGCTAACCCTAACCCTAGGTCGGCTCCCGAGGGGCCCATCCCAAGGGGCCTGGTGCCGCCACGCGGGTGATTGGGGACCCCCGAGCACCAGGGCCGAAGTCACCCTGCCGCCCTGCTGCGACCCGGCTCACTAGGGGCACCGTCCTCATTCGGGGCTGGGGAACGTGTAGGGCCCTCCGAGCCCCCGGCGACTTTTGAAGGCCCACCGCGCCAAAACGCTTGGGCCCAAGCTCCCGTTCGCAAGCGCCCTCACCTCGGCCCGTCCCTCCACTTGCCACACAGCTGGCGGATCGGGCCTGCAGGCCTCCTGGGGGCTAACCCTAAACCTAGGTTGGCCCCCAAGGGGCCCCTCCCAAGGTGCCTGGCGCCACCACACCTGGGATTGGGGTCCCCTGAGCCCCATCGACTGACTCACCCTGCCGCCCCGCCACCACCCGGGCTGCTAGGGGCGCCGCCGGTCATTCAGGGCGTTAGAACGGGCAGGGCTCTCCGAGCCCCCGGCAAGCTTCGAATGCCCGCTCGCCAAAACGCTTGGGCCCATGCTCCCACTCGCCAGTGCATTCACATCGACCCACCCTCCGCTCACAGTACAGCCGACGGATAGGTCCTGCCGGCCTCCTGGAGCTAACACAAACCCTACGTCGGCGCCCGAGGGGCCCCTCCCAAGGGGCCTGGCTCCGCCACACCGGGGCTTGGGGACCCCCGAGCACCAGCGGCAGTCTCACCCTGCCTCCGCGCTGTGACCCGGCCCGCTAGGGGCGCTGTCCTCATTCAGGGCGGGAGAACGGGCAGGGCCCTCAGAGCCCCGGGCGACATTTGAAGACCCCCGCGCCAAAACGCTTGGACCCACAGAACCGCTCGCCAGCGCCCTCACCTAGACTAGCCCCTCCGCATGCCACACAGCCAGCGGATCAGGCCTGCCAGCCTCCTGGGGGCTAAACCAAACCCTACGTCAGCCCCCGAGGGGCCCCTCCCAAGGGGCCTGGCTCCACCACGCTGGGGCATGGGGACCCTCGAGCACCAGCGCTGGACTCACCCTGCCGCCCCACCACGACCCGGGGCGCTAGGGGCGCTGCTGGTCATTCAGGGCGGGAAAGCGGCCAGGGCCCTGTGAGCCCCCGGTGACCTGCGAAGGCCCCCTGCGCCAAAACGCTTGGGCCCACGGTCCCGCATGCCAGTGTGCTCACCTCATCCCACCCCCCCTCTTGCCGCACAGACAGCGGATCTGGCCTGCCAGCCTCCTGGGAACTGACCCTAACTCTAGGTCTGCTCACGAGGGGCCCCTCCCAAGGGGCCTGGCGATGCCACGCCGGGGATTGGGGACCCTCGAGCCCCAGCGCATTACTTACCCTGCCGCCCTGCCGCCACCCGGGCTGCTAGGGATGCTACCAGTTATTTAGGGCGGGAGAATGGGCAGGGCCCTCCAAGCCCCCAGTGACCTTCAAAGGCCCCCCGCGCCAAAACACTTGGGCCTACGCTCCTGCTCGCCAGCACCCTCTCCTCAGCCCGCCCCTCCGCTCACTGCACAGCTGGCAGATCGGGACTGCCGGCCTCCTGGGGCTAACCCTAACCCGAGGTCGGATCCCGAGGGGCCCATCCCAAGGGGCCTGGCACCGCCACGTGGGTGATTGGGGACCCCCAAGCACCAGGGCTGAACTCACCCTGCTGCCCCGCTGTGACCCGGCTCGCTAGGGGCACCGTCCTCATTCGGGGCTGGGGAACGGACAGGGCCCTCTGAGCCCCCGGTGACATTCGAAGGCCCGACACGCCAAAACGCTTGGGCTCATGCTCCCGCTCGCCAGCGCCCTCACCTCGCCCCACCCGTCCGTTCTCTGCACAGCCGGCGGATCAGGCCCCGGCCTCCTTTGGGCTAACCCTAACCCTAGGTCAGCCCCCGAGGGACCCCTCCCAAGGGGCCAGGCGCCACCACGCCGGGGTATTTGGATCCCTGAGCCCTACTCCAGACTCACCCTGCCGCCCCGCCGCCACCCGGGATGCTAGGGGCGCCACCGGTCATTCAGGGAGGGAGTACCGGCAGGGCCCTCTGAGCCCACGATGACCTTCGAAGGCCCCCCGCACCAAAACGCTTGGGCCTAAGCTCCTGCTCACCAGCGCCCTCACCTCGGCTCACCCCTCCCCTCGCCACACAGCGGGCGGATCGGGCCCCGGCCTCCTTTGGGCTAACCCTAACCCTAGGTAGGCCCCCGAGAGACCCCTCCCAAGTGCCTGGAGCCACCACGCCGGGGATCGGGGACCACTGAGCCCCAGCTCCAGACTCATCCTGCTGACACGCCGCCACTCTGGCCGCTAGGGGCGCCACCGGTCATTTAGGGTGTGAGAATGGGCAGGGCCCTACAAGCCCCCAGCGAAAAAGGAAGGCCCTCCATGCCAAAACGCCTGGGCCCACGCTCCCGCTTGCCAGCGCCCTCACCTTGGCCCGCCCCTCTGCTCACCGCACAGCCGGCGGTTCGGGCCTGCTGGCCTCCTTTGGGCTAACCCTAAACCTAGGTCGTCCCCAGAGGAGCCCCTCCCAAGGGGCCTGGCGCCGCCATGCTGGGGATTGGGGACACCTGAACCCCACCGCCGGACGCACGCTGCCGCTCCTCACCACCCGGCCCGCTAGGGGCGCCGTCCTCATTCAGGGCGTTAGAACGGGCAGGGCCTGCGGAGCCCCCGGCAACCTTCGAAGGTCCCCCGCGACAAAACGCTTGGGCCCATGCTCCCGCTCACCAGCGCCCTCACCTCGGCTAGCCCCTCCGCATGCGGCAGAGCCGGCGGATCGGGTGTGCCAGCCTCCTGGGGGCTAACCCTAACGCTAGGTCGGCCCCAGAGGGGCCCCTCCCAAGGGGCCTGGCGCCACCACGCCAGGGATTTGGGATCCCCAAGCCCCACCGCCGGACACACCCTGCCACCCCGGCGCCACCCAGGCTGCTAGGAGCGCCGCCGTTCATTCAGGGAGGGAGAACGGGCAAGGCCCTCTGAGCCCCCGCCGATATTCGAAGTCTCCTGGCGCCAAAACCCTAGGGTCCACGGTCCCGCTCGCCAGTGCCCTCACCTCGGCCAGCCCCTCTGCATGCTGTAGAGGCGGCGGATCGGGCCTGCCGGCCTCCTTGGGGCTAACGAAAACCCTAGCTCGGCCCCCGAGGGACCCCTCCCAAGGGGCCTGGCAATGCCACGCCGGGTATTGGGGACCCCCGAGCCCGAGCTCTGGACTCACCCTGCCTCCCCGCCACCACCCTGGCCGCTAGTGCGCCGCCGGGCATTCAGGGCGGGAGAACTTGCTGGGCTCTCCAAGCCCCCGGTGAGCTTCGAAGGCCCCCCATGCCAAAACGCTTGGGCCCACGCTCCCGCTTGCCAGCGCATTAACGTCAGCCCACCCCTCTGCTCGCTGCACAGCCGGCGGATCAGGCCGGCCGGCCTCCTTTGGGCTAACACTAACCATATGTCGGCCCCCGAGGAACCACTCCCAAGTGCCTGGCGCTGCCACGCCGGGGATTGGGGACCCCCGAGCCCCAGCTCCAGACTCACCCTGCCGGCCTGCCATCACACCGGCCACTAGGGGTGCCACCGGTCATTCAGGGCGGGAGAACGGGCAGGGCCTTCTGAGCCCCCGGTGACATTCGAAGGCCCCCTGCGCCAAAATGCTTGCGCCCACGCTCCCGCTTGCCAGCGTGCTCACCTCAGCCCGCCCCTCGATCGCTGCACAGCCGGCAGATAGGGCCTGCCAGCCAACTGGGGGCTAACCCTATCCAAAGGTCAGCCCCCGAGGGGCCCATCCCAAGGGTCCTATCGCCGCAACGCTGGGGATTGGGGAACCCCGAGCCCCAGTGCCAGGCTCACCCTTCCACCCCGCCCCCACCGGGCTGCTAGTGGTGCCGCTGATCATTCAGGGCGGGAGAATGGGCAGGGCCCTCCGAGCCCCCGACGACTTTCGAAGGCCCCCCGTGCCAAAACGCTTGGGCCCACGCTCCCACTCTCCAGCACCCTCACCTTGGCCCGCCCCACCGCTCACCGCACAGCCGACGAATCGGGCCTGCCGGCCTCCTAGGGTCTAAACCTAACCCTAGGTCGGCCCACGAGGGGCTCCACCCAAGGTGCCTGGCGCAGCTACGCCGGGGATTGGGGTCCCCCGAGCACCATCGCCGGACTCACCCTGCCGCCCCTCCATGACCCGGCCCACTAGGGGCGCCGTCCTCATTCAGAGCGGAAGAACGGGAAGGGCCATCCAAGGCCCGGTGACCTTCGAAGGACCCCCGGTCCAAAACGCTTGGGCCTACGCTCCCGCTCGCCAGCGCATTCACGTCGGCCTGCCCCTACGCTTGCTGCACAGCCAGCAGATCGGGCCTGCCAGCATCCTTTGGGCTAACCCTAAACCTAGGTTGGCCCCAGACGAGTCCCTCCCAAGGGGCCTGGCGTCACCATGCCAGGGATTGGGGATGCCCGAGCCCCAGTGCCAGACTCACTCTGCCGCCACGCCACCACCCAGGCCGCTAGGGGCGCCTCAGGTCATTCAGGATTGGAGAACGGGAAGGGCCCTCCGAGCCCCTGGCAACCTTTGAAGGCCCCCTGTGCCAAAATGCTAGGGCCCACGCTCCCGCTTGCCATTACCCTCACCTTGGCCCTCCCCTCCGCTTGCCACTCAGCTGGCAGATCGGTCCTGCCGGCCTCCTGGGGGCTAACCCTAACCCTACATCGGGCCCGAGGGGCCCCTACGAAGGGGACTGGCGCCGCCACGCCGGCGATTGGAAACCCTCGAGCCCCAGCGCAGGACTTACCCTGCTGCCCCGCCGCCACCCAGGCCTCTAGGGGCGCCACCAGTCATTCAGGATGGGAGAACGGGCAGGGCCCTCCGAGCTCCTGGCGACATTTGAAATCCCCCTGCGCCAAAACGCTTGGGCCCACACTCCTGCTGCCCAGCGCCCTCACCTCGGCCCGCCCTTCTGCTCACCACACAGCCGGCGGATTGGGCCTGCAGGCCTCCTGGGGGCTAACCCTAACCCTAGGTCGGCCCCCGAGGGGCCCCTCCATAGCGGCCTGGCGCCGCAACACCGGGGATTGAGGACCCCTGAGTCCCAGCGCCAGACTCACCCAGCTGCCCCGCCGCCTTGCGGGCCGCCTGGGGCGCCGCAGATCATTCAGGGCGGGAGAAAGGGCAGGGCTCTATGAGCTCCTGGCGATCTTTAAAGGCCCCCCGCGCCAAACGCTTGGGCCCACGCTCCCGCTCGCCAGTGCCTTCACTTCGGCCCACCCCTCCGCTCGCCGCACCACTGGCGGATCAGGCCTGTCGGCCTCCTAGGAGCTAACACTAACCCTAGGTCGGCCCCAGAGGGGCCCGTCCGAGGGGCCTGGCGCTGCCACACCAAGGATTGGGGACTCCTGAGCCACAACGCCAGATGCAGCCTGCTGCCCTGCCACCACCCGGGCCACTAGGGGCGCTGCTGGTCATTCTGGGCTGGAGAACGTACAGGGCCTTCTGAGCCACCCTCGATCTTTGAAGGCCCCCACGCCAAAACGCCTGGGCCCACACTCCCGCTTGCCAGCACTCTCACCTCGGCCTGCCCCTCTGCACGCCGCAAAGCTGGCAGATCAGGCCTGCCGAAATCCTGGGGGCTAACACAAACCCTGTGTCAGCCCCCGAGGGGCCCCTCACAAGGGTCCTGGAGCCGCCACTCCTGTGCTTGGGCACGCTCAGCAGCAGCGCCAGACTCACCCTGCCACCATACCACCACCCGGGCTGCTAGGGGCGGCGCCGGTCATTCAGGGCGGGAGAACGGGCTGGGATCTCCGAGCCCCTGATGACATTGGAAGGCCCCCCGTGCAAAAACGCTTCAGCCAACGATCCCGCTCCCCAGAGCCCTCACCTTGGCCCGCCACTCCGCTCTCCACACAGCCGGCGTATCGGGCCTGCTGGCCTCCTTTGAGCTAACACTAACCCTAGGTCAGCCCCCAAGGGACCCCTCCCAAGTGCCTGGCGCCATCACGCCAGTGATTGAGACCCCCAAGCCCCAGCTGTGGACTCACCCTGCCGCTGCGTCTCACCTTGGCCTGCCACTCCACTCTCCACACAGCTGGTGGATCGGGCCTGTCGGCCTCCTGGGAACTAACTCCAAACCCTACGTCGGCCCCCAAGGGGCCCCTCCCAAGGGGCCTGATGTCGCCACGCCAGGGATTGGGGATGCCCTAGCCCTAGCGCCAGACTCACCCTGCAGCCCCGCCTCCACCCTGGCCTCTAGGGGTGCCGCCGGTCATTCAGTGCGGGAGAACGTGCAGTGCCCTCCGAGCCCCCAGCAAACTTCGAAAGCCCCCTTGCCAAAACTCTTGGGCCCACGCTCCCACTCGCCAGTGCCCTCACCTCGGCCCACCCCTCCGCTCACCGCACAGCTGGCAGATCTGGCCTGCCGGCCCCCTTGGGGCTAACTCTACACCTAGGTCAGCCCCGGTGGGCCCCCTCCCAAGGTGCCTGGTGCCGCCTCGCTGGGGACTGGGGTCCCCGGAGCCCCTTCGCCACACTCACACTGCCACCCCACCGCCAACCGGGACACTAGGGGTGCCGCCGGTTATTCAGGTTGGGAGAACGGGTAGGGCCCTCCGAAACATCGGCGACATTCGAAGGCCCCCCGCACCAAAAGGCTTAGGCCCATGCTCTTGCTCCCCAGTGCCCTCACCTCGGCCCACCCCACTGCTTGCTGCACAGCTGGCGGATTGGGCCTGCCGGCCTCCTGAGGGCTAACCCTAACCCTAGGTCAACCCCTGAGGGGCCCCTCCCAAGGGGCCTGGCGTCACCACGCCATGGATTGGGGACCCCCGAGCCCCAGGTCTGGACTAACCCTGCCGCCCTGCGTCCATCTGGGCTGCTATCGGCACCACCGGTCATTCAGCGCGGGAGAATGAGCAGGGCCCTCAGAGACCCCGGCAACATTTGAAGTTACCCTGCGCCAAAACGCTTGGGCGCACGCACCCGCTCCCCAGCACCCTCACCTTGGCCCACCGCTCCACACCCCGCTCAGCCGGGGGATCAGGCCTGCCTGCCTCCTGGGGGCTAAACCTATTCCAGGTCGGCCCCCGAGGGGCCCCTCCCACGGGGCCTGGCGTCGCCTCGCCAGGGATTGGGGACGCCCGAGCCCCAGCGCCGGACTCACCCTGCCGCCCCGGCACCACCCGGGCCGCTAGGGGCGCCGCCGGTCATTCACGGAGGGAGAACATGCAGGGCCTTCCAAGCCTCCGTCGACCTTTGAAGAACCCCGCGCCAAAACTCCTGGGCTGACGCTCCCGCTCGCCAGCGCCATCACCTCGGCCTGCACCTCTGCAAACTGCACAGCCGGCGGATTGCGCATGTCGGCCTCCTGGGGGCTCCTCCCAAGGGACCTGGCACTGCCACACCGGTGCTTGGGGACCCCCAGCACCAGCGCCAGACAAAACCTGCCGCCTTGCTGCCAACCCGGCCGCTAGGGACGCCGCCACTCATTCAGGTCGGTAGAATGGGCAGGGCCCTCTGAGGCCCCGGCGACCTTCGAAGGCCCCCCGTACCAAATCGCTTGGGCCCATGTTCCTGCTCGCCAGCTTGCTCACCTTGGCCCGCCCTCTGCTCAACACACAGCTGTCGGATCAGGCCTACCGGCCTCCTGGGGGCTAACCCTAACCCTAGGTTGGCCCCCAAAGGGCCCCTCCCAAGGGGCCTGTCGCCACAACACCGGGGATTGATGAACCCCAGCCCCAGCGCCGGACTCACCCTGCATCCCCGCCGGCACCCAGGCCGCTAGGGCACCACCGGTCATTCAGGGCGGGAGAATGGACAGGGCCCTACCAGTCCCAGTGAACTTCTAAGGCCCCAGGAGCCAGAATGCTTGGGCCCATGCTCCCGCTGACCAGCGCCCTCACCTCAGCCAGCCCCTCTGCTGGCTGCACAGCCAGCGGATTGGGCCTGCCAGCCTCCTGGGGGCTAACCCTAACCCTAGGTTGGCCCCCGAGGGGAACCTCCCAAGGGGCCTGGCGCAGCAATGCCAGGGACTGGGGACCCCTGAGCTCCAGCGCCGGACTCACCCTGCTGCCCCGACGCCACCCGAGCTGCTAGGGGCGCTGCCGGTCATTCAGTGCGGGAGAACAGGCAGGGCCCTTCGAGCCCCTGGCGACCTTCGAAGGCCAACTTGCAAATACGCTTGGGCCCACACTCCTGCTCACTAGCACCCACATCTCAGCCCGCCCCTCCGCTTGCCGCACACCTGGCAGATCAGGCCTGCTGGCATCCTGGGGGCTAACTCTAACACTTGGTCGGCCCACGAGGGGCCCCTCCCAAGGGGCCTTGCACCGCAACACCGGGGATTGGGGACACCCGAGCCCCAGTGCCAGACTCTCCCTGCCGCCCTGCCGCCAACTGGGCCAGTAGGGGCGCCGCCGATCATTCAAGGAGGGAGAAGGGGCAGGGCCCTCTGAGCCCCCGGCGACCTTCGAAGAACTCCTGCGCTAAACTGCTTGGGCCCACTTTTCCTCTCCCCAGCGCCCTCACCTCGGCCCGCACCTCCACTCGACGCACAGTGTGCGGATTGGGCCTGACGGACTTTTTGGGGCTAACCTTAACCCTAGGTCGTCGCCCCAGGGGCCCCTCCCAAGGGTCCTGGTGCCACTACGCCGGGGATGTGGTACCCCAAGCCCCAGAGCTGGACTCACCCTCCACAGTGCAGCCACCCGGGCCGCTAGGGGCACCACCGGTCATTCAGGGTGGGAGAACGGACAGGGCCGTGGAGAAACCGGCGACATTTGAAGCCTCCCACCCCAAAATGCTGGGGCCCACCATCACGCTTCCCAGCACCTCCACCTTGGCCCGCCCACCTCTAGCCGCCTAGCCAGAGGATCACGCCTGCTGGCCTCATGGGGGCTAAATCTAACCCTAGGTCGGCCCACAAGGAGCCCTTCCCAAGGGGCCTGGCACTGCAACGCCGGGGATTGGGGATCACCGAGCCGCAGCGTGGGACTCACCCTGCTGGCCAACCATGAATGGAGCCTCTAGGGGCATCGCCGGTAATTCAGGGCGGGAGAACGGGCAGGGCCCTCCGAGCCTCTAGTGGCGTTCAAAGGCCCCTACTCCAAAACGCTGGATACCATACTCCCGCTCGCCGGGACCCTCACCTAGGCCCACTCCTCTGCTTGCCGCACAGACGGTGCATCGGGCCTGCTGGCCTACTGAGGTCTAACCCTAACCCCTAACCTTAAACCCTAAACCTTAACCCCTAACCCTAACCCTAACCATAACCCCTAACCCTTGCCCTAACCCTAACCCTACCCTAAATCTAACCCTAAACCCTAATCCTTAAACCCTAAACCCTAACATTAACACTAAACCATAAACCTTAACCCTAATCCCGAAGCCCTAAACAATAAACCCTAACCTTAACCACTAACCCCAAACCCCAAACCCTAACCCTCCCCTTAACGCTACCCCTTCAGCTAACCCTACCCCTAACCTGTAAACTAACCCTAAACCTAAACCTAACCCGTACCCTAACCTGAACCCTAACCTTAACCCTAAACCCTAAACCCTGACCCTAACCCATACCTTAACTCATACCATAACCCGTACCCTAACCCAACCCGTAACCTAACCCTAACCCGTACCCTAACTATAACCCTAAACCCTAAACCGTAACCCGTATCCTAACCCTAACCAGTATCCTTCCCTTAACGTTAACCCATACCCTAACCCGTACACTAACCCATACCATAACCCGTACCCTATCCCAAACCCGGAACCTAACCCATACCCTAACCCATACCTAACCCTAACCTGTACCCTAACCCGTACCCTAACCCATACCCTAACCCTAAACCATACCCTATACCTATCCCTAACCCGTTCCCTAACCCGTACCCTAACCCCAACCCTAAACCGTAACCCAACCTGTACCATAACCCTAAACTGTACCCTAACCCTAACCCATACCCTAACCCTAACCCGTACCCTAAACCGTACCCAAATCCGTACGCCAACACTTACTCTAAGCCGTACCCTAACACGTACCCTAAACCGTACCCTAATGCGTACCCTAACCCGTACCCTAACCCTAACCCATACCCTAAACGTAACCCATACTCCAACCCTAACCCCACCCTAACCCCAAACCCTAAACCCTAACCCGTACCCTAAACCCTTATCTGTACCCTAACGCATAACCTCTAACCTGTAACCCCTAAACCCAACCCTAACCCGTACCCTCTCCTTCCCCTAACTCTAACCCCTACCCTCACCCATACCCTAACCGTAACCCATACCCTAACCTTAACCCATACCCTAATCCGTACCCTAACCCCCGGGGTTGGGTACACCTGAGCCCCACCACGGGACTCAGCCTGCCACCCCTCAGGAAACCATGCCCCTTGCGGCGCCACAGAGCATCCCATGCAGGAGAATTGGTAGGGCCCCCCTGAGCCCCCAGCGATCCTCGGCGGCCCCCTATACCCCAACCCTGAGGCCCACGCTCATCCTGCCCCACACCTTCCGTTCAGCTTGCCACCGAGCTCATCGCAGAGCCGGCAGATCAGGCCTGCCGGGTTCCTGGGGCTTAGACCTGACCCTAGGTCGGCTGGGTACGGCCCCTCCCCTGGGGCCCGGTGCCGCAGCCCCAGGGACTGGGGACACCTGAGCCCCACTGCAGGACAAAGCCTGCCAGCCCGCAGGAAACCGTGCCCCTTGGGAGGCTGTAGAGCATTCAGGGCGGGAGAACCAGGAGGGCCCCCAGAGCCCCCGGGGAACTTCAGTGATCCCTAAACCCAACCTTGAAGCCCATGCTCACCCCACCCTGCACCCTCACCTCAGCCCGCGGCGGAGCTTGCCACATAGTGGGCAGATCTGGCCTGCGAGGTTCCTGGGCCCCAACCCTAACCCTAGTTCATCTGTGGAGGGGCCCCTCCCCAGGAGTCTGGAGCCACAGCCACGGGGATTCAGGACACCTGAGCCCCACAGCAGGACTCAGTCTGCCACCCCACAGGAAACCGTGTGCCTTGGGAGGCCATAGAGCATTCAGGGCGGGAGAACCAGGAGGGCACTCCTGAGCCACCAGCGACCTTCGGCGGCCTCCCACACCCCAACCCTGAGGCCCATGCTCACCCTCCCCACACCGTCACCTCATCCCGTGTAGCTCGACATACAGCCAGCAGATCGGGCCTGCGGGGCTCCTGGGGCCTAAACCTAGCCCTAGGTCGGCCGCGGGTGTGGGGGTCTCCCCAGGAGCCTTACACCACAGCCCCAGGGAATTGGGATACCTATACCCCACCGGGGGCTCAGCTTGCCACCCGATAGGAAACATTGCCCCTTGGGGCTCTATGGAGCCTACAGGGCAAAAGAACTTGGGGAGGCCCTCGGAGCCCGTCCCCACCTTTGGCAGCCCCCCGTGCCCCAACCCTGAGGCCCATGCTCACCCACCCCCATGGCCTCCTCTCAGCCCTCCACAAAGCTCACCGCACAGCCTGCAGATATCCCTGCCGGGCTCCTGGACCCTAACCCTTACCCTAGGTTGGGCAGAGAGGGGCCCCTCCCCAGGGTCCTGGCACCACACTCCGGGGGATTGGGGACACCCAAGCCCCACCGTAGGACTCAGCCTGCAGCCCACAGTAAACTGTACCATTTTGGTGCACAAAGAGCAGTCAGGGCAAGAGAATTGGGGCACACCCTGAGAGCCCTTTCTGGTGAACCCCGACCTTTGTGGGCCCTTCCGGATGAAACCCAAGGCTCACACTCACCCGCCCTTGTGCCCTCATCTCACTCGGCATGAGAGTTCTCTGAGCACTGGGCAGTTCAGACCTGCTGTCCTTGAGGCCTAACCTAACCCTGGGTCTTCTGCTGAGGGTCCCTCCCCGTTTGCCTGCCTCCAAGGCACCAGGCATTGGGCTCACCTCTGCACGACTAGAGGACTCAGCCTGCCCCACAGCAGGAAACTGTCATTTGGGGCTGCAGCAAGGATTCATAGTAAAATCAGAGGGTCCCCCTTCAGCCCATCCCAGGCAACCCCCACTTTCAGAGATGTCCCTGGATCCAATTAGTAGCTTCACACTGAACTTGGAACTTGCTCTCCACGGAGATCTTTTGAAATTCTCCACACTTCCAACTGATGGCATTATCCAGGTTCAGTGCCTTACCCAGCTTTAGGTCTTGAGATGGATTAAAATGTGAAGTCACTTCACTGATGACGAAGTACTGGTGACCAAAAGATACATGCATAAATGCTTCATATCACTTCGCTTAAGGTAAATGCAAATCTAAACCCCTATACATGCCATATCACACGAGGCCAAATATCTAAAAAAAAGAAGACATGAAACTATACATGTTGGAGAGGATGTGGAGAAACGGGAACCCTCTTACACCCCTGTACGAATGCAGTTCAGTGAAGCCACTCTTGAAAATGGTACGGAGTTTCCTCAAGAAGTTATAAATAAAGCTACCCTATATCCCAGCAATTGCACTACTGGCTATTTACCCCAAAGAGACAGGTAGTGAAGACGGGACACATGCACCACAGAGTTCATAGCAGCAATATCCATAATAGACAAGCTGTGGAAGGAGTGCAGATGACCATGGATAGATGAATGGATAAAGAAGATGTGGATCATATATATAATGGAATATTACTCAGCCATCAGAAAGGATGAATACTTACCATCACACCGACCTGGGTGGAGCTGGAGGGTATTATGCTGAGTGGAATAAGCCAATGAAAGAAAGACAATGATCATATGCTTTCACTCCTATGTGGAATATCAGAAACAAGGAAGAAGACCATAGGACAAGGAAGGGAAAATAGAATGGGAAGTCATCAGAGAGGGAGAAAACCCATGATGGACTCTTTACTATCATAAGAAACTGATGATTGTTGGAGGAGAAGTTGGGGGGGGGTAACTGGGTGAGTAGCATTAAGGAGGTCACACGATACAATGAGCACTGGGTGTTACACACGACTGAAAATTTATTGAAGACTACATCTGAAACTAATGGTGTACTGTAAGTTGGCTAATTGAATTTAAATTAAAGAACAAAAGACCTCGAATAAACAATCCTAAACATTTATATGGAACCACTAAAGATTCCAAACAGCCAGTGCAATGTGGAAAAGAAAAACAAAGCTGGAGGACTCACAATTTCAGATTTCAGGTTATACTACAAAGCTGCAGTCATCCTAACAAGAGAGTACAGCACAAAAATAGACACAGCGACCAAAGGAACAGGATACAAGTTCAGACAGAAACCCACAATTATATGGTCCATGAATCTTCCACAAAGCAAGCAACGATATCAGAAGGGAAAAGGACGGTCTCTACAACAAATGGTGTTGGGAAAACTACACAGCTACGCACAAAAGAATGAAATTAGACTGCTTTCTTACACAATAAAGACAAACACAAAACAGTTTCAAGACCTCAATATGAGACCTGAATCCATAAAAATCCTACAGGAGGGAAGACAGTAACTTCTTGACATGGACCATACCAACGTTTTTCTAGACTGTGTCCTGAGGCAAAGGAAATGAAAGCAAAAATAAACTATTGGGAATACAGCAAAATAAAAAGTTTCCACATGGCAGAAGAACAATGAAAATGTAAAAATAAGACAACCTACTCAAAGGGAGAAGATATTTGCAAAGATCATATGCAATGAAGGGATAGTGTCCAAAACATATACAACTGATACTACTCGACCCCCCAAAAAATAAATACTCCAGTTAAAAAATAGGCAGAAGACATGGACAGACATTTCTCCAAAGAAGAAATACAAATGGCCAACAGTCCCGTGAAAAGATGTTCACCATCACCCATCATCAGGAAAATGTAAATCCAAAGGAAAATGAGGTAATACCTCAAACCTGTCAGAATGGCTAACATCAAAAGCACAACAAAGAGCAGGTGTTGGGAGGATGTGGATAAAGGGGAATCCTAGCGAACTGTGGGTGGGAATGCAAACTGTGTTGGCCACCGTGGAAAACAGTATGAAGGTTCCTCAAAAAATTAAATATAGAACTACCCTACGATCCAACAATCACACTACTCGTATTTACCCAAAGAATAGGAAAACAGTAACGTAAAAGGATACGTGCACCCCTATGTTTCTTGCACCATTATTTACAATATCACAATATGGAAGCAACCCAAGTGTCTGTAGAAAAATTGACAAATGAGATGATAGATGTGTGTACTCACACACACACACACACACACACACACACACACACACATACAATGGAGTATTACTCGGCTTGAAAAAGAATGAAACCTTGCCATTTGCAGACACATGGATGGAGCTAGAGAGTACTATCCTAAATAAAATCAGTCAGTCAGAGAAAGACAAATCCCAAACGATGTCACTCTTATGGGGAATTGAAGAAACAAACAAAAATGAATAACTAAAAGAGAAAAAGGAGACGCACCAAAATACAAACTCTTAACAATAGAGAACAAACGGATGGTTACCAGAGAGGAGGTGGATAGAGGGATGAGTGAAATAGATGAAGGGGATTAAGAGGACGCTTTTCTTGATGACCACTGAGTAATATATAGAATTACTGAATCACTCTATTGTACACCTGAAGCGAATGTAACCCTGTATGTTAGCTCTACTGGAATTAAAATAAATTTTTTAAAAATATTTCTCTTTCAGGAACCTCTTTGAAAAAGCTTTTCCTGTGCAATGTGCATAAGCCCTACTTGGGAGGATTCACTCTACAATAATTATTCACTCCATGCCTCAAATTCATATTTAACTGAGCTCTTACCGTGGATCCCAGCCCACGGGAGCCATGGTCCTTTTCAGTCCAGGCTCACCACCTATGCATTCAAGATTGGAAGTAGAGACACATGTCACTTCACAGTCCAGAAAGCTATTATTGTTTCTGTTTCAGTGTGAGAGTCACAGACTTTGGGACAGGTTTCAGAGCAGGTTTATTATGGATCCTGGATCTCTACTTCAATGTTCATTGCCTGGATCCATTTGGCTAATAGGTTCCCTGTGGATGGGCGTGCTTCCAAGCACATACATGGAAGATGCAAAGGTGGGTGGGCTTGGTGCGGGACAGGAAGAAGATCAAAAACAGACAAGGGTCGGAACCCTCCCCTGATCCAGGAACTGCTACGGGAGAGGGTACGGGAGGTAGAATCCATGCGAAACTCCAAGGTCACCAGCTGAACACATGAGGCACAGGTCAAAGGATCTGGAGATGCAGGGGTTGAAGGCTTCTCTGAGCTACCTCTGGGAGGAAGGGAGGGAAGGAATGAGAAGGAGACACTGCCTGCCCCTGGCCCATGCCATCTGCCCACCGCTCCGACACGCATCAGTCTATGAGCTGACACAGCCTGGGCTCAGGATGGGCTGTCTCGGGTCCCTCAATCCTCAGTGGGACAGCTGTCCCCAGCGCTCAGAGACATGCTGAGGGAGATGAGAGGGAAAGCTGCCCCACCCAGGTTATCCCTCCTTGAGCAGACAGCCCTTCAGAACTGCTAAAAAAAAAAACCACTAACGGGGTTGAAAGACATGCCATAGATGAACTAAGGCATAGAGATATGTAAAATAACATTCATTTTTAAGTTCAGAGCTGTTGTCTCAGGAATTGGGAGAGTTTCCCTGAAGAAGACTGAGGGGAGGGGAGGCCATGCTGAAAAGGGAGACATGGCTCTCCTGATTGGGAAACTGCAGCCCTCTTCCAGGGCAGGGCATCAACCTCGCATCACACGAGATCCATGGAAGTATTCCATCAGGGCCAGATGTTTGTCTCGAGAAGGCTACCTGGCATCAGACTGCACAGGGCACCAGGGACGAGGGCCAGATGGAGGACGGACAATACCCCGGAGGCCATGGGGCAAGAGCAGAGGCACATGACCTTGAAGATGATGATGAAAAGCAGGAGGTGGCAGCATTGAGCCAGCCTGAAGTACCATCGGAGCAGTGCCCACAGCTACACTGACTGGGTGCCTTCTGTGCCAGGTGTGGCTGACTTCAGTCGGTTCCAGACTAGTCCTGACCACAACTCTAGGAAGTGTGCACCACCTCCGGCCTCCTCTCCCCTTGCAGCTGCTAGGAATCACAGTCACAGACCCTGGTCAGCTTTTGTGGAAACCAAGCAGTGGCTCCCCCGCACGCTGCGCCTCTGGTGGTGGTCCAGTGCGACCCTCGTGCCTGGCCAGACACTGATGCCTACCTGTCTCCATACAAATCCACAGACAGGAGGGTGTCCCTGAATTCCACAGCACCTGATGAGACAGATCCACAGAACCCAACACCCAGTGGGTCACTCGGGACCTCACCTATGGTCATGGAGCTCACCATACCCCATTTCTGTCACTTCCCACAGAAAGCCTGTTTCTGATCCCCCACAATACCATACATCCTGGTTGCTGACCTGGGGTCATTCCATAAACCCACATGGCACCTTTCTTTTAGAGAAGGCTATGCCTACACATCCTAGAAAATATTTCTAATGAAGTACAAGTCCATCAGGACTATGGTGTGAGCAGTAGCACACAGCCTGCATGGTAGTAGTCAGTAATTCTAACAAGGGTTAACCCCAACCCCCGTCTCACAAAACCATCCTCCATCCCCAGTGAACTCATGGTCTGCCCTCAGAAAACCCTCCAGGAAAGAAACCTTTCATCTGAATGCTCTCTTCACCTTCTGCTTCAAATCTTGTCCAACCGCAATGATATGAAACTAGACATCAGTCTCAAGAAAAAAATGGGACAGTCAAAAATAGGTGGAGATTGGGGGGCCTGGGTGGCTCGGTCGTTAAGGATCTGCTTTCAGCTCAGGTCGTGATTCCAGGATCCTGAGATCTAGCCCCGAAGCAGGCTCCTTGCTCAGTGGGAAGCCCGCTTCTCCCTCTCCCTACCCCCCTGCTTGCGTTCCCTCTCTCGCTGTCTCACTCTCTGTCATATACTCAAATAATCTTAAAAAAATATGTGGAGACTTAACAACATGCTACTGAACAACCAACAGTCAAAGAAGAAATCAAAAAAATTTTTAGAAGTACCTTGACACTGATGCAAAAGACAAACTACAAAAACTTATGGGATGCAGCAAAAGTAGCTTTATGGGGGACATTCATAGAAATTCAAGTCTTCATCAATCCATGAGAATGCTCTCCAATAAACAACCTGATTTATATGGTAAAGAAGTAGAAAAAAAAAAACAACAAACAAAGCCCCAAATTAGTAGAAATAAGGAAATAAGAAAAAGGAATGCATAAAGAAATCCAATGGAGACTAAAAAGACAAAAAAATAAACAATGAAAATGAAAGCTGCCTTTTTGGAAAGATAAACAAAACTGACAAACTTAGCTAGACTCACCAACAAAGACAGAAGACTCAAATACAATCAGGAAAATAAGATACTGGATTCCTGTCTCATATCAAAATCAAAAGAACTCTTCAACCTTGGACACAACAACTTCTTGCAAGCCACGTCTCTAAAGGCAAAGGAAATAAAAGCAAAAATGAACTATTGGCACTTCATCAGGATAAAAAGCTTCTGCTCGGCAAAGCAAACGATCAACGAAACAAAAAGGCAACCTATGGAATCGAAGAAGATATCTGCAAATGATATTACAGAGAAAGGGCTGGTATCCAAGATCTATAAAGAACTTCTCTAACTCAACGCCCAAAAAATGGGCAGAAGACACAAAGAGATACTTCTCCAGAGAAGACATACAAATGGCCAACAGACACATGAAAAAATGCATCACATCACTTGCCATCAGGCAAATACAAATAAAACGACAATGAGATACCACCTTACACCAGTTAGAATGGTTAAAATTAACAGGGCAGGGGGCACCTGGGTGGCACAGCGGTTAAGTGTCTGCCTTCAGCTAAGGGCGTGATCCTGGCATCATGCACTCGAGCCCCACATCAGGCTCCTCTGTTATGAGCCTGCTTCTTCCTCTCCCACTCCCCATGCTTGTGTTCCCTCTCTCGCTGGCTTTCTCTATCTCTGTGGAATAAATAAATAAAATCTTGAAAAAAAATTAACAAGACAGGAAATAAAAGAAAGTCAGAGGTGATGTGGAGAAAGGGGAACCCTCTTACACTACTCATGAGAATTCAAGCTGGTACAGCCACTTTTGAAAACAATATGGAGGCTCCTCAAGACGTTAAACACAGAGCTATCCTACGACCCACAAATAGCACTACTGGGTATTTACCCCATAGACACACAGTAATGAAAAGAAGGGGCACCAGTATCCCAATGTTCATAGCAGCAATGTCCATAATATCCAAACTGTGGAAGGAGCCAAGATGTCCTTCAGCAGATGAATGGACAAAGATGATGTGGTTCATCTGTCCAATGGAATATTACCCAGTCATCAGAAAGGATGAATACCCACCATTTGCACCAACGTGGATGGATCAGGAGGGGATTATGCTAAGTGAAATTAAGTCAAGCAGAGAAAGACAATTACCATATGGTTTCACTCCTATGTGGAATGGAAGGAATAGCATGGAGGACATTAGGAGAAGGAGAGGAAAAGTGAAGAGGGGGAATGAGAGGGGGACATGAACCATGAGAGACTACTGACACTGGGAAACAAACTGAAGGTTGCAGAAAGGGAGGGTAGGGGAATGGGTTATCCTGGTGATGGGTATTAAGGAGGGCACGTGTCATAATGAGCACTAGGTGTTATATGCAAACAATGAATCATGGAACACTACATCAAAAACAAATGAAGTACTGTAGGGTGACTAACATCATTTTAAAGAAAGAGAAAGATATGAAATCCATACAGGAAAACTGTCACTATTTGCAAATGACATGAAATCCCGAAAGATTCCACACACACACACACACACACACACAAAAAAACTGTTAGAATAAACAAATTCAAGAAAGCTGCAGGATATAATGTCAATATACAGAGACCTATTGTCTTTATTTCTTTTCAGATTTTATTTATTTATTTGACAGGAAGAGAAAAAGCACGAGCAGGGAGAGTGTCAGAAAGAGGGAGAAGCAGACCCTTGCTAAGCGGGGGCCCAACACGGGGCTCAATCCCATAACTCTGAGATCATGACCTGACCTGAAGGCAGATGCTTCACCTATGGGGCCACCGAGATGACCCAACTTCTTGCATTTCTGTATACTGATGACACACTATCGCAAAGAGAAATTTAAAAAGCAATGCCATTTACAATTGCATCAAAAATAATCTAGGAATAAAAGTAACCAGAAATGAGAAAGACATAGTACACTCAACACATGGCAGAAAAGAAAGGAAAAACATGTGTGTCGAGGGGGGCGGAATGTATGGGTCAAAGATTTGGAAGGCAACACAAACAAATGGAAGCATACGCCATGCTCCTTAACTGGAAGAGTTAATTATGTGAACATGTCCATCGTACCCAAAGCAATCGACAGATGTGATGAAATCCCTATCTGAATTCCAGTGGCATTATTCGAGGAAATCGAAAATAGTCCTTAAATTTGTATGGAGTCACTAAAGACCCCAAATACCCAATGCAACCTGGAGAAAGAAATGTGCAGTCAACACACTCCTGGATTTCAAGCTAGATTACAAAGATGTTGTCGTCAAAACAGGATGGTACTGGCATAAACACAGACACCAGGTCAGTGGAACAGAACAGAAAGCTCAGAAACTTACCCACACGTAGATGATCCTAACTTACAACACAGCAGCAGAAGATATGCCATGAGGGAAGGACTGTCCCTTCAGTGAGCGGTAACAGGCAAACTGGACACTAAATGCAGAAGAATATAACTGGGTCACTTTCTTACACCACACACAAAATTTTTAATGGATGAATGATTTGAACATAAGACCTGAATCCATAAACCTCCAAGAAGACACAGGTACTAAGTCTCTCGACATTAGTTTTGGCAAAGAGTCTTCAGATCAGACACCAAATGCAAAGGCAACAAAAGCAAAAATAAACAAGTGGAACAACATCAAACTGAAATCTTCCACATGGCAAAAGAAACCAGCAAAAACTTAAAAGGCCACTGACCCAATAAGAAAAAAATATCTGTGAATCATGTGTGAGAAGACGCTAATATCCAAAATACACACAACACTCATACAAATCAAAACAATAAAAAAAAAACGGTATAAGAAATGGGGGGAATATGTGAATAGATACTTTCCAAAGATGGCACACAGGTGCCAACAGACAGAAAAAGTTGTTCGACATCACTAATCATCGTCAGGGAAACATCAGTCAAACCAAAAATAAGCTATCCCCTCACAACTGCTGGAACACCAATTGTCCCAGAGACAGACAAAAAGTGGGGTCATGGGTGTGCAGACGAAGAGATACTGTGCACTGTTGGTGGGAATAGAAATTGGTGCAGGCATTGTGACAAACGGTATGGAGGTTCCTGAAAAAATAAATACAACTACCCCATGACCCAGTAATGGCTCTACTGAGTATTGATTCAGAGAACACAAAAATATTGCCTCAAAAAGACAGATGCACTCCCACGTTCACTGCAGCATTATTCACAAGAACCAGACATGGAAACACAGACCTTGGGGGCCTTATGCCAAGTAACTCAGACACAGAAAGACCAATACCGGATGCTCTCATGTACATTCCACATGGAATAAACAAATACTGAACACATGGATACTGAGAGCAGATTTGTAGGTGCCAGATTCGGGGATGGGGTGGTAGAAACGGGTGAAGGCGGTCAAAGTCTCAATGTTTGAGTGAGAAAATCCGACAGTCATGAAATGTTCTGTCCAGCATGGAGACTAAAACTAACCCCACAGCATGGGGTATAGGTTTCCCTGCTCTTTGAAAGTACAGGGCTTCTGAGAAACCTTGCACAGCAGAAATGGTGTCAAGAAGGAATGGCCATTAATTTACACGGAACAATTAGACAGTGTCCTCAGACTCCAAAATTCCTTCTCTTTGGCTTTTCTTAGGCCTCACGACACAAGTTTCTAACGGAGGACCAGCATAAATGAAGATAAAGCACAGCAGAGGCTCACAGACACAATTCAAAGTGCTGGTGGCTGGATGCGGAGTGCGGTTCCAAGCGGAAGGAGCTGGTTAGGGTGCACGCCTCCTCTGTCCTGCTTCTCCCCCAAACAGATGCTGAACGCGATTCTCACTGTTCACCTTTTTTCATAAGAGGGAAATCCTCTTCAGGTATCTTCCTCTTACTGACGCTGTGTAATAAACGTAGTTCTTTCAAGAATGCCCAGTGTCTTACTGTAAACGTTTAAAAAGTGGGGGATACTTGTACTTAAGCATTGCTGAGGGAGGATATGTGAAAGGTTCTCCCAGACAAAAACCTCAGCAGACCCACCGGGAAAGGCACCTTCCTCAGCATGCGGAACACGGACTACCTCCTACCCCCAGAAACCCTCTCCTTCCCCTAGATCAGGACAACCCACAACAGCTGGGAGTTACCCCAATTCCTCCATTCTCCTGCTCCTAATAGCAAACCCATCAGCAAATCCTGTGAGCTGTATCTTCAAAATGGACCCAGAATAGGTCTAACCACTCCATCCAAGGCCACCTGTCTGGTCCACAGTGCCTGAGTACCTGGAAAAGCTTCGTCATTGACCTGCCTTGCCATCTTCAACCCTCTGTCATCTGTTCTCAACACTGTCGCCAGGATGGCCCAGTGAAACAGGGTCTTATGGGGTTATAGCCCTGGAATGGCTTTCTGTCACCCTCTGTCACCTTTCTGAGCTCATGTCCTAAGCTGTCTCCTGTGGCCACAGGGCCTTCTTGCTGCTCCTGGACATACCTGGAATTCTCCTGCCCCAGAGCCTTTGCACATGCTTTCCCTTCTGTTCAGAATGCTCTTGATGTGTTCTCACTCACCTTCGGAGAAGTCTGAATTGGAGTGTCAGAGACAGAAGTTGAGGCTCTGTGTGTTGGGTGAGGCTGGTGGCCCAGAAGAGGGTTCTCTGCCAGCTCTCCGCCTGTGCCTCACTTGTCCTCAGCCAGGAACTTGCACACAGCCCTCACCTGTCACAACTCTCACCCAGGAGACCCACATCCACCCCTGGAGCCCACCCTGCCCACACCCTACTGTAGAATGCTTTCATCTCTCCTCTGGGACCCCTGTCAGCTTTACCCAGACCTGGAACTCCCCCGTCTCCTGCAAAGCTCCCGGATTACCTCTCTGCTTCCAAAATCACACTGGCGCAAGGCTTTCATGAGAAAGCTATAACACTAAGTAATGAAAGGTTCACACCTCCTTTCCCCTTCTGTTGCCTTTCTCTCTACCTTCTTTCCTACCTGTGCAAACTGTAACATATCAGTGGAACATGAACATGCTCTGAGACGTGAATCTTTCATTGCAGCTTTCTGAGGACTCCTTATGTGATAAGCAACTAGTGTATCCTACAACAGGGTGTTTTACAACTATCATCTAGAGAAGACTACAGCCCAAATCACTACAATTTTACCTCACTCTTCATGAAGCAGAACACTTTTTCCATTCTTCTTTTATTAAATTCCAGTTAGTTCACATGCGATGGAATATTCGATTCAGGGGTAGGATTTAGTGATTCCTCAACTGGAATCGAGTACCCGGTGCTCATCACAAGTGCCCTCCTTAATACCCCTCACCCATTTAACTCTTACCCTATGCCCCTGTCCTGCAGCAACACTCAGTTTGTTCTCCAAGGTTGAGTCTATTGCCTTGTTTGCCTCTCTCATCACGCTTCAACTCTGTTCCTCTGTTTTCTTTCTGAAATTCCACAAGTGTGAGAGCATAGGATATTTGTCTTTCCTCAGTGATTTTGCTTAGCTTAATACACTCTAGATCCATCCACATCCTTGCAAATGGTAAGATTTCATTCTTTTTGAAGCTGGGTCATATTCCATTATATATATATATATATATATATATATATATATATATATATATATATATATATATATATATATATATATATATGTATCCCACATTTGCTTTATCCATTCATCAGTGCATGGACTTTGGGATTCTCTCCATAGTTTGGCTACTGTGGACATTGCTGCTATAAACATCATGGTGCATGTTCCCCCTTTGAATCTGCAATTTATTATCCTTTGGGTAAATACCTAGGAGAGCAATTGCTGGATCATGGGGTTGTTCAATGTTTAACTTTTTGAGGAACCCCCAACTGGTTCCCAGACTGGCTGCACCACTTTGCATTGCCACCAACAGGATGGGAGGGTTCCCCTTTAAGCAGAACATTATCTGCCGGCAATTTCATAAGAGGAAACAAAACCTCTGGGAGATGCACCCAGGGTCAGGCAAGCAGTTGCAGACTTCACCCCAAGGCTCCTGACGCCAAGCCCCTTGAAGCCACCAGCATTTAACTATCCCAAAGAATTCCCAGACTCTTCTTCTGACTCCACCACCAAAGAAACTACAGAGAGAATATGGCACCTCAAAATATCGAGATAATACATTTAGTAAAACTAGAAAGACAAGCTCAACTTTTAAACAGGAACAGGCCGCTTTGGATAATTTTGAATTTTCCCTTCACCCTAACTTTAACTCTTCTGATGGATAAACTAATCAATGATGAAACATCACCTTTGTCAAATGACATCACCCAAGTCTGTATCAGATGAATAAAGCCACCTAACTCTAGATGCTGGCCACTCAACCATATCGTAGGCCCAATTGAATAAACACTGTTAGATGAAGGAACAAATTAGATGTTACAAACAGGCACAGAGTGAATCTCACCTTCCCTTTCTAATAAAAGAGGGTTCCTAGGAAACAGATGGTCAAAATACATTTGTAAGCAATAAATGGACAGAGAAATTGTGATCCCCTGCAAAGTTCTACCTGCAGGGAAACTAAGTAATTCTTGCACCAAACCCAGAATGCTGACAGCTACTTCCATTTTACTTTGTCGCTCAACTAGAGAAAAGAGAAAAGCCCAGGAGGTTTTGGGATAATGAGAGGTTTTACCTCCAGCCCTGACATAGTTAGGACATTTTGCCAAACATACCTGCGCTTTCTCTGAACACTGGCGTCCTGTGACAAGCTGCCTCACTGACTCAGATGGTGATGTTCAAAACCTCGGGTTTCTTGGAGCCAGAGCAGAGAATTGCTGTCAGGTGGGGAGAAGAAGGCACCTCTGACCTAAAGCCTGCACATCTGCTTCGGTTTCTGGGCGAAGGGGTAACACATATATGTTGTTTAGCAGTAATTATCTTCATTCTCAATAGACCAATGACCTTGCCTTTTCTGGAAAGCAGACTTACTCTTCTAAAGAAACCCTCAATTCATCTATTCCCAATGCAACTAGAGTGGAACATTTATTTCTCACTTAAATAGAAAACACTGTTATTGTCGACATTGCGTGAATGAACTTTTAAAAACATTTTAGAGAGAAAGGAAGAGACCTTTATTCAAACCCAAGTCAGGACAGCTGCCTGGCAGACACAATCTTCACCAAGAAGGGAGTGCTCCGGGGAAGGAACTTTTGGGGCAGGCTTATATATTTTTTTCTGTTTTGTTTTACATACAGAGTTACACACCACAATGAGGATCTTCTTAGATTCCAGAAAGTGACAGACTCTTTCTTATGTTTTCACTATGTACATGTCAGTATGACTTTAATCTTATGGGAGCCAGAGAGGTTCTTTATTTTTTCTTATCTTTATGTTGGCATTTTTGGTTATTGTTTTCTTCTCAAAGCAGATGTACAACGTGCTTGGGGCAGAAACAAGGCCCATGCTTTGAGGTGTTGCCTAGTCATTTTGAGCCAGGTAAAATGTTAAAGGATAGCTTCCCTGGGATCCCAGGATCAGGGCCCACAGATGATATAAGATAAAAATTACTTTCATCATTATAATTACTCCTAAAAAGGAGGAATTTGAGACAAAAGCACCTTTCACAAGAGTACCAAGAAATCAAAATGATGCCCACAGGAGGCTACCTGCTCCATGGTCAGCACAGGTAACAGAAGTGTTCACAGTCTCTGGACTCCTGCCCTTTTCCTGCCCAAATCTCTGAAGCACACAGACCACTTAAAATCGGAATTGTAGAACTGCTAGACACCTTAGAGATGTCTGGCACCATTCCCTTGGACTGCAGAAGAAAACACAGTAGCTCGTTGTCACAAACTAATTTCAACATGAAGTGCCCCCTGGATGCACTAAGTTCTTTCTCTGCAAATGTTGACTAATGTAAGTCACAGTCATACCATATAAACACTAGGATGGCTGGGAAGTCATCGTAAGTAAGGGAATATTTTAGCCATGTTTATAAGCATTGGCTCACGTTGTAGAAGAGGCTGAGCTGAGTGTTTTTAAATACTATTTCAGACCTGTTTTACAGCACCCTCTGAACATACCAGAGCTTGAACGGACTAAGAAAGATAGTTGGTTTCAGTAACTTTAATACCAGAAAAATATTATACTGTCTCTATTCCTAAGGATCTTTGAGTATCTTACCCAGAGGTCCTCCACTGAGATAATGATCTTAATGAACACCATGGGCAGAGGTGAAAAGGCCCGCTGAATTCGTTCCAGTTGTCCACATGACAAGAAAATCCTGATACTTGATAGGTTTCCAGATCGAGAAGACCAGAGATAAGAGGGAAATAGTACCCTGTATGGAACAACAAGGGATTTGGAGTCAATTTGGGGATCCCACTTAGGTTTCTGACACTAAAATCCTCTGTGACTCATATCATCCGAGTCCCTGTTTAACCACCTGAAAATGTGCCTACAAATATCTACACCCTAGTTGAGAAGTTTAAGAGGCAGAATGCTACAAAGAGCCAGTATGATGTCTCTCAAGAACAGGTGCTCAGGAAGCCATAATTGCTATTGGGTCTATTTCTTTTCCAGAAGAAAGAACACATGTTGAATCCATATTTCTAATAGATGACTCACCAGATGATTTTCAAACCTGAAGGAAGGCCAAGAAGTCACTCTTGTGTCATAGTTCACTCAGAAATCATGTTGTTGGACTGGTGAGGACGATACAATAGCAACGTCATCACTAAGAGTGGGGAGCTTCTAATTTCCATACGGCCATGTTGACCCCCTTAGCTCAGAGCCACCAGAAAGGGCAGCTGGGGAGGGGGCACTGCCATCACTATGAGTGGGGAGCTTCCCATTTCCATATGGCCATGTTGACCCCCTTAGCTCAGGGCCACCAGAAAGGACAGCTGAGGGGGACCACAGGCCAAGGCTGCCAGGTGTGGCTGGGGCAGGCAGAACTCTGACTTAAGGCTCAACTCCTGTCTAGGTTATTATTATGCTCTTCACAAAGAAAGTGCCATTGTGTGTGAGCCCTCATGTAGAAAAGGTTCAGAATTTCCATTGAGATTCCCTCTCTGACCTTTAGGATATGTAGCAAAGTTCCATTTAATTTTTAAACATTGAAAGACTTCCTGGTTTTCTTTTCGCTAAGACTGTGGCTCAATTCCCCTGTGGTCTAGGAATAGAACCTAGTTAATTTCAGGGTTTAACATTTGTAGCCTTGATTCATGGCCCCACCTATCATCTATTTGGGTAAAGAGTCTATGACCACTTGAAAATAATATATTCTGCACTTATTATGGAATGTTCCCTATATGTCAATTAGGTCACATTTGTTACCAATGTTTTGTCTGCTTTTTCTGTCAGATATTGAGAAAGGTATATTAAAATCTTCAAACAATGCTGCTCTATTCATCGTGGCATCGGAGAGTCTACCAGTGTTAGAAGGCAAGAGAAACAAAAAGTATAAGAATTGAGGGGATAATTGTGACTATTCACAGATAATACGATTGTATACATAGAAAATCCAAAAAGTCTATATACCCTATTAGAATTAAAAATGCAATTTATAAATTTGAGATGGATTGTGCTTCCCATTGGACAGTTTCTGAAAGAAAATGTAGAACCTGTCAATCTTGGGGTAGGACATAGGGTGCACTAACCATTTAAAAGAATTCAGTGGGACTTCATAAAAATGTGACATTTCTCCTTATCTTATGACCACAGGAAAATGAAAAGGTGAACCGCAGGCTGGGAAGTACAGATTTGCAATACACACACTGACAAAGACTTGTCAATAAAGAATTCCTGCTCATCAAACATAAAAAGTCTATTTATAAACAAATACTTCACAAAAGATTGACTGATGGCCAATATGAACAGGAAAGGGTGCTCTACAGTATTATTTTCAGGAACAGCAAGGCCTTTCCTAAAATGAAAACATACACACAAACCAGTATTCCCTAGATGGATGACGTCCTTATTTCTGAGGACAGCTTGAAGAACAGACTAGCATCAAAGTAAAGTGATGGAATTCCTGACACTCAGAGGATGGATGGACAATTGACCTCAAACTACAGTACAATTTCTAGGCATCATTCGGTCCTCTGAAGGCAGACAACTACCACACCCCTTCCTCCACCACACAGGTTGCTTCCCAACCCCTATCATAAAAGAAGAAGATGAGAAACAGATAGGACTAGTAGGAAATAGCAAAAATCACATGTGGGGATTATCCTGAAACACATTGAACACATAACTAGTGTAAGGAAGTGTAGGGAACTGAGAAGGACAGAGACTCAAGAGGTACTTCTTTGGGAAATGTTGTCTGAAATCGTCACTCGTTGGTACCAGCTAATGAGGGCTCTGAGCATATCCTAGGGTTTGCTCACAAGGGTCTGCAACACCATCGCTGAGGACTGAAACTCTTCAAGACCTCAAAGCTTGCCTGATTGACTATTGGACTAAGAGATTCCCATGTTCTGAAAACAGATACCAACTCATTGAAAGGTTCACCTGGGCTCCCTCGGAGGCCCTACAAGTAGCTGAACCATTCACTGAAAATCAATTACACACACACACACACACACACACACACACACACCTGTCATTTCACCAATTACTTAAACATTCAAGGTTCTTCCTACCTTTTCTTTTTCACATTGATATTTATACTCACATGAAATGTCATCATTTCTAATGAACACTGATGTCAAAATAGAGATCCATTGACACAATATTCACAAAATGGAACTTCCCTGCTGTCATTTTCAATATAGCATTTTTTAAAGTTCATACATATTTTAGGTTTTTGGTAACTTATACAGGAGAAGATCAGCATTGAAAAACTCTAAATACTGACAATGAGGTTTAAGCCTAGAGAACAAGAATTGTCCAATTTCATAGATAATAAGGAACCAAAGGGAAAGCATGGAAGCTGTAGTCGAATAATTTTACACATATGCATCCCCTATTATTCTACTACTGAGGGGCGTGTTTTATTACCACTCTGCATGCATCAATTGTCTTCCACGTGCACCTGCACAGGTATAATGAATTACTACAGTAGAATGAAATGTCTGGGAACTACGTGGTGGCATGTATAATGAACAATTCAATTTCGATCTTATATTTGGTGAACTTCCACTGTTTGTCCCTTTAGACAATGGACCCTAAACAGAAGGGGGAATGAACCACGAGAGACTATGGACTCTGGGAAACAAACTGAGGGCTTCAGAGGGGAGAGGGGTGGGGGATTGGGATGGGCCAGTGATGGGTATTAAGGAAGGTACATATTGCATGGAGAACTGGGTATTATATGCAAATAATGAATCACGGAACACTACATCAAAAACTAAGGAAATACTGTATAGTGACTAACATATCATAATGAAAATTATTAGAAAAAAATTAAAGGTAAAAAAAATACAGCTGTTCTGTTTCAAGAACAATCACAATTGAGAAAAAACTAACTTCCAATCCCTAAAGCCAAACACAGACCAAGTTCCATTTCACTCCCCTTTATTCACATTCTCTGTGGGTTCTAAGCTATTTCCCAACCTCCTTTCCTGCTGAGCAGGGAGCCCGGGCTCGATCCCAGAACCCTGGGATCATAACCTGAGCCAAAGGCACATGTTTAACTGGTGAGACAGCCAGGAGTCCCAGCCATGTTTTTCTTAAGCAAAAGGACACTTTCTCACAATGCCTTCACATGACTTCACATGGTACCAGAGATCTGAATTTGCCTCTAGGAGGTTGCAGATGAAGGCAATTGCAAACTCTCACAGTGGTTTATCAAATACAATGACCTGCCTGGTGACAGTGAAACTCTTATGAGCCCACGAGAGGGTGCTGTGACACTCAGCTGTGGCTGGGCTGGCACAGAGAACCAAATCCATTTCCCTGCCTGATGTCTGTGAGGAACAGATGCCCCCACTGTGAATGAGACCCTGCCACTGAGCTGTCCAGAGATGGCCATCCTCACAGAGGATGAGGATAAAGGACAATGCCTGAGGAGACCTCATCTGTCTCTTTTATCTTTTCATATTTTTGACAGTGGACAAATCACTGCCTAGGAGTCCCCAACTACCTTAGTCTTATCTGTGAATGGCCAAGAAGTTTTACAAAACACTTAAGATTTTGACCTCACAAATGCCCACAACCACTTACCATAGGGATTCAACATTAAGCAAAGATAATGTTCCTTGGAAGAGAGGTCCTGCCCACTGTTGTTTCTCACTTATATGCTCATCTTCTTTACCTCATGGTAACATAACCACCTTGATTCCTGCTTCCGTCTTCAGGAAGGCTGAGGTGACTTGAAGGGCATTACCCTGACATCGTTCTTTCTTAGCAATAAGATGTGGACATTTCCCTAGTCCTACACACCCAAAGTTGAATCGGAATCAGGATTGAGGAGGTGATGAGAGTTGAAGGTGTTTTCCTGTACACGGTGGTTTATTACCAATAAGGATGGGTCAGAGTCCTCGAAATTCCAGAACATTTTCATTAATGCTTCCTACTCGTGAAAGATGATGTACATTGGTCTTTCCCTGTATATTGTGGTCGGACTCAGAGAAAAGTGCTTAGCGCGTTCGTCAGACTTCCACGACCACTTTGGGGCTGGCTTCCATATTCACAAAGGATGATGTTAGGGCTATGAGGGTTCCTGTACACTGTTATTTCTTACAGATAAGTGTATGGCATTTTTGTTACATTGCCAGAACCACTTAGCGTTGGGCTTGCCGGCCTCCTGGGGACGAACCCTAACCCTAGTCGGCCCCCGAGGGGCCCCTCCAAGGGGCCTGGTGCCACAACGCCGGGGATTGGGGACCCCCGAGCCCAGCGCTGGAGTCACCCTGCCGCCCCGCAGCAACCCAGGCTGCTAGGGGCGCCGCCAGTCTTTCAGGGCGAGAGAATGGGCAGGGCCCTCCAAGCCCCCGGTGACCTTCGAAGGCCCCCCGCGCCAAAATGCTTGGGCCCACACTCCCTCTCGCCAGTGCCCTCACCTCGGCCTGCCCCTCCGCCTGCCGCAGAGCTGGCAGAAGGGGCCTGCTGGACTCCTGGGGCCTAAAACTTAACCTAGGTCGGCCCCCGAGGGGCCCCTCCCAAGGATCCTGGCAGCGCAATGCTGGGGAATTTTGAACCCCCATGCCCCAGTGCTGGACTCACTCTGCCACCCCACAAGCACCCAGGGTGCTAGGGGTGTTGCCAGTCATTCAAGAAGGGAGAACAGGCAGGGCCCTCTGATTCCCCTGCTACCTTCAAAGGCCCCCCGCACAAAAACTCTGGCTCCCACGCTCCTGCTCCCCAGCGCCCTAACCTCGGCCCACCCCTCCTCTCGCTGCAGAGCTGGTGGATCGGGCCTGCTGCCTTCCTGGGGGCTAAAACTATCCCTAGGTCGCCCCTAAGGGGACTCTCCCAAGTGGCCTGGCACCGCATGCCAGGGATTGGGGACCCCCAAGTCCCAGCACTGGAAGCACCCTGCCGCCCGGCCGCCACATGGGGCACTAGGGGCGTCACCAGTCCTTCAGGGCGACAGAACTGGCAGGATGCTCCAAGCCACCTGCGACCTACAAATGCACCCCGAGCCAAAGCCAAAATATTCTGGCCCACGCCCCTGCTTGCCAGCTATCTCACCTCGACCCACACCTCCATTCACCGCACATGGGCGGCACGAGCCTGCCAGCCTACTGGGGGCTAACCCTAACCCTAAGTCGGCCCCCAAGGGGCCCGTCCCAACGGGCCTGAGGCCGCAACACCGGATATTAGGGAGCCCCGATCCCCAGCGCCGTACTCACCCTGCCACCCCGCCGCCACCCGGGATGCTAGGGGTGCCACTGGTCATTCAGGGCGGGAGAACGGGCAGGGGCCTCCGAGCCCACGGGACCTTCGAAGGCCCCCCCATCCAAAATGCTTGATCCCATGCTCCCGCTCCTCAGCACCCTCACCTCGGCCCGCCCCTCCACTCGCCGCAGAGCCTGCGGATGAGGCCTGCCCTCCTCCTGGGGGCTACCCAGAACCCTAGGTTGTCCCCTGAGGGGCCCCTCCGAAGGGGCCTGGCACTGCAATGCCTGGGATTGGGGACCCCCGAGCCCCAGCGCCGGACTCACCTTATCGCCCCACCGCCACCCGGGCCGCCAGGAGCACCGTCGGTCATTCAGGGAGGGAGAATGGGCAGATCCCTCCAAGCCCCTGGTGACCATCGAAGGCCCCCCGCGCCAAAACGCTTGGGCCCATGCTCCTGCTCACCTGCGCCCTCATCTCGGTCCGCCCCTCCGCTCACTGTAGAGCCAGTGGATCGGGACTGCAGGCTTCCTGGGTGTTACCCTAACTTTTGGTGGGCCCCCAAGGGGCCCATCCCAGGTTCCTATTGCCGCAACACTGGGGATTGGGGACTCCGGAGCCTCAGCGCCAGACTCATCCTCCCGCCCTACCACCACCTGGGCCGCTAGGGGCACCGCCGTTCATTCAGGAAGGGAGAACGGGCAGGGCCCTCCCAGCGACCGGCGACTTCGAAGGCCCCCCGCACCAAAATGCTTGGGCCCATGCTCCCGCTGGCCAGCACCCTTACCTCGGCCCTCCCCTCCGCTCGCCGCACAGCTGACGGATCGGGCCTGGGGGCCTTCTGGGGGCTAACCCTAAAGCTAGGTTGGCCCCCTCGTGGCCCCTCCCAAGGGGCCTGGCGCTGCAACGACGGGGAAAGGGGACTCCTGAGCCCCAGCGCTGGACTCACCATGCCCCCCGCCGCCACCCGGGCCACTAGGGGCACCGCCAGTCATTCAGGGCGGGAGAACGCGCAAGACCCTCCCAGCGAACGGCGACCTTCGAAGGCCCCCTGCACCAAAGCACTAGGGCCCATGCTCCCGCTCCCATCGCCCTTACCTCGGCCTGCCCCTCCGCTCGCCACACAGCCGGCGAATCAGGCATCCTATCCTCCTTGTGGCTAACCCTAACCCTAGGTAGGCCCCCTGGGGGCCCATCCCAAAGGGCCTGGCGCTGCAACACCGGGGATTGGGGACCCCCGAGCCCCAACGCCAGACTCTCCCTGCCGCCCCGCTGCTAAACGGGCCGCGAGGGGCACTGTCGGTCATTCAGGGCAGGAGAACAGGCAGGGCCCTCCGAGCCCCTGGCAACCTTTGAAGGCCCCTTACGCCAAAATGCTTGGGCCCACCTTCCCGCTCGCCAGCGCCCTCATCTCATCCCACCCGTCCGCTCGTGCACAGCCGGAGGATCGGGCCTGCCGGCCTCCTGGGGGCTAACCCTAACCCTAGGTCAGACCCAAGGGGCCCCTGCCAAGGGGCCTGGCGCCGCAACGCGGGGATTGGGGACACCCAAGCTGCAGTGCTGGACTCACCCTGCCGCCCCGCCGCCATTCGGGCCGCTAGGGGTACAGCCTGTCATTCAGGGCGGGAGAATGGGCAGGGCCCTCCTAGCCCCCGGCGACATTCGAAGTCCCCCTGCACCAAAACATTTGGGCCCACACTCCCGGGCCTGCCGGCCTCCTGGGGGCTAACACTAACCGTTGGTCGGCCCCTGTGGGGCCCCTACTAAGGGGCCTGGCCCCACAACGCCGGGGATTGGGGACCCCAGAGCCCCAGCCAGGACTCATTTTGTCGTCCCGTCGCCACCCGGGGTGCTAGGGGAGCCGCCCTTCATTCAGTGTGGGAGAACAGGCAGGGCCCTTCGAGCCCAAGGGGACATTCGAAAGTGCCCCGCCCCAAAATGCTCCCATGGTCCCCCTCGCCAGCGCCCTCACCTCAGAACACCGATCCGCTCGCCGCACAACTGACATTTCGGGATTGCCAGCCTCCTGAGGTCTAACCCTAACCCTAGGACAGCCCCCGAGGCGTACATCCCAAGGGGCCTGGCGCTGCACGCTGGAGATTGGTGACCCCCGAGCCGCAGCGCCGGACTCACCTTGCCGCCCCACTGCTACCCGGGCCGCTAGGGGCGCCGCCAGTCATTCAGTGTGGGAGAATGGGCAGGGCCCTCTGAGCCCCCGGAGACCTTTGAAGGCCCCCAGCGACAAAATGCTTCAGCCCACGCTCCCGCTTGCCAGTGCCCTTACCTCGGCCCGCCCCTCCACTCACCTCACAGCTGGCGGATCAGGCCTGCCAGCCTCCTGGGGGCTAACCCTAACCGTAGGTCGGCCCCCGAGGGGCCCGTCCGATGGGGCCTGGTGCCACAACGCCTGGGATTGCTGACACCCAAGCCCCAGCGCCGGACTCACCCTGCTGCCCCGCCGCCAACCCGGCCGCTGGGGGCGCCGCTGGTCATTCAGGGTGGGAGAATGGGCAGGGCCCTCCGAGCCCATGGCAATCTTCGAAGGCCCCCCATCCTAAACACTTGAGCCCTCGCTCCGGCTCCTCAGCGCCCTCACCTCGGCCCTCCCCTCCGCTTGCCGCAGAGCCGGCGGATGAGGCCTGCCCTCCTAGGGTGTCCCCTGAGGGGCCTAGGTTGTCCCCTGAGGGGCCCCTCCGAAGGGGCCTGGCACCGCAATGCCGGGGATTTGGGACCCCCGAGCCCCAGTGCTGGACTCACTCTGCCACCTCGCAAGCACCCAGGGCGCTAGGGGCATTGCCAGTCATTCAGGAAGGGAGAACGGGCAGGGCCCTCCGATCCCCCTGCGACCTTCGAAGGCCCCCCGTGCAAAAACTATGGCTCCCATGCTCCTGCTCGCCAGCGCCCTAACCTCGGCCCATGCCTAAGCTTGCTGCAGAGCTGGCGGATCAGGCCTGCTGGCTTGCTGGGGGCTAACCCTATCCCTAGGTCGCCCCCGAGGGGCCCCTCCCAAGTGGCCTGGCGCGGCATGCCATTGATTGGGGACCCCCAAGTCCCAGCGCCAGACGCACCCTGCCACCCCGCCGCCACCTGGGGTGCTAGGGGCGTCGCCAGTCCTTCAGGGCGACAGAATGGGCAGGACCCTCTGAGCCACCTGCAATCTTCGAAGGCACCCCGAGCCAAAGCCAAATGCTATGGCCTACGCTCCCGATCACCAGCTACCTCACCTCGACCCACACCTCCATTCACTGCACATGGGCGGAACGAGCCTGCCAGTCTCCTGGGGGCTAACCCTAACCCTAGGTCAGTCCCCGAGGGGCCCGTCCCAAGGGGCCTGGCGCCGCAGCGCTGGGTATCAGGGACTGCCGAGCCCCAGCGCCGGACTCACCGTGCTGCCCCACCACCACCCGGGCCGCTAGGGTGTCCCTGGTCATTCAGTGCGGGAGAACGGCAGGGCCCTCCGAGCCCACGGCGACCTTCGAAGGCCCCCACATCCAAAACGCTTGAGCCTATGCTCCCCATCCTCAGCACCCTCACCTTGGCCCACTCCTCCACTCCCTGCAGAGCTGGGGGATGAGGACTGCCCTCCTCCTGGGGCTACACATAACCCTAGGTTGGCCCCTGAGGGGCCCCTCCGAAGGGGCCTGGCACCGCAATGCCTGGGATTGGGGACCCTCGAGCCCCAGTGTCAGACTCACTATGTTGCCCTGCCACCACCCGGGCCCCTAGGAGCACCGTCGGTCATTCAGGGAGGGAGAATGGGCAGATCCCTCCGAGCCCCTGGCGACCTTCGAAGGCCCCCCCGTGCCAAAGCGCTTGGGCCCATGCTCCCGCTCGCCTGCACCCTCACCTCGGTCTGCCCCTCCGCTCGCTGCACAGCCGGTGGATCTGGACTGCCAGACTCCTGGGTGTTACCCTAACCGTTGGTGGGCCCCCGAAGGGCCCATCCCAGGTTCCTATTGCCGCAACACCGGGGATTGGGGACTCCCGAGCCCCAGCGCCCAACTCACCCTCCTGCCCTACCGCAACCTGGGCCGCTAGGGGCGCCGCTTTCATTCAGGGAGGGAGAATGGCAAGGGCCCTCCAAGTCACCGGCGACTTTCGAAGGCCCCCCGCACCAAAACGCTTGGGCCCACGCTCCCGCTGGCCAGCGCCCTTACCTCGGCCCTCCCCCCCGCTCGCCGCACAGCTGGCTGACTGGGCCTGCGGGCCTTCTGGGGGCTAACCCAAACCCTAGGTCGGCCCCCTAGTGGCCCCTCCCAAGGTGCCTGGAGCCTCAACGACGGGGATTGGGGACTCCTGAGCCCCAGCGCCGGACTCACCATGCCCCCCACCGCCACCTGGGCCACAAGGGGCACCCCCGGTCATTCAGGGCGGGAGAACAGGCAGGACCCTCTGAGCCCCTGGTGACCTTCGATGGCCCCTCGCTCCAAAACTTTGGGCCCACTTTCCCGCTCGCCAATACCCTCATCTCAACCCGCCCCTCCGCTCACTGCACAGCCGGGAGATTGGGTCTCCTGGCCTCCTGGGGGTAACCCTAACCCTAGGTCAGCACCTGAGGGGGCCCTCCCAAGGGGCCTCGCGCCACAACGCCGGGGATTGGGGACCCCGAGCGCCAGCACCTGACTCACCTGCCGCCCAGCCGCCACTCGGAGGCTTGGGGTGCTGCCTTTCATTCAGGGCGGGAGAAGGGGCAGGGCCCTCCGAGACACGGTGAACTTCGAAGGCCTCCCGCACCAAAATGCCCAGGCCCACCCTCCCACTCACCAGCGCCCTCACGTAGGTCTGCCACTCCTCTCTTCACACAGCTGGCGAATAGGGCCTGCTGGCCTCCTAGGGGCTAAACCTAACCCTAGGTTGGGCCCCGAAGGGCCCCTCCCAAGGGGCCTGGTGCCACAACGCCGGGGATTGGGGACCCCCAAGCCCCAGTGCCAGATGCACCCTGCCGCCCCTCCCCACCCAGGCCGCTAGGGGCGCCGCCATTCATTCACCATGGGAGGATGGACAGGGCCCTCCGAATCCCCACCAACTTTTGAAGGCACCCCGAACCAAAATGCTTGGGCCCAGGCTCATATTCACCAGAACCCTCACCTCAGCCCAACTCTCCGCTCAACGCCCAGGTGGTGTATCGGGCCTGCCGGCCTCCTGGGGGCTAACCCTAACCATAGTTCGGCCCCCGAGGGGCACTTCCCAGGGGCCTGGCATCACAACACTGGGGATGGGGACCCCGAGTCCAAGTGCCAGACTCACCCTGCTGCCCTTCAGCCACCTGAGCTGCTAGAGACCACTGGTCAATCAGGGCGGGAGAATGGGCAGGGCCCTCGGAGCCCCCGCTGACCTTCGAAGCCCCCCCGTGCAAAAACATTGGTTCCCATCCTCCTGCTCGCCAGCGCCCTCACCTCAGCCCGCCCCTCCGCTTGCTGCAGAGCCAGTGGATAGTGCCTGCCAGGATCCTGGGGGCTAACTGAAATCCTAGGTCGGCCCCGTGGGGCACAACCCAAGGGGCCTAGCTCTGCAACGCTGGGGATTGGTGACTCAGAGCCCCAGAGCCAGACTCACCCTGCCGCACTGTTCCCACCCAGGCCGCTAGGGGCGCCGCCGCTCATTCAGGGTGGGAGAACGGACAGGGCCCTGGAGAAACCATCGACATTTGAAGCCTCCTGCGCCAAAATGCAGGGGCCCACGCTCCTGCTCGCCAGAGTCTTTACCTCGGCCCGTGCACCTCTTGCCGTCCAGCCAGAGGATTGGGCCTGCCGGCCTCCTGGGTGCTAACTCTAACCCTAGGTCCGCCCATGAGGAGCCCCTCCCAAGGGGCCTGGCCCCTCAATGCTGGGGATTGGGGATCCCTGAGCCGCAGTGCGGAACTCACGCTGCCGCCCCACCTCCAACGGAGCCGCAAAGCGCGCCGCTGGTTATTCAGGGCAGGAGAATGGGCAGGGCCCTCTGAGACATGGCAACATTCAAAAGCCCAGGGTGCAAAAACGCTGGGGACCACGCTCCCACTCTGCATCACCCTCAACTTGGCCCGCACCTCCGCTCTTCGCAGAGCCAGCGACTCGGGCCTGCCGACCTCCTGGGCGCTAACCCTAACCCTAGGACAGCCCTTGAAGGTCCCTTCCTAAGGGGCCTGGCGACGCAACACCAGGGATTGGGGACCCCCAAGCCCCAGCGCCAGATGCATGCTGCCGCCCGCCCCACACATGCTGCTAGGGGCGCCGCCATTCATTCAGGGTGGGAGAACTGGAGGTCCCTCCGAACCCCTGCCGACATTCGAAGGCGCACCGAACCGAAAAGCTTGGACCCAGGCTCATGTTCACCACCACCCTCACCTCGCCTCAATTCTCTGCTCGACGCACAGGTGGTGTATCGGGCCTGTGGGGCTCCTTGAGGCTAACCCTAACCATAGGTCGGCCCCCGAGGGGCTCTACCCAAGGGGCCTGGCATCACAACGCTGGGGATGGGGATCCTGAGCCCATGTGCCAGACTCACCCTGCTGCCCTTCAGCCACTGGAGCCGCTAGAGGCCCCGCCGGTCAATAAGGGCAGATCGGGCAGGGCCCTCCGAGCCCACGCTGACCTTTGAAGGCTCCCTGCGCAAAAACGTTGGCTCCCAGGATCCTGCTCACCAGCGCCCTCGCCTTGTCCCGCCCCTCTGCTTGCTTCAGAGCTGGTGGATAGGGCCTGCTGGGCTTCTGGCAGCTAACCAAAACCCTAGGTTGGCCCTGTGGGGACATCCCCAGAGGCCTGGCTCTGCAATGCTGGGGATTGGTGACTCAGAGCCCCAGAGCCAGACTCACCCTGCCGCACTGTCCCCACCTGGGCCGCTAGGGGCGCCGCAGGTCATAGAGGGCGAGAGAAGGGCAGGGCTTTCTGAGCCACCAGTGACATTCAAAGGCTCCCCGTGCCAAAACACTGGTGCCCACGCTCCCCCTCCCCAGCGCCCTCACCTCGGCCTGCACCTCCGCTCGCCGCACAGTGTGCGGATTGGGCCTGAAGGTCTCCTTGGGGCTAACCCTAACCCTAGGTCGGCGCCCCAGGGGCTCCTCCCAAGGGTCCTGGTGCCACTACACTGGGGATCTGGGACCCCAAGCCCCAGAGCCAGACTCACCCTCCCACAACGCTGCCACCCGGGCCGCGAGGGGCGCCGCCGGTCATTCAGGGCGGGAGAATGGACAGAGCCCTGGAGAAACCGGGACATTTGAAGTCTCCAGCGCCAAAATGCAGGGGCCCACAATCCCGCTCCCCAGCGCCTTTAGCTCGGCCCACCCACCTCTCGCCGCCCAGCAAGAGGATCGGGCCTGCCATCCTCATGGAGGCTAACTCTAACCCTAAGTCGGCCCAGGAGGAGCCCCTCCCAAGGGGCCTGGCACTGCAACACCAGGGATTGGGGATCCCCGAGCCACAGCGTGGGATTCACCCTGCCACCCCACTGCCAACAGAGCCGCTAGGGGTGTCACTGGTTATTCAGAGCAGGAGAATGGGCAGGGCCCTCCGAGACATGGCACATTCGAAGGCCCAGGGCGCCAAAACGCTGGGGCCCATGCTCCCGCTCTGCATCCCCCTCAACTCAGCCCACACCTCCGCTACTCGCACAGCTGGCGACTCGGGCCTGCCGGCCTCCTGGGCGCTAACCCTAACCCTAGGACGGCCCCTGAGGGTCCCTTCCTAAGGAGCCTTGCGGTGCAACGCCAGGGATTGGCGACCCCCAAGCCCCAGCGCCGGGTGCACCCTGCAATCCCGCCCCACACGGGCCGCTAGGGGCGCCGCCATTCATTCTCGGCGGGAGAACTGGCAGGGGCCTCCGAACCCCCACCCACTTTCAATGGCTCCCAGAACCAACATGCTTGTGCCCAGGCTCATGTTCACCAGCACCCTCACCTCGGCCCAACTCTCCGCTCCACGCACAGGCGGTGTATAGGGCCTGCCGGCCTCCTGGGGGCTAACCCTAACTGTAGGTCGGCCCCTGAGGGGCCCTTCTCAAGTGGCCTGGCGCCCCAACGCCGGGGATGGGGCAACCGAGCCCAAGTGCCAGACTCACCCTGCTGCCCTTCAGCCACCTGAGCCACTAGGGACCCCGCTGGTCATTCAGAGCGGGAGAACGGGCAGGTCCCTCCGAGCCCCCACTGACCTTCGAAAGCCCCCCACGCTAAAATGCTTGGGCTCATGCTCAGGCTCGCCAGCGCCCTCACCTCGGCCCACCCTGCTGCGTGCCGCACAGACGCTGATCGGGTCCACCGGCATCCGGGGGGCTAACCGTAACCCTAGATCGACCCCTGAGGGGCCCCTCCCAAGGGGCCTGGCGCTGCAACACAGGGGATTGGGGACCCTGAGCCTCAGCACCTGACTCACCCTGCCACCCAGCCGCCACCCAGGGGCTTGGGGTGCTGCCGTTCATTCAGGGCGGGAGAATGGGCAGGGCCCTCCGATACACGGTGTCCTTCGAATCCCCCCCGCGCCAAAATGCCTGGGCCCACGCTCCCAAACACCAGCACCCTCACCTAGGTCCGCCACTCCACTCTCCACACAGCTGGCGAATAGGAACTGCCGAGTTCCTAGGGGCTAAACCTAACCCTAAGTTGTCATCCGAGGGGCCCCTCCCAAGGGGCCTGGCGCCGCATCGCTGGGGATTGGAGATACCTGAGCCTCAGGGCCTGACTCACCCTGCCACCCCTCACCACCCGGGCCGCTAGGGGCACCGCTGTTCATGCAGGGTGGGAGAACAGGCAGGGCCCTCGAGACCCCGGCGACCTTTGAAAGCCCCAAGTCAAAACGCTGGTGCCCAGGCTCCTGCTCACCAGCACCTTTACTTTGGCCCGCCCCTCCTCTCACAGTCTAGCTGGCATATCGGGCCTGCCGGCCTCCTGGGGGCTAACCCTAACCCTAGGTTGGCCCAGAGGGGCCCCTCCCAAGGGGACTTGTGACAAAAGCCGGGGATTGGGGACAGCCGAGCCGCAGCGCCGGACTCACCCTGCCGTCCTGTCGACATCAGGCTCTCTGGGGCATCACTGGTCCTTCAGGGTGGGAGAATGGGCAGGGCCCTCGAGACTCCGGTCAATTTTGAAGGCCATCCGCGCCAAAATGCTGGGGCCCACGCTGGAGCTCGCCAGCGCCTTCACCTCAGCCTGCCCCTCCGCCCTCTGCACAGCTGGCAGATCAGGCCTGCCGGCCTCCTGGGGGCTAACTCTAATCCTAGGTTGGCCCCAGAGGGGCCCCTCTGAAGGGGCCTGCCGCCACAACGCCGGGGATTGGGGACCCTCGAGTCGTAATGCCGGACTCACCCTGCTGCCCCGCTGACACCAGTGGTGCTAGGGCGCCACAGATCGTTTTGGGCGGGAGAACGGGCAGGGCCCTCTGAGCCCCGGTGAACTTTGAAGGCCCCAGCACCAAAACGCTGGGGCCCACGCTCCGCTTGCCAGCGGCCTCACCTCGGACCGCGACTCCATTCACCTCAAGATGGTGGATCGAGCCTGACGGCCTCCTGAGGGCTAACTCTAACCCTACCTTGGCCCCAGAGGGGCCCTTCCCAAGGGGCCTCGCACTGCAACGTCGGGTATAGGGAAGCCCGAGCCTCAGCACTGGACTCACCCTGCCGCCCCGCCATCACCCGGGCCGCTAGGGGCGCCGCCGGTCATCCAGGTGAGGGAACGAGCAGGGCCCTCCGAGCCCCCAGTGACTTTCGAAGGCCCCCTGCTCCAAAACGCTTGGGACCACGCTCCCGCTCTCCAGCGCACTCACCTCGGCCCACCCCACTGCTCGCCACTCAGCAGGTGGATCGGGCCTGCCGGGCTACTGGGGGCTAAACCTAACCCTAGGTTGGCCCCCAAGGGGCCCCTCCCAAGGGGCCTGTCGCCGCAACACCGGGGATTGATGACCCCTAAGCCCCAGTGCTGGACTCACCCTGTTGCCCCGCTGGCACCCAGGCCACTAGGGGCGCCACTGGTCATTCAGGGCGGGAGAATGGGCAGGGCCCTCTGAGTCCTGGTGAACTTCTAAGGGCCCATGTTCCAAAATGCTTGGGCCCATGCTCCCGCTAAGCAGCGCCCTCACTTCGACCCGCCCCTCTGCTCGACGCACAGCCAGCTGATCAGGTCTGCCAGCCTCCTGGGGGCTAACCCTAACCTTAGGTTGGCCCCCAAGGGGAACCTCCCAAGGGGCCTGGCGCAGCAACGCCAGGGATTGGGGACCCCCGAGCCCCAGCACCATACTCTCTGTGCCGCCCCGCTGACACCGGGCATGCTGGGGCATTACTGTTCATTCAGGGTGGGAGAACAGGCAGGGCCCTCGAGACCCCAGCGACCTTCCAAGGCCCCCCGTGACAAAATGCTTGGGCCCACGCTCCAGTTCGCCGGCGCCCTCACCTCGGCCTGGTCCTCCGCTACCGCACAGCTGGCAGATAATGTCTACTGGAATCCTGGGTGCTAACAGTAACCCTAGGATGGCCCCAGAGGGGCCCCTCCCAAGGGGCCTTGCGCTGCAATGCATGGCATTGGGGACCCCCAAACCGCAAAGCCAGACTCACACTGCCAACCTGCCACCACCCAGGCGCTAGGGGCGCCGCCGGTCATTCAGGGCGGGAGAACGGACAGGGCCCTCCGAGCCTCTAGCGACTTTCAAAGGCCCCCTGCGCCAAAACGCTAGATACCATACTCCTGCTCGGTAGCGCACTCACCTCATCCCACTCCTCCACTCGCCGCACAACTGGCACATGGGTCCTGCTGGCCTACTGGGTCTAACCCTAACCCTAAACCCTAACCCCTAACCTTAAACCCTAAACCTTAACCCCTAAACCTAACCCTAACTCTAACCTCTAACCCTTACCCTAACCATAACCCTACTCTAAACCTAACAATAAACCCTAATCCTTAAACCCTAAACCCTAACATTAACACTAAACCCTAAACCCTAACCCCTAACCCTAATCACGAAACCTTAAACTCTAAACCCTAACCTTAACCACTAACTCCAAACCCCAAACCCTAACCCTAAACCCTAACCCTACCCGGCCCTACCATACCCCTAACCCTACCCCTAAACCTACCCCTTCAGCTAACCCTACCCCTAACCCGTAACCTAACCCTAAACCTAACCCTAATCCTACCCTAACCTGTACCCTAACCCTAAACGTAACCCTAACACATACTCTAATCTGTACCTTAACCCGTACCCTAACCCTAACCCTAACCCGTACCCTAAGCCGTACCCAAATCCGTACACCAACACTTACTCTAAACCGTACCCTAACCCGTACCCTAAACTGTACCCTAATGTGTACACTAACCCATACCCTAACCCTAACCCGTATCCTAAACCTAACCCGTACTCCAACCCTAACCCTAACCCTAAACCCTAACCCTTACCCTAAACCCTAATCTGTACCCTAACTCGTAACCTCTAAACTGTAACCCCTAAACCCAACCCTAACCCGTACCCTCTCCTTACCCTAACCCTAACCCTTACCCTCAATCATACCCTAACCGTAACCCATACCCTAACCTTAACCCATACCCTAAACCGTACCCTAACCCCGGGGGTTAGTAAACCTGAGCCCCACCATGGGACTCAGCCTGCCACCCCTCAGGAAACCATGCCCCTTGGGGCGCCACAGAGCATCCCGTGCAGGAAAACTGGTAGGGCCCCCCTGAGCCCCCAGGGATCCTCGGCGGCCCCCTATACCCCAACCCTGAGGCCCACGCTCATCCCGCCCCACACCTTCCCTTCAGCTTGCCACCGAGCTCGTCGCAGAGCCAGCAGATCAGGCCTGCCGGGTTCCTGGGGCCTACACCTGACCCTAGGTCAGCTGGGTAGGGCCCCTCCCCTGGGGCCCGGTGCCGCAGCCCCAGGGACTGGGGACACCTGAGCCCCACTGCAGGACAAAGCCTGCCAGCCCGCAGGAAACCGTGCCCCTTGGGAGGCTGTAGAGCATTCAGGGCGGGAGAACCAGGAGGGCCCCCAGAGCCCCCAGCGAACATTGGCAATCCCTAAACCCAACCTTGAAGCCCATGCTCACCCCACCCCACACCCTCACCTCAGCCCATGGCGGAGCTCGCCACATAGTGGGCAGATCTGGCCTGCGGGGTTCCTGGGCGCCAACCCTAACCCTAGTTCATCTGTGGAGGGGCCCCTCCCCAGGAGCCTGGAGCCACAGCTGCGGGCATTTGGGACACCTGAGCCCCACAGCAGGACTCAGTCTGACACCCCGCAGGAAACCGTGCCCCTTGGGAGGCCATAGAGCATTCAGGGCGGGAGAACCAGGAGGGCCCTCCTGAGCCACCAGCGAACTTCGGCGGCCTCCCGCACCGGAACCCTGAGGCCCATGCTCACCCTCCCCAAACCCTCACCTCAGCCCGTGTAGCTCGCCATACAGCCAGCAAATCGGGCCTGCGGGGCTCCTGGACCTAACCCTAGCCCTAGGTCGGCCGTGGGTATGGGGGCCTCCCCAGGAGCCTTACACCGCAGCCCCGGGGAATTGGGATACCTGTGCCCCACTGCAGGACTCAGCTTGCCACCCGACAGGAAACATTGCCCCTTGGGGCTCTAAGGAGCCTACAGGGCACGAGAACTTGGGGAGGCCCCCGGAGCCCATCCCCATCCTTTGGCAGCCCCCCATGCCCCAACCCTGAGGCCCATGCTCACCCTCCCCCATGGCCTCCTCTCAGCCCTCCACAGAGCTCGCCTAACAGCCTGCAGATTGTCCCTGCTGGGCTCCGGGACCCTAACCCTTACCCTAGGTTGGGCAGAGAGGGGCCCCTCCCCAGGGTCCTGGCAACCAACTCCAGGGGATGGGGATACCAAAGCCCCACCGCAGGACTCAGCCTGCAACCCACAGTAAACTGTACCATTTTGGGACACAACAGAGCATTCAGGGCAAGAGATTTGGGGCACCCCCTGAGAGCCCCTTCTGGTGAACCCCGACCTTTGTGGGCCCTTCCAGATGAAACCCCAAGGCTCACACTCACCCGCCCTTGTGCCCTCATCTCACTCGGCATGAGAGTTCTCTGAGCACTGGGCAGTTCAGATCTGCTGTCTCTTGAGGCCTAACCTAACCCTGGGTCTTCTGCTTAGGGTCCCTCCCCGTTTGCCTGCCTCCAAGGCACCAGGCATTGGGCTCACCTCTGCAAGACTAGAGGACTCATCCTGCCCCACAGCAGGAAACTGTCCATTTTGGGCTGCAGCAAGAATTCATAGGAAAATCGGAGGTCCCCCTTCAGCCCATCCCAGGCAACCCCCAATTTCAGAGATCTCCCCGGATCCAATTAGTAGCTTCACACTGAACTTGGAACTTGCTCTCCACGGAGACCTTTTGAAATTCTCCACACTTCCAACCGATGGCATAATCCAGCTTCAGTGCCTTACCCAGCTTTAGGTCTTGAGATGGATTAAAATGGGAAGTCACTTCACTGATGACGACGTACTGGTGACCAAAATATACATGCATAAATGCTTCATATCACTTGGCTTTAGGGAAATGCAAATCTAAACCCCTATAGATGCCATATCACACGAGGCTGAATATCTAAAAATAAGAAGACATGAAACTATACATGTTGGAGAGGATGTGGTGAAACAGGAACCCTCTTACACCCCTGTACGAATGCAGTCCGGTACAGCCACTCTTGAAAATGAGTTTCCTCAAGAAGTTATAAATAAAGTTACCCTATGTCCCAGCAATTGCACTACTGGCTATTTACCCCCAAAGAGACAGAGGTAGTGAAGACGGGACACATGCACCCCAGTGTTCATAGAAGCAATAACCATAATAGACAAGCTGTGGAAGGAGTGCAGATGACCATGGATAGATGAATGGATAAAGAAGATGTGGATCATATATATAATGGAATATTACTCAGCCATCAGAAAGGATGAGTACTTACCATCACACCGACCTGGGTGGAGCTGGAGGGTATTATGCTGAGTGGAATAAGCCAATGAAAGAAAGACAATGATCATATGCTTTCACTCCTATGTGGAATATCAGAAACAAGGAAGAAGACCATAGGACAAGGAAGGGAAAATAGAATGGGAAGTCATCAGAGAGGGAGAAAACCCATAATGGACGCTTAACTATCGCAAGAAACTGATGATTGTTGGAGGAGAAGTTGGGGGGGGTAACTGGGTGAGTAGCATTAAGGAGGTCACACGATACAATGAGCACTGGGTGTTACACATGACTGAAAATTTATTGAAGACTACATCTGAAACGAATGATGTACTGTAAGTTGGCTAATTGAATTTAAATTAAAGAACAAAAGACCTCGAATAAACAATCCTACACATTTGTATGGAACCACTAAAGATTCCGAACAGCCAGTGCAATGTGGAAAAGAAAAACAAAGCTGGAGGACTGACAATTTCAGATTTCAGGTTATACTACAAAGCTGCAGTCATCCTAACAAGACAGTACGGCACAAAAATAGACACAGCGACCAAAGGAACAGGATACAAGTTCAGACAGAAACCCACAATTATGTGGTCCATGAATCTTCCACAAAGCAAGCAACGATATCAAAAGGGAAATGGACAGTCTCTACAACAAATGGTGTTGGGAAAACTAGACAGCTATGCACAAAAGAATGAAATTAGACTGCTTTCTTACACAATACAGACAAACAGAAAACAGTTTCAAGACCTCAATATGAGACCTGAATCCATAAAAATCCTACAGGAGGGAAGACAGTAACTTCTTGACATGGACCATACCAACGTTTTTCTAGACTGTGTCCTGAGGCAAAGGAAATGAAAGCAAAAATAAACTATTGGGAATACAGCAAAATAAAAAGTTTCCACATGGCAGAAGAACAATGAAAACGTAAAAATAATAAGACAACTTACTCAAAGGGAGAAGATATTTGCAAAGATCATATGCAATAAAGGGATAGTGTCCAAAACATATACAACTGATACTACTCGACCCCCCAAAAAACAAATACTCCAGTTAAAAAATAGGCAGAAGACATGGACAGACATTTCTCCAAAGAAGAAATACAAATGGCCAACAGTCCCGTGAAAAGATGTTCACCATCACCCATCATCAGGAAAATGTAAATCCAAAGGACAATGAGGTAATACCTCAAACCTGTCAGAATGGCTAACATCAAAAGCACAACAAAGAGCAGGTTTTGGGAGGATGTGGATAAAGGGGAATCCTAGCGAACTGTGGGTGGGAATGCAAACTGTGTTGGCCACCGTGGAAAACAGTATGAAGGTTCCTCAAAAAATTAAATATAGAACTACCCTACGATCCAACAATCACACTACTCGTATTTACCCAAAGAATAGGAAAACAGTAACGTAAAAGGATACGTGCACCCCTATGTTTCTTGCACCATTATTTACAATATCACAATATGGAAGCAACCCAAGTGTCTGTAGAAAAATTGACAAATGAGATGATAGGTGTGTGTATTCACACACACACACACACACACACACACACACAGACACACACAATGGAGTATTACTCGGCTTGAAAAAGAATGAAACCTTGCTATTTGCAGACACATGGATGGAGCTAGAGAGTATTATCCTAACTAAAATCAGTCAGTCAGAGAAAGACAAATCCCATACGATGTCATTCTAATGGGGAATTTACAAAACAAACAAAATAAGTAACTAAAAGAGAAAAAGGAGACACACCGAAATACAAACTCTTAACAATAGAGAACAAACGGATGGTTACCAGAGAGGAGGTGGATAGAGGGATGAGTGAAATAGATGAAGGGGATTAAGAGGACGCTTTTCTTGATGACCACTGAGTAATATATAGAATTACTAAATCACTCTCTTGTACACCTGAAATGAATGTAACACTGTATGTTAGCTCTACTGGGATTAAAATAAATTTTAAAAAAGATTTTTCTTTCAGGAACCTCTTTGAAAAAGCTTTTCCTGTGCACTGTGCATAAGCCCTACTTGGGAGGATTCACTCTACAGTAATTATTCACTCCATGCCTCAAATTCATATTTCACTGAGTTCTTACCGTGGATTCCAGCCCACGGGAGCCATGGTCCTTTTCTGTCAAGGCTCAGCACCTATGCATTCAAGATTGGAAGTAGAGACACATGTCACTTCACATTCCAGAAAGCTATTATTGTTTCTGTTTCAGTGTGAGAGTCACAGACTTTGGGACAGGTTTCAGAGCAGGTTTATTATGGATCCTGGATCTCTACTTCAATGTTCATTGCCTGGATCCATTTGGCTAATAGGTTCCCTGTGGATGGGCTTGCTTCCAAGCACTTACATGAAAGATGCAAAGGTGGGTGGGCTTGGTGCGGGACAGGAAGAAGACCAAAAACATACAAGGGTCCGACCCCTCCCCTGATCCAGGAACTGCTATGGGAGAGGGTACAGGTGGGAGAATTCATGCGAAACTCCAAGGTCACCAGCTGAACACAGGAGGCACAGGTCAAGGGATCTGGAGATGCAGCGGTTGAAGGCTGCTCTGAGCTACCTCTGGGAGGAAGGGAGGGATGGAATGAGAAGGAGACACTGCCTGCTCCTGGCCCATGCCAGCTGCCCACCGCTCCAACACGCATCAGTCGACACAGCTGACACAGCCTGGGCTCAGGATGGGCTGGCTCGCGTCCCTCAATCCTCAGTGGGACAGCTGTCCCCAGGGCTCAGAGACATGCTGAGGGAGATGAGAGGGAAAGCTGCCACACCCTGGTCACCCCCTCTTTGAGCAAACACCCCTTCAGAACTGCTAAAAAAACCCACTAACGGGGTTGAAAGACTTGCCATGGATGAACTAAAGCATAGAGATATGTAAAATAACATTCATTTTTAAGTTCAGAGCTGTCATCTCAGGAAGTGGGGAGAGCTTCCCTGAAGAAGACTGAGGGGAGGGCAGGCCATGCTGAAAAGGGAGACATGGCTCTCCTGATTGGGGACCTGCAGCCCCCTTCCAGGGCAGGGCATCATCCTCACATCAAAAGAGATCCATGGAAGTGTTCCATCAGGGCCAGATGTTTGTCTCGAGAAGGCTACCTTGGCATTGGACTGCACAGGGCACCAGAGACGAGGGCCAGATGGAGGACGGACAATACCCCGGAGGCCATGGGTAAGAGCAGAGGCACAGGACCTTGAAGATGATGATGAAAAGCAGGAGGTGGCAGCATGGAGCCGTCCCAAAAGTATCATGGGAGCAGCGCCCACAGCTTCACTGAATGGGTGTCTTCTGTGCCAGGTGTGGCTGACGTCAGTGGGCTCCAGACTAGTCCTGACCACAACTCTAGGAAGTGTGCACCACCCCCGTCCTCCTCTCCCCTTGCAGCTGCTAGGAATCACGTTCACAGACCCTGGTCAGCTTTCGTGGAAAGCAAGCAGTGGCTCCCGCACACGGTGCACCTCTGGTGTTGGTCCAGTGCGACCCTTGTGCCTGGCAAGACACTGATGTCTACCTGTCTCCATACAAATCCACAGACAGGAGGGTGTCCCTGAATTCCACAGGACCTGATGAGACAGATCCACAGAAACCAACACCCAGTGGATCACTCGGGACCTCACCTATGGTCATGGAGCTCACCATACCCTATTTCTGTCACTTACTACAGAAAGCCTGGTTATGATCCCCCACAATACCATACATCCTGGTTGCTGACCTGGGGTCATGCCATGAACCCACATAGCACCTTTCTTTAAGTGAAGGCTATGCCTACACCTCCTAGAAAATATTTCTAATGAAGTACAAGTCCATCAGGACTATGGTGTGAACGGTAGCACACAGCTTTTATGGTAGTAGTCAGTAATTCTAACAAGGGTTAACCCCACTCCCTGTCTCACAAAAACTTCCTCCATCCCCACTTAACTCATGGTCTGCCCTCAGAAAGCCCTCCAGGAAACAAACCTTTCATCTGAATGCTCTCTTCACCTTCTGCTTCAAATCTTGTCCAACCACAAAGATATGAAACTAGAAATCAGTCTAAAGAAAAAAATGGGACAGTCAAAAATAGGTGGAGATTTTTGGGGCCTGGGTGGCTCAGTCGTTAAGGAACTGCTTTCATCTCTGGTCTTGATCCCAGGATCCTGGGATCTAGCCCCATATCAGGCTCCTTGCTCAGTGGGAAGCCCACTTTTCCCTCTCCCACCCCCTTGCTTGTGTTCACTCTCTCGCTGTCTCACTCTCTGTCAGATACTTAAATAATCTTAAATAAATGTGTGGAGATTTAACAACATGCTACTGAACAACCAACAGTCAAAGAATAAATCAAAAAAATTTTAGAAGTACCTTGACACTGATGAAAAAGACAACCTACAAAAACTTATGGGATGCAGCAAAAGTAGCTTTATGGGGGACATTCATAGCAATTCAAGTCTTCATCATTCCATGAGAATGGTCTCCAATAAACAACCTGATTTATGTGGTAAAGAAGTAGGAAAAAAAACAACAAACAAAGCCCCAAATTAGTAGAAATAAGGAAATAACAAAAAGGAATGCATAAATAAATCCAATGGATACTAAAAAGACAAAAAAAAAAAAAACAATGAAAATGAGAGCGGCCTTATTTGGAAAGATAAACAAAACCGACAAACTTAGCTAGACTCACCAAGAAAGACAGAGGACTCGAATATAATCAGGAAAATAAGATAATGGATTCCTGTCTCATATCAAAATCAAAAGAACTCTTCAACCTTGGACACAACAACTTCTTGCAAGCCACGTCTCTAAAGGCAAAGGAAATAAAAGCAAAAATGAACTATTGGCACTTCATCAGGATAAAAAGCTTCTGCTTGGCAAAGCAAATGATCAAAAAACAAAAAGGCAACCTATGGAATCGAAGAAGATATCTGCAAATGATATTACAGATAAAGGGCTGGTTTCCAAGATCTATAAAGAACTCCTCAAACTCGACACCCAAAAAATGGGCAGAAGGCACAAAGAGATACTTCTCCAGAGAAGACATACAAATGGCCAACAGACACATGAAAAAATGCTCCACATCACTTGCCATCAGGCAAATACAAATCAAAACGACAATGAGATACCACCTTACACCAGATAGAATGGTTAAAATTAACAAGGCAGGGGGCACCTGGGTGGCACAGAGGTTAAGGATCTGCCTTCGGCTAAGGGCGTGATCCTGGCATTATGGGATCGAGCCCCACATCAGGCTCCTCCGCTATGAGCCTGCTTCTTCCTCTCCCACTCCCCCTGCTTGTGTTCCCTCTCTCGCTGGCTGTCTCTATCTCTATCAAATAAATAAATAAAATCTTGAGAAAAAAATTAACAAGACAGGAAATTACAAAAAGTCAGAGATGATGTGGAGAAAGGGGAGCCCTCTTACACTACTCGTGAGAATTCAACTGGTATAACCACTTTTGAACAATATGGATGTTCCGCAAGACATTAAACACAGAGCTATCCTATGACCCAACAATTGCACTACTGGGTATTTACCCCATAGACACAGAGTAATGAAAAGAAGGGGCACCTGTATCTCAATGTTCATAGCAGCAATGTCCATAATAGCCAAACTGTATAAGGAGCCAAGATGTCCTTCAGCAGATGAATGGACAAAGAAGATGTGGTTCATCTATACAATGGAATATTACTCAGTCATCAGAAAGGATGAATACCCACCATTTGCACCAAGGTGAATTGACCAGGAGGGGATTATGCTAAGTGAAATTAAGGCAAGCACAGAAAGAGAATTATCATAAGGTTTGACTCCTATGTGGAATGGAAGGAATAGCATGGAGGACATTAGAAGAAGGAAGGGAAAAGTGAAGGGGGGGAATGAGAGGGGGAGAGGAACCATGAGAGACTGTTGACACTGGGAAACAAACTGAAGGTTGCAGTAAGGGAGGGGTAGGGGAATGGGTTATCCTGGTGATGGGTATTAAGGAGGGCACGTGTCATAAGGAGCACTAGGTGTTATATACAAACAATGAATCATGGAACACTTCATCAAAAACAAATGAAGTACTGTAGGGTGACTAACATCATTTTAAAAAAAGAGAAAGATATGAAATCCATACAGGAAAACTGTCACTATTTGCAAATGACATGAAATCCCGAAAGATTACACACACACACACACAAAAAAAACAGTTAGTTTAAACAAATGCAAGAAAGCTGCAGGATATAAAGTCAATATACAGAGACCTGTTGTCTTTATTTTTTTCAGATTTTATTTATTTATTTGAGAGGAAGAGAAAAAGCACATGCAGGGGGAGTGTAGGAAAGAGGGAGAAGCAGACCCTCGCTAAGCGGGGAGCCCAAAATGGGGCTCGATCCAGGACTCTGGGATCATGACCTGAGCTGAAGGCACACGCTTCACCTATGGGGCCACCCAGATGACCCAACTTCTTGCATTTCTGTATACTGATGACACACGTTCGCAAAGAGAAATTAAAAAAGCAATGCCATTTACAATTGCATCAAAAAAAAATCTAGGAATAAAAGTAACCAAAAATGCGAAAGACATAGTACACTCAACACATGGCAGAAAAGAAATGAAAAACATGTGTGTCGAGGGGGGCAGAATGTATGGGTCAAAGATTTGGAAGGCAACACAAACAAATGGAAGCATACGCCATGCTCCTTAACTGGAAGATTTAATTATGTGAACATGTCCATCGTACCCAAAGCAATCGACAGATGTGATGAAATCCCTATCTGAATTCCACTGGCATTATTCGAGCAAATAGAAAACAGTCCTCAAACTTGTATGGAATCACAAAAGACCCCAAATACCCAAAGCAACCTGGAGAAAGAAAGGTGCAGTCAACACACTCCTGGATTTCAAGCTAGATTATAGAGCTGTTGTCATCAAAACAGGATGGTACTGGCAGAAACACAGACACCAGTTCAGTGGAACAGAACAGAAAGCTCAGAAACTTACCCACACGTAGATGATCCTAACTTACGACACAGCAGCAGAAGATATGCCATGAGGGAAGGACCGTCTCTTCAGTGAGCGGTAACATGCAAACTGGACAGTAAATGCAGAAGAATATAACTGGGCCACTTTCTTACACCACACACAAAATTTTTAATGGATGAATGATTTGAACATAAGACCTGAATCCATAAACCTCCAAGAAGACACAGGTACTAAGTCTCTCGACATTGGTTTTGGCAAAGAGTCTTCAGATCGGACACCAAATGCAAAGGCAACAAGAGCAAAAATAAACAAGTGGAACAATATCAAACTGAAATCTTCCACACGGCAAAAGAAACCAGCAAAAACTTAAAAGACCACTGACCCAATAAGAAAAAAATATCTGTGAATCATATGTGTGAGAAGAGGCTAATATCAAAAATACACACAACACTCATACAAATAAAAAGAAACAAAAAAAAACTGTATAAAAAAACGTGGGGAATATGTGAATAGATACTTTCCAAAGATGGCACACAGGTGCCAACAGACAGAGAAAGTTGTTAGACATCACTAAAAATCGTCAGGGAAACATCAGTCAAACCCACAATCGGCTATCCCCTCACAACAGTTGGATCACCAATTGTCCAGAGACAGACACCAGTTGGGGTCAAGGGTTTGCAGAGGAGACACTGTGCACTGTTGGTGGGAATGGAAATTGGTGCAGCCACTGTGACAAATGGTATGGAGGTTCCTGAAAAAATAAATGCAACTACCACATGGCACAGTAATGGCTCTACTCAGTATTTATTCGGAGAACACAAAAATACTGCCTCAAAAAGACAGATGCACTCCCACGTTCACTGCAGCATTATTCACAAGAATCAGACCTGGAAACACAGACCTTGGGGACCTTATTCCAAGTAACTCAGACACAGAAAGACCAATCCCAGATGCTCTCATGTACATTCCACGTGGAATAAACAAATACTGAATGCATAGATACTGATAGCAGATTGGTAGGTGCCAGATTCGGGGATGGGGTGGTAGAAATGGGTGAAGGTGGTCAAAGTCTCAATGTTTGAGTGAGAAAATCTGACAGTCATGAAATGTTCTGTCCAGCATGGAGACTAAAACTAACCCCGCAGCATGGGGTATAGGTTTCCCTGCTCTTTGAAAGTGCAGGGCTTCTGAGAAACCTTGCACAGCAGAAATGGTGTCAAGAAGGAATGGCCATTAATTTACACGGAACAATTAGACAGTGTGCTCAGACCCCAAAATTCCTTCTTTTGGCTTTTCTTAGGCCTCAGGACACAAGTGCCTAACGGAGGCCCAGCATAAATAAAGATAAAGCACAATAGAGGCTCACAGACACCATTCAAAGTGCTGGTGGCTGGATGCGGAGAGCGGTTCCCAAAGGAAGGAGCTTCTCCCCAAAACAGATGATGAACGCGATTCTCACAGTTCACCTTTTTTCATAAGAGGAAAATCCTCTTCAGGTCTCTTCCTCTTACTGAAGATGGGTAATTACGTAGTTATTTCAAGAAAACCAAGTGTCTTACTGTGAACGTTTAAAAAGTGGGGGATACTTGTACTTGAGCATTGCTGAGGGAGGAGAAGTGAAAGGTTCTCTCAGACACAAACCTCAGCAGATCCACTGGGAAAGGCACCTTCCTCAGCATGCAGAACACGGACTACCTCCTACCACCCGAAAAACCCACTCCTTCCCCTGGATCAGGACAACCCACAACAGCTGGGAGTTACCCCAATTCCTCTGTTCTCCTGCTCCTAATAGCTAACCCATCAGCAAATCCTGTGAGCTCCATCTTCAAAATGGACCCAGAATAGGTCTAACCACTCCATCCAAGGCCACCTGTCTGGACCACAGTGCCTGAGTTCCTGGAAAAGCTTCGTCATTGACCTGCCTTGCCATCTTCAACCCTCTGTCATCTGTTCTCAACACTGTAGCCAGGATGGCCCAGTGAAACAGGGTCTCATGGGGTTATAGCCCTGGAATGGCTTTCTGTCACCATCTGTCACCTCTCTGAGCTCATGTCCTAAGCTGTCTCCTGTGGCCACAGGGCCTTCTTGCTGCTCCTGGACATACCTGGAATTCTCCTGCCCCAGAGCCTTTCCACATGCTTTCCCTTCTGTTTCGAATGCTCTTGATGTGTTCTCACTCACCTTCGGAGAAGTCTGAATTGGAGTGAAAGGGACAGAAGATGAAGCTGTGTGTTGGGTGAGGCTGGTGGCCCAGAAGAAGGTTCTCTGCCAGCTCTCCACCTGTGCCTCACTTGTCCTCAGCCAGGAACTTGCACACAGCCCTCACCTGTTACAACTCTCACCCAGGAGACCCACAGCCACCCCTGGAGCCCACCCCGCCCACACCCTGCTGCAGAATGCATTCAGCTCTCCTCTGGGACCCTTGTCAGCTTTACCCAGATCTGGAACTCCCCCGTCTCCTGCAAATTTCCCGGATTCCCCTCTGCTTCCATAATCACACTGGCGCAAGGCTTTCATGAGAAAGCTATAATGCTAAGTAATGAAAGGTTCACACCTACTTTCCCCTTCTGTTGCCTTTCTCTCCATCTTCTTTCCTACCTGTGCAAACTGTAACATATCAGTGGAACATGAACATACTCTGACACCTGAATATTTCATTGCAGCTTTCTGAAGACTCCTTATGTGATAAGCAACTAGTGTATCCCACAACAGGGTGTTTAACAACTCTCATCTATAGAATAGTACAGCCCAAATTACTACAAGGTTACCTCACTCTTCATGAAGCAGAACACTTTTTCCTTTCTTCTCTTACTTAAATTCCAGTTAGTCACATGCCATGGAACATTTGCTTCAGGGGTAGGATTTAGCGATTCCTCACCTGCATACAGTACCCGATGCTCATCACAAACGCCCTCCTTAATACCTCTCAGCCATTTAACTCTTCCCCCCATGCCCCTGTCCTGCAGTAACACTCAGTTTGTTCTCCAAGGTTGAGTCTATTTCCTTGTTTGCCTCTCTCATCGCCCCTCCACTCTGTTCATCTGTTTTCTTTCCGAAGTTCCACAAGCGAATGAGCATAGGATATTTGTCTTTCCTCACTGATTTTGCTTAGCTTAATACACTCTAGATCCATCCGGATCCTTGCAAATGGTAAGATTTCATTCTTTTTGAAGCTGGGTCATATTCCATTATATATATGTATCCCACATCTGCTTTATCCATTCATCAGTGCATGGATGTTGGGATTCTCTCCATAGTTTGGCTACTGTGGACATTTCTGCTATAAACATCATGGTTCAGGTTCCCCCTTTAAATCTGCATTTTTGTATCCTTTGGGTAAATACCTAGGAGAGCAATTGCTAGATCATGGGGTTGTTCAATGTTTAACTTTTTGAGGAACCCCCACACTGTTTCCCAGACTGGCTGCACCACTTTGCATTCCCACCAACAGGATGGGAGGGTTCCCCTTTAATCAGAACATTATCTGCCGGCAATTTCATAAGAGGAAACAAAACCTCTGGGAGATGCTCCTAGGGTCAGACAAGCAGTTGCAGACTTCACCCAAGGCTCCTGACGCCAAGCCCCTTGAAGCCACCAGCATGCCACTATCCAAAAGAATTCCCAGACTGTCCTTCTGATTCCACCACCAAAGAAACTACAGAGAGAATATGGCACCTCAAAATATCGAGATAATACATTTAGTAAAACTAGAAAGTCAAGCTCAACTTTTAAACAGGAACAGGCCGCTTTGGATAATTTTCAATTTCCCCTCCACCCTAATTTTAACTCTTTTGATGAATAAACTAATCAATGATGAAACATCACCTTTGTCAAATGACATCATCCAAGTCTGTATCAGATGAAAAAAGCCACATAACTCTAGATGCTGGCCACTCAAACATGTCTTAGGCCCAATTGAATAAACATTGTTAGATGAAGGAACAAATTAGATGTTACAAACAGGCACAGAGTGAATCTCACCTTCCCTTTCTAATAAAAGAGGGTTCCTAGGAAACAGATGGTCAAAATACATTTGTAAGCAATAAATGGACAGAGAAATTGTGATCCCCTGCAATGTTCTACCAGCAGGGAAAATTGTAATTCTTGCACCAAACCCAGAATGCTGACAGTTACTTCAATTTTACTTTGTGGCTCAACTAGAGAAAAGAGAAAAGCCCAGGAGGTTTTGGGATAATGAGAGGTTTTACCTAAAGCCCTGACATAGTTAGGACATTTTGCCAAACATACCTGTGCTTTCTCTGAACACTGGCGTCCTGTGACAAGCTGCCTCGCTGACTCCGATACTGACGTTCAAAACCTCGGGTGTCTTGGAGTCAGAGCAGAGAAGTGCTGTCAGCTGTGGAGAAGAAGGCACCTCTGACCTAAAGCCTGCACACCTGCTTCGGTTTCTGGGCAAAGGGGCAACACATACTTCTTGTTTAGCAGTAATTATCTTCATTCTCAATAGACCAATGACCTTGCCTTTTCTGGAAAGCAGACTTACTCTTCTAAGGAAACCCTCAATTTGTCTATTCCCAGTGCAACTAGAGTGGGGTCTGGTTTACACCCGCTTCCAGGCCCCCACCTGGAGAATTTTCCTGCATGATTCCAACAGCCAATGACCACTAACCTGGGGGCACACGGGGCATAATGCTGAAGTTGGGTATGGCTCTGGGGCTTGCTACTGCCACACCTGTGCCTGGGGGACCAGGGCACACCCTGCTGAACTCGGGGTACTGCTCAAGATGCATCACCTGCACTGTGTCAGAGAACAGGGGGACACATCACTGAAGGTGGGGACTCTGTGAGGTCCTTACCCACACTTTTCCAGGGAACAGGGGAAACCCTGAAATTCTGCAACCAATCCCACAAAAGCTCAGGTGATTGGGCGCCCTGGAGTTCACGGGTATGGGGAATAAGGTCAGTTGAGGACATGGGGCAGAAGAGACTTTAAAGAGGAAAAGAAAACTCACCTGAGTCCCCACAATGAACCCTCTCCAAGTGCCCTTTGAGAACCCTGCCTCCCACCTGGGTTGCACCCTACCCCCGAACTCCCCCGCCCCTGGTGCATTCTGCTCACTCAGCAGCTGGGACCTCCACAGGGCAACTCTCTCTCTCCCAGTGCCCCTTCTTCTGCCCCAGGTCTGCACCCCACTGCAACTCTGGAACAGCCCACAGAGACGTAGCTCCACCCCCAAGGGGTGATTTGTCAGGGAGGGTGGTGCCCCAGCCCCTGGGATGCCAGGCAACCCGCCCTCAAGCCCCTGGAACCCTGAAAGTGCAGGGAGTCCAAGAGGCGCCTCCTCTACCCAACACCCAGCACAGGCATGGTTGGGGTCCTGGGCCGGGCTCCCCACACACACCTGGCCCCTTCCAGGGACCCCTCTAGCTGCAGACCTCCCTCAGAGTCCTGCCCCTTCCCTTTCTGCACCACCCCTCCCTGCTGGGGTGTGCCTGGTTCTGGGCAATGTCAGTGGTTCTCAGACCCTCCAAGGCTTGGGCTTTAGGAAATGCAATGATTTCATGCATTTTCAGTATGTACATGTCAGTATGACTTTAATCTTATGGGAGCCAAAGAGGTTCTTTATTTTTTCTTATTTTCATGTTGTCATTTTTGGTTATTGTTTTATTCTTGAAGCAGATGTACAACATGTACTTGGGGCAGAAATAGGGCTCATGCTTTGAGTTTTTGCCCAATCATTTTGAGCCAGTTAAAATGTTAAAGGATAGCTTCCCTGGGAGCCCAGGATCAGGGCCCACAGATGATATAAGATAAAAATTACTTTCATCATTATAATTACTCCTAAAAAGGAGGAATTTGAGACAAAAGCACCTTTCACAAGAGTACCAAGAAATGAAAATGATGCCCACAGAAGGCTACCTGCTCCATGGTCAGCACAGGTAACAGAAGTGTTCACAGTCTCTGGACTCCTGCCCTTCTCCTGCCCAAATCGCTGAAGCACACAGACCACTTAAAATCAGAATTGTAAAACTGCTAGACACCTTAGAGATGTCTGGCACCATTCCCTTGGACTGCAGAATAAAACACAGTAGCTCGTTGTCACAAACTAATTTCAACATGAAGTGCCCCCTGGATGCACTAAGTTCTTTCTCTGCAAATGTTGACTAATGTAAGTCACAGTCATACCATATAAACACTATGATGGCTGGGAAGTCATCGTAGGTAAGGGAATATTTTAGCCATGTTTATAAGCATTGGCTCACTTTGTAGAAGAGGCTGAGCTGAGTGTTTTTAAATACTATTTCAGACCTGTTTTACAGCACCCTCTGAACATACCAGAGCCTGAATCGACTAAAAAAGATAGTTGGTTTCAGGAACTTTAATACCAGAAAAATATTATACTGTCTGTATCCCTAAGGATCTTTGAGTATCTTACCCAGAGGTCCTCCACTGAGATAATGATCTTAATGATCACCATGGGCAGAGGTGAAAAGGCCCGCTGAATTCGTTCCAGTTGTCCACATGACAAGAAAATCCTGATACTTGATAGGTTTCCAGATCGAGAAGACCAGAGATAAGAGGGAAATAGTACCCTGTATGGAACAACAAGGGATTTGGAGTCAATTTGGGGATCCCACTTAGGTTTCTGACACTAAAATCCTCTGTGACTCATATCATCCGAGTCCCTGTCTAACCACCTGAAAATGTGCCTACAAATATCTACACCCTAGTTGAGAAGTTTAAGAGGCAGAATGCTACAAAGAGCCAGTATGATGTCTCTCAAGAACAGGTGCTCAGGAAGCCCTAATTGCTATTGGTTCTATTTCTTTTCCAGAAGAAAGAACACATGTTGAATCCTATTTCTAATAGATGACTCACCAGATGATTTTCAAACCTGAAGGAAGGCCAAGAAGTCGCTCTTGTGTCATAGTTCACTCAGAAATCATGTTGTTGGACTGGTGAGGATGATACGATAGCAACGTCATCACTAAGAGTGGGGAGCTTCTAATTTCCATATGGCCATGTTGACCCCCTTAGCTCAGAGCCACCAGAAAGGGCAGCTGGGGAGGGGGCACTGCCATCACTATGAGTGGGGAGCTTCCCATTTCCATATGGCCATGTTGACCCCCTTAGCTCAGGGCCACCAGAAAGGACAGCCGAGGGGGACCACAGGCCAAGGCTGCCAGGTGTGGCTGGGGCAGGCAGAACTCTGACTTAAGGCTCAACTCCTGTCTAGGTTATTATTATGCTCTTCACAAAGAAAGTGCCATTGTGTGTGAGCCCTCATGTATAAAAGGTTCAGAATTTCCAATGAGATTCCTTCTCTGACCTTTAGGATATGTAGCAAAGTTCCATTTAATTTTTAAACATTGAAGGACTTCCTGGTTTTCTTTTCGCTATGACTGTGACTCAATTCCCCTCTGGTCTAAGAATAGAATCTAGTTAATTTCAGGGTTTAACATTTGTAGCCTTGATTCGTGGCCCCACCTATCATCTATTTGGGTAAAGAGTCTATGATCACTTGAAAATAACGTATTCTGCACTTATTATGGAATGTTCCCTATATGTCAATTTGGTCACATTTGTTACCAATGTTTTGTCTGCTTTTTCTGTCAGATATTGAGAAAGGTATATGAAAATCTTTAAACAATGCTGCTCTATTCAACGTGGCATCGGAGAATCTACCAGTGTTTTAAGGCAAGAGAAACAAAAAGGATAAGAATTGAGGGGATAATAGTGACTATTCACAGATAACACGATTGTGTACATAGAAAATTCAAAACAGTCTATAAATACCCTTTTAGAATTAAAAATGCAATTTAAAATAATAATAATAATAATAATAATAATAATAATAATAATAACAAAAGAGGTTTCCTAGGAAACAGATGGTCAAAATACATTTGTAAGCAATAAATGGACAGAGAAATTGGATTGTAGCTTCCCATTGGACAGTTTCTGAAAGAAAACGTAGAACCTGTCAATCTTGGGGTAGGACATAGGGTGCACTAACCATTTAAAAGAATTCAGTGGGACTTCATAAAAATGTGAAATTTGTAAGCAATAAATGGACAGAGAAAATGGATTGTAGCTTCCCATTGGACAGTTTCTGAAAGAAAACATAGAACCTGTCAATCTTGGGGTAAGACATAGGGTGCACAAACCATTTAAAAGAATTCAGTGGAACTTCATAAAAATGTGACATTTCTCCTTATCTTATGACCATAAGAAAATGAAAAAGTGAACCGCAGGCTGGGAAGTAAAGATTTGCAATATACACACTGACAAAGACTTGTCAATAAAGAATTCCTGCTCATCAACCATAGAAAGTCTATTTATAAACGAATACTTCACAAAAGATTGACTGATGGCCAAATAGAACAGGAAAGGGTGCTCTACAGTATTATTTTCAGGCACAGCAAGGCCTTTCCTAAAATGAAAACATACACACAAACCAGTATTCCCTAGATGGATGACGTCCTTATTTCTGAGGACAGCTTGAAGAACAGACTAGCATCAAAGTAAAGTGATGGAATTCCTGACACTCAGAGGATGGACAATTGACCTCAAACTACAGTACAATTTCTAGGCATCATTTGGTCCTCTGAAGGCAGACAACTACCACACCCCTTCCTACACCACACAGGTTGCTTCCCAACCCCTACCATAAAAGAAGAAGATGAGAATCAGATAGGACTAGTAGGAAATAGCAAAAATCACATGTGGGGATTATCCTGAAACACACTGATCACATAACTAGTGTAAGGAAGTGTAGGGAACTGACAAGAACAGAGACTCAAGAGGTACTTCTTTGGGAAATGCTGTCTGAAATCGTCACACGTTGGTACCAGCTAATGAGGGCTCTGAGCATACCTAGGGTTTGCTCACAAGGGTCTGCAACACCATCGCTGAGGACTGAAACTCTTCAAGACCTCAAAGCTTGCCTGATTGACTATTGGACTAAGAGATTCCCATGTTCTGAAAACAGATACCAACTCATTGAAAGGTTCACCTGGGCTCTCTCGGAGGCCCTGCAAGTAGCTGAACCATTCACTGAAAATCAATTACACACACACACACACACACACACACACACACACACACACACCTGTCATTTCACCAATTACTTAAACATTCAAGGTTCTTCCTACCTTTTCTTTTTCACATTGATATTTATACTCACATGAAATGTCATCATTTCTAATGAACACTGATGGCAAAATAGAGATCCATTGACAAAATATTCACAAAATGGAACTTCCCTGCTATAATTTTCAATATAGCATTTTTTAAAGTTCATACATATTTTAGGTTTTTAGTAACTTATACAGGAGAAGATCAGCATTGAAAAACTCTGAATACTGACAATGAGTTTTAAGCCTAGAGAACAAAAATTGTCCAATTTCATAGATAACAAGGAACCAAAGGGAAAGCATGGAAGCCGTAGTCGAATAATTTTACACATGTGCATTCTCTATTATTCTACTACTGTGGGGCATGTTTTATTACCAGTATACATTCATCAGTTATCTTTCACGTGCACCTGCACAGGTATAATCAATTACTAGAGTAGAATGAAATGTCTGGGAACTACTTGGCGGCATCTATAATGAACAATGAAATTTCGATCTTATATTTGGTGAACTTCCACTGTCTGTCCCTTTAGACAATGGACCCTAAACAGAAGGGGCAATGAACCACGAGAGACTATGGACTCTGGGAAACAAACTGAGGGCTTCAGAGGGGAGAGGGGTGGGGGATTGGGATGGGCCAGTGATGGGTATTAAGGAAGGTACATATTGCATGGAGCACTGGGTGTTATATGCAAATAATGAATCACGGAACACTACATCAAAAACTAAGGAAATACTGTATAGTGACTAACATATAATAATAAAAAATTGTTACTAGAAAAAAATTAAAGGTAAAAAAAAAAACAATACAGCTGTTCTGTTTCAAGAACAATCACAATTGAGAAAAAACTAACTTCCAATCCCTAAAGCAAAACACAGACCAAGTTCCATTTCACTCCCCTTTATTCACATTCTCTGTGGGTTCTAAGCTATTTCCCTACTCCTTTCCTGCTGAGCAGGGACCCTCGGCTCGATTCCAGAACCCTGGGATCATAACCTGAGCCAAAGGCACATGCTTAACTGGATGAGCCAGCCAGGAGCCCCAGCCATGTTTTTCTTAAGCAAAAGGACACTTTCTCACAAAGCCTTCACATGACTTCACATGGTACCAGAGATCTGCATTTGCCTCTGGAGGTTGCAGGTGAAGGCAATTGCAAACTCTCACAGTGGTTTATCAAATACAATGACCTGCCTGGTGACAGTGAAACTCTTATGAGCCCACGAGAGGGTGCTGTGACACTCAGCTGTGGCTGGGCTGGCACAGAGAACCAAATCCATTTCCCTGCCTGATGTCTGTGAGGAACAGATGCCCCCAATGTGAATGAGACTCTGACACTGAGCTGTCCAGAGATGGCCATCCTCACGGAGGATGAGGATAAAGGACAATGCCTGAGGAGACCTCATCTGTCTCTTTTATCTTTTCATATTTTTGACAGTGGACAAATCACTGCCTAGGAGTCCCCAACTACCTTAGTCTCATCTGTGAATGACCAAGAGGTTTTACAAAACACTTCAGATTTTGACCTCACAAATGCCCACAACCACTTACCATAGGGATTCAACATTAAGCAAAGATACTGTTCGTTGGAAGAGAGGTCCTGCCCACTGTTGTTTCTCACTTATATGCTCATCTTCCTTACCTCATGGTAACATAACCAGCTTGATTCCTGCTTCCGTCTTCAGGAAGGCTGAGGTGACTTGAAGGGCATTACCCTGACATCGTTCTTTCTTAGCAATAAGATGTGGACATTTCCCTAGTCCTACACACCCAAAGTTGAATCGGAATCAGGATTGAGGAGGCTGATGAGAGTTGAAGGTGTTTTCCTGTACACGGTGGTTTATTACCAATAAGGATGGGTCAGAGTCCTCGAAATTCCAGAACCTTCCATTCATGCTTCCTACTCGTGAATGATGATGTACATTGCTCTTTCCCTGTACAGTGTGGTGACTCAGAGAAAAGTGCTTAGCCCTTTCGTCAGACTTCCACGACCACTTTGGGGCTGGCTTCCATATTCACAAAGGATGATGTTAGGGCTAAGAGGGTTCCTGTACACTGTTATTTCTTTCAGATAAGTGTATGGCATTTTTGTTACATTGTCAGAGCCACTTAGCGCCGGGCTTGCCGGCCTCCTGTGGAAGAACCCTAACCCGAGGTCGGCCCCCGAGGGGCCCCTCCCAAGGAGCCTGGCACCACAATGCTGGGGATTTGGGACCCCCGAGCCCCAGTGCTGGACTCACTCTGCCACCCCGCAAGCACCCAGGGCGCTACGGGCATTGCCAGTCATTCAAGAAGGGAGAACGGGCAAGGCCCTCCGATCCCCCTTCGACCTTCAAAGGCCCCCCGCGCAAAAACTCTGTCTCCCTCACTCCTGCTCCCCAGCGCCCTAACCTCGGCCCACCCCTCCTCTCGCTGCAGAGCTGGCGGATCGGGCCTGCTGGCTTCCTGGGGGCTAACCCTATGCCTAGGTCGCACCCGAGGGGCCCCTCTCAAGTGGCCTGGCACCGCATGCCAGGGATTGGGGACCCCCAAGTCCCACCACCGGATGCACCCTGCCGCCCTGCCGCCACATGGGGCACTAGGGGCATCACCAGTCCTTCAGGGCGACAGAACGGGCAGGACCCTCTAAGCCTCCTGCAACCTTCGAAGGCACCCCAAGCCAAAGCCTAAATGCTCTGGCCCACGCCCCCACTCGCCAGCTACCTCACCTCAACCCACACCTCCATTCACCGCACATGGGCGGAACGAGCCTGCCAGCCTCCTGGGGGCTAACCCTAACCCTAGGTCGGCCTCCAAGTGTCCCATCCCAAGGGACCTGAGGCCACAACGCCGGGTATTAAGGAGCCCCGATCCCCAGCGCCGGAGTCTCCCTGCCACCCCATCACCACCCGGGCCGCTAGGGGTGCCGCTGGTCATTCAGGGCGGGAGAATGGGCAGGGCCCTCCGAGCCCCTGGCGAACTTCGAAGGCCCCCGCATCCAAAACACTTGAGACCACGCTCCTGCTCCTCAGTGCCCTCACCTCGGCCCGCCCCTCCGCTCGCCACAGAGCCAGCAGATGAGGCCTGCACTCCTCCAGGACCCTAGGTTGTCCCCTGAGATGCCCCTCTGAAGGGGCCTGGCACCGCAATGCCTGGGATTGGGGACTCCCGAGCCCCAGTGCCGGACTCACCCTCCTGCCCTACCGCCACCTGGGCCGCTAGGGGCGCCGCCATTCATTCAGGGAGGGAGAACGGGCAGGGCCCTCCGAGCGACCGGTGACCTTCAAAGGCCCCCCGCACCAAAACGCTTGGCCCCACGCTCCCGCTGGCCAGCGCCCTTACCTCGGCCCTCTCCTCCGCTCGCCTCAAAGCTGGCGGATCGGGCCTGTGGGCCTTCTGGGGGCTAACCCTAAACCTAGGTCGGCCCTAGTGGCCCCTCCCAAGGGGCCTGGTGCCACAACGACGGGGAAAGGGGACTCCCGAGCCCCAGCGCCGGACTCACCATGCCCCCCGCCGCCACCCGGGCCACTAGGGGCACTGCCGGTCATTCAGTGCGGGAGAATGGGCAGGGCCCTCTGAGCCCCCAACGACCTTCAAAGGCCCCCTGCACCAAAGCACTAGGGCCCATGGTCCCGCTTGCCATCACCCTTACCTCAGCCTGCCCCTCCGCTCGCCGCACAGCCGGCAGATCAGGCATCCTAGCCTCCTGGCGGCTAACCCTACCCTAGGTAGGCCCCCTAGGGGCCCATCCCAAAGGGCCTGGTGCTGCAACGCCGGGGATTGGGGACCCCCGAGCCCCAGCACCAGACTCTCCCTGCCGCCCCGCTGCTAAACGGGCCACGAAGGGCGCCGTCAGTCATTCAGGGCAGGAGAACAGGCAGGGCCCTCCGAGCCCCTGGCAACCTTTGAAGGCCCCTCGCGCCAAAATGCTTGGCCCCACCTTCCCGCTCGCCAGTGCCCTCATCTCATCCCACCCCTCTGCTCCTGCACAGCTGGAGGATTGGGCCTGCCGGCCTCCTGGGGGCTAACCCTAACCCTAGATCAGACCCGAGGGGCCCCTGCCAAGGGGCCTGGCGCTGCAACGCCGGGGATTGGGGACCAAGCTGCAGCGCCGGAGTCACCCTGCCGCCCCGCTGCCATTCGGGCCGCTAGGGGTGCAGCCGGTCATTCAGGGCGGGAGAACAGGCAGGGCCCTCCTAGCCCCCGGCGACATCAAAGGCCCCCTGCGCCAAAACGTTTGGGCCCAGGCTCCCGGGCCTGCCGGCCTCCTGGGGGCTGACCCTAACCCTAGGTCAGCCCCCGAGGGGCCCCTTCCAAGGGGCCTGGTGGCACAATGCTGGGGATTGGGAACCCCCGACCCCCAGCACCGGACTCAACCTGTAGCCCCGCCGCCACCAGGGCCGCTGCAGGTGACGCCGGTCATTCAGGGAGGGAGAACAGGCAGGGACCTCCCAGGCCCCTGCGGCCTTCGTAGCCCTCCCGTGCCAAAACGCGTGGGCCCACGCTCCCGCTCACCAGCGCCCTCACCTCGGCCCGCCCATCTGCTTTACGCACAGCTGGCATTTCAGGCCTGCCGGCCTTCTGAGGTCTAACCCTAACCCTAGGTCAGCCCCCAAGTCATTCCTGCCAAGGGGCTTGGCGCTGCAACGCCGGAAACTGGTGACCCCTGAGCCGCAGCGCCAGACTCACATTGCCACCCCACCACCACCCGGGCCTCTAGGGCCGCTGCCGGTCAGTCAGGGTGGGAGAACGGGGAGGGCCCTCCGAGCCACGGCGACCATTAGAGGCCCCCTGCGCCAAAATGCTTGGGCCCATGCTCCTGCTCACCAGCGCCCTCGCCAAGTCCCGCCCCTCCGCTCGCTGCACAGCCGGCATACGGGCCTGCCGGATTCCTAGGAGCTAACCCTAACCCTAGGTCGGCCCCCGAGGGGCCTCTCCCAAGGGGCCTGGCGCCACAAGCCAGGGATTCTGGACCCGCAAGCCTCAGCGCCGGACTCACACTTCCGCTCCGCCACCACCCGTGCCGCTAGGAGCGCTGTAGGTCATTCAGGCCGGAACAAAGGACAGGGCCCTCTGAGCCACTGGCGACCTTCGAAGGCCCCCTGCGCCACAACGCTTGCGCCCACGCTCCCGCTAGTCAGCGCCCTCACCTCGGCCGGCCCCTCCGCTCCCCACACAGCTGGCAGATCGGGCCTCCCGGCCTCCAGGGGGCTAACCCTAACCCTAGGTCGGCCGCTGAGGGGCCCCTCCCAAGGGGCCTGGGACCGCAACGCCGGGTTGGGGACCCCCGAGCCCCAGCGCCGGACTCACCCTGCTGCCCCTCCACCACCCGGGCCGCTAGGGGTGTCGCTGGTCATTCAGTGTGGGAGAACAGGCAGGGCCCTCCGAGCCCACGGCGACCTTCCAAGGCCCCCCCATCCAAAACGCTTGAGCCCACGCTCCTGCTCCTCAGTGCCCTCACCTCGGCCCGTCCCTCCGCTTGCTGCAGAGCTGGTGGATGAGGCCTGCCCGACTCCTGGGGCTACCCATAACCCTAGGTTGGCCCCTGAGGGGCCCCTCCAAAGGGGCCTGGCACCGCAATGCCTGGGATTGGGGACCCCCGAACCCCAGCGCCGGACTCACCGTGTTGCTCCGCCACCACCCAGGCCACTAGGAACACCGTCGGTCATTCAGGGAGGGAGTACGGGCAGATCCCTCCAAGCCCCTGGAGACCTTCAAAGGCCCCCTGTGCCAAAATGCTTTGGCCCATGCTCCCACTCGCCTGCGCCCTCACCTCGTTCCGCCCCTCTGCTAGCTGCACAGCCGGTGGATCAGGACTGCCAGCCTCCTGGGTGTTAACCTAACCTTTGGTGGGCCCCCGAGGGGCCCATCCCAGGTTCCTATTGCCTCAACACTGGGGACTGGGGACTCCTGAGCCCCAGCGCCCAGCTGACCCTCCCGCCCTACCGCCACCTGGGCCGCTAGGGGCGCCGCTGTTCATTCAGGGAGGGAGAATGGCTAGGGCCCTCCAAGCCACCGGCGACCTTCGAAGGCCCCCTGCACCAAAACGCTTGGGCCCACGCTCCTGCTCCCAGCGCCCTTACCTCGGCCCTCCCCTCCGCTCGCCGCACAGATGGTGAATCGGGCCTGTGGGCCTTCTGGAGGCTAACCCAAACCCTAGGTCGGCCCCCTAGTGGCCCCTCCCAAGGGGCCTGGCGCCGCAACGACGGGGATTGGGGGCTCCTGAGCCCCAGCACCAGACTCACCATGCTCCCCCGCCGGCAACTGAGCCGCTAGGGGCACCGCCGGACATTCAGTGCGGGAGAACGGGCAGGGCTTCTTGAGCGCCGGCGACCTTCGAAGGCCCCCCACGCCAAAACTCATGGGCCTACGCTACCGCTCGCGCCCTCACCTCGGCCCTCCCCTCTGCTCACCGCACAGCCGGTGGATTGGGCCTGCGGCCTCCTGGGGGCTAACCATAACCCTAGGTCAGCCTCCGAGGGGCCCCTGCGAAGGGGCCTGGTGCCGCAACACCGGGGACTGGGAACCCCCAACCCCAGCGATGGACTCACCCTGTTGCCCTGCCGCCACCCGGGCCCCAGGGGCGCCGCAGGTCATTCAGGGCGGGAAAACGGGCAGGGTCCTCCGATCCCCCGGCGACCATCGAAGGCTTCCCGTGCCAAAACGCTTCGGCCAAGCTCCCACTCGCCAGCGATCTCACCTCGGCCCGCCCCTCCGCTCGCCGCCCAGCTGGCACATCGGGCCTGCCGGCCTCCTGGGGGCTAACTGTAACCTTAGGTCGGCCCCCGAGGGGCCACTACCAAGGGCCTGCCCCCGCAACGCTGGAGATTGGGGACCCCCAAGCCCCAGTGCCGGGCTCACCCTGCCGCCCTGCCCCCCTGGGCCGCTAGTAGCGCCGCTGGTCATTCAGGGCAGGACAACGGGTTGGGCCCTCCGAACCCCCGATGACCTTCGAAGTCCCCCTGTGCCAAAACGCTTGAGTCCACATTCTTGCTCTCAAGCGCCCTCACCTGGGTCCACCCCTCCGCTCGCCTCACAGCCGGCGGATCGGGCCTGCTGGCCCCCTGGGGGCTAACAATAACCCTTGGTAGGCCCCCTAGAGCCCTTCCAAAGGGGCCTGGCGCCCCAACGCCGAGGATTGGGGACCCCCAAGCCCCACCGCCCAAGTCACCCTAACACCCCTCCTCCACCCGGGCCGCTAGGGGAGCCGCCGGTCATTCAGGGCAGAAGAACGTACAGGGCCCTCCAAGCCCCCAGCGACTTTCGAAGGACCCCCGCCCCAAAACGCCTGAGCCCACGCTCCCGCTCGCCAGCGGCCTCACCTCCGCCCGCCTCTCCGCTTGCCGCAGAGCTGGCGGATCGGGCTTCCGGCCTCCTGGGGGCTAAATCTAACCATAGGTCGGTCCCCTAGGGGCCCCAGCAAGGGGCCTAGAGCCGCAACACCGGGGATTGGAGAACCCCGAGCTCCAGCGCTGGACACAACCCGCTGCCCCGCTGCCACATGGGCCACTAGGGGCGCTGCCGGTCATTCAGGGCGGGACAAGGGGCAGGGCCCTCAGAGCCTCTGGCGACATTCGAAGGCCCCCCGCGCCAAAACGCTTGGGCCCACGCTCCTGCTCACAAGCGCCCTCACCTCGGCCTGCCCCTCTGCTCACCACACAGCCGGCGGATCGAGCCTGCCGGCCTCCTCGGAGCTAACCCTAACCCTAGGTGAGTCCCCGAGGGGCCCCTCCCAAGGGGCATGGCGCCAAAACGCCGGGGATTGGGAACCCCTGAGTCCCAGCGCCCGACTCACCCTACCGCCCCTCCTCCACCAGGGCTTTTAGGGGAGCCGCCCGTCATTCAGGGCGGGAGAACGGGCAAGCCCGTCCGAACCCCTGGCGACATTCGAAGGACCCCCGTGCCAAAATGACTGGGCCCACTCTCCAGATTGCCAGCGGCCTCACCTCCGACCACCCCTCCACTCACCGCAGAGCTGGCGGATCGGGCCTGCGGGCCTCCTGGGGGCTAACCCTTACCATATGTCGGCCCCCGAGGGGCCCCTAGCAAGGGGCCTGCAGTCATAACACCGGGGATTGGGGACCCCTGAACCCCAGTGCCGGACTCACCCGGCCGCCCCGCTGCCACCTGCACCACTAGGAGCGCCACCGGTCATTCAGTGTGGGACTACGGGCAGGGTCCTCTGATCCCCCCACGACCTTCGAAGGGCCCCCTGCACCAAAACACTTGACCCACGCTCCCGCTAGCCAGCGCCCTCACCTCGACCCGCCCCTCCGCTCAACGCACAGCGGTAGGATCGGGCCTGTCAGCCCCCTGGGTGTAACCCTAACCCTAGGTCTGCCCCCACGGGGCCCCTCCCAAGGGGCCTGGCATCGCAATGCCGGGGATTGGGGACCCCCGAGCACCAGTGCTGGACTCTCCCTGCCACCCCACCACCACCCAGTCCGCTAGGGGTGCCGCCGGTCATTCAGTGCTGGAGAACAGGCAGGGCCCTCTGAGCCCCCGCGACCTTCGTAGGCCCCTCGCGCCAAAATGCTTGGGCCCACGCTCCCACTCGCCAGCGCCCTCTTCTCGGCCCACCCCTCCACTCGATGAACAGCTAGAGGATCAGGCCTGCCTGTTTCCTGGGGGCTAACACTAACCCTAGGTCAGACTCCAAGGGACCACTTCCAAAGGCCTGGTGCCACAACGCCGGGGATTGGTGACCCCCAAGCCTCAGCGCCGGAGTCACCCTTCCGCCCCACAGCTACCGGGTCAGTAGGGACGCCACCAGTCATTCAGAGCGGGAGAATGGGCAGGGCCCTCCGAGCCCCTGGCGACCTTTGAGGTCCCCCACGCCAAAACGCATGGGCCCACGCTCTGCTACCAAGCGCCCTCACCTCGGTCCGCCCCCCCTCTCGCCGCACAGACAGCGGATTGGGCCTGCCAGCCTCCTGGGAACTAACCCTAACTCTAGGTCTGCTCACGAGGGGCCCCTCCCAAGGGGCCTGGCGATGCCAAGCCGGGGATTGGGGACCCTCAAGCCCCAGCGCATTACTTACCCTGCCGCCCTGCCACCACCCGGGCTGCTAGGGGCGCCACCGGTTATTTAGGGCGAGAGAACGGGCAGGGCCCTCCGAGCCCCCAGTGACCTTTGAAGGCCCCCCGTGACAAAACGCTTGGGCCTAGGCTCCTGCTCGCCAGCACCCTCTCCTCAGCCCGCCCCTCCGTTCACTGCACAGCCGGCAGATCGGGAATGCCGGCCTCCTGGGGCTAACCCTAACCCTAGGTAGGCTCCTGAGGGGCCCATCCCAAGGGGCCTGGCGCCACCACGCGGGTGATTGGGGACCCCCGAGCACCAGGGCTGAACTCACCCTGCCGCCCCGCTGCGACCCGGATCGCTAGGGGCACCGTCCTCATTCGGGGCTGGGGAACGGGCAGGGCCCTCTGAGCCCCCGGTGACCTTCGAAGGCCCAACACGCCAAAACGCTTGGGCTCACGCTCCCGCTCACCAGCGCCCTCACCTCGCCCCGCGCCTCCGTTCTCTGCACAGCCGGCGGATCGGGCCCCGGCCTCCTTTGGGTTAACCTCAACCCTAGGTCGGCTCCCGAGGGACCCCTCCCAAGGGGCCAGGCGCCGCCACGCCGGGGCATTTGGACCCCTGAGCCCTACTCCAGACTCACCCTGCCGCCCCGCCGCCACCCGGGACGCTAGGGGCACCACCGGTCATTCAGGGAGGGAGTACGGGCAGGGCCCTCCGAGCCCCCGATGACCTTCGAAGGCCCCCCGCACCAAAACGCTTGGGCCTAAGCTCCCGCTCGCCAGCGCCCTCACCTCGGCTCACCCCTCCCCTCGCCGCACAGCCGGCCAATCGGGCCTGCCGGCCTCCTTTGGGCTAACGATAACCCTAGCTCGGCTCCCGAGGGACCCCTCCCAAGGGGCCTGGCAATGCCACGCCGGGTATTGGGGACCCCCGAGCCCGAGCTCCGGACTCACCCTGCCTCCCCGCCGCCACCCTGGCTGCTAGGGAGCCGCCGGGCATTCAGGGCGGGAGAACTTGCTGGGCCCTCCGAGCCCCCGGTGAGCTTCGAAGGCCCCCCATGCCAAAACGCTTGGGCCCACGCTCCCGCTTGCCAGCGCATTAACGTCGGCCCACCCCTCCGCTCGCTGCACAGCCGGCGGATTGGGCCCGCCGGCCTCCTTTGGGCTAACACTCACCATATGTCGGCCCCCGAGGGACCCCTCCCAAGTGCCTGGAGCCACCGCGCCGGGGATCGGGGACCACTGAGCCCCAGCTCCAGACTCATCCTGCAGACACGCCGCCACCCTGGCCGCTAGGGGCGCCACCGGTCATTTAGGGTGTGAGAATGGGCAGGGCCCTCCAAGCCCCCAGCGACAATCCAAGGCCCCCCGTGCCAAAACGCCTGGGCCCACGCTCCATCTCGCCAGAGCCCTCACCTCGGCCCTCCCCTCTGATCGCCGCACAGCCGGCGGTTTGGGCCTGCCGGCCTCCTTTGGGCTAACCATAAACCTAGGTCGGCCCCAGAGGAGCCCCTCCCAAGGGGCCTGGCGCCTCCACGCTGGGGATTGGGGACACCCGAACCCCACCGCCGGATGCACTCTGCCGCTCCTCACCACCCGGCCCGCTAGGGGTGCCGTCCTCATTCAGGGCGTTAGAACGGGCAGGGCCCCCCGGGCCCCCGGCGACCTTCGAAGGTCCCCCGCGACAAAACGCTTGGGGCCATGCTCCCGCTCGCCAGCGCCCTCACCTCGGCTAGCCCCTCCGCATGTGGCAGAGCCGGCGGATCGGGCCTGCCAGCCTCCTGGGGGCTAACCCGAACCCTAGGTCGGCCCCCAAGGGGCCCCTCCCAAGGGGCCTATCGCTGCAATGCCTGGGATTGGTGACCCCCGAGTTCCAGCGCCGGACGCACTGTGCCGCGCCGCCGCCACCCGGGCCGGTAGGAGAGCTGTCGGTCATTCAGGGCAGAACAACGGACAGGGCCCTCGGAGCCCCCAGCGCCGTTTGAAGGCCCTCCGCGCCAAAACCCTTGGGCCCACGCTCCCGCTCGCCAGCACCATCACTTCAGCCCACCCTCCGCTCCCTGCACAACCGGTGGATTGGGCCTGACGGTCCCCTGGGGGCTAAACCTAACCCTAGCTCGATCCCTCGAGGGGCCCCTCCCAAGGGGCCTGGTGCCGCAATGCCCGGGATTCCGGACCCACAAGCCCCAGCGCCAGACTCACCCTCCCGCCCCGCTGCCACCCGGGCCTCTAGGGGCACCGCCGGTCATCCAGGGCGGGAGAACGGGCAGGGTCCTCCAAGCCCCTGGTGACCTTCAAAGGCCCCCGCACCAAAACGCTTGGGCCCACGCTCCTGCTCTTCAGTGCCCTCACCTCGGCCTGCCCCTCCGCTCGCCACACAGCTGGCAGATCGGGCCTGCCGGCCTCCTGGGGGCTAACCCTAACCCTAGCTCACCCTCGGAGGGGCTCATCCCAAGGTGCCTGGAGCGGCAATGCCGGGCATTGGAGACCCACGAGCCACAGTGCTGGACTCACCGTGCTGCCCCGCCGCCACACAGGCCGCTAGTGGCACCACCGGTCATTCAGGGCGGGAGAACGGGAAGGGCCCTTGGAGCCCCCGGCCTCTTTCGAAGGCCCCCCGCGCCAGAAAGCTTGCGCCCACTCTCCCGGTAGCCAGTGCCCTCACCTCGGCCCGCCCCTCCGCTCGCCGCACAGCCGGCGGATAGGGCCCGCCAGCCTCCTGGGGGCTAACCCTATCCCTTCGTCGGCCCCCGAGAGGCCCCTCCCAACGGGCCTGGCACCGCAACACCTGGGTTTGCGGACCACTAGCCCCAGCATCCGACTCACCATGCTCCCCCGCCGGCAACTGAGCCGCTAGGGGCACCGCCGGACATTCAGTGCGGGAGAACGGGCAGGGCTTCTTGAGCCCCGGCGACCTTCGAAGGCCCCCCGCGCCAAAACTCATGGGCCTACGTTACCGCTCGCCAGCGCCCTCACCTCGGCCCTCCCCTCTGCTCACCGCACAGCCGGTGGATTGGGCCTGCGGCCTCCTGGGGGCTAACCATAACCCTAGGTCAGCCTCCGAGGGGCCCCTGCAAAGGGGCCTGGTGCCGCAACACCGGGGATTGGGAACCCCCCAACCCCAGCGACGGACTCACCCTGTCGCCCTGCCGCCACCCGGGCCCCAGGGGCGCCGCAGGTCATTCAGGGCGGGGAAAACGGGCAGGGTCCTCCGATCCCCCGGCGACCTTCGAAGGCTTCCCGCGCCAAAAGGCTTCGGCCAAGCTCCCGCTCGCCCGCACCCTCACCTCGGCCCTCCCCTCCGCTCGCCGCACAGCTGGCACATCGGGCCTGCCGGCCTCCTGGGGGCTAACTGTAACCTTAGGTCGGCCCCCGAGGGGCCACTACCAAGGGTCTGCCCCCGCAACGCCGGGAATTGGGGACCCCCAAGCCCCAGTGCCGGGCTCACCCTGCCGCCCCGCCCCCCCCGGGCCGCTAGTAGCGCCGCTGGTCATTCAGGGCAGGAGGACGGGTTGGGCCCTCCGAACCCCTGATGACCTTCGAAGGCCCCCCGTGCCAAAACGCTTGAGTCCACATTCTTGCTCTCAAGCGCCCTCACCTGGGTCCACCCCTCCGCTCGCCTCACAGCCGGCGGATCTGGCCTGCTGGCCCCCTGGGGGCTAACAATAACCCTTGGTCGGCCCCCTAGAGCCCTTCCAAAGGGGCCTGGCGCCCCAACGCCGAGAATTGGGGACCCCCAAGCCCCACCGCCCAAGTCACCCTAACACCCCTCCTCCACCCGGGCCGCTAGGGGAGCCGCCGGTCATTCAGGGCAGAAGAACGTACAGGGCCCTCCAAGCCTCCAGCGACTTTCGAAGGACCCCCGCCCCAAAACGCCTGAGCCCACGCTCCCGCTCGCCAGCGGCCTCACCTCCGCCCGCCTCTCCGCTTGCCGCAGAGCTGGCGGATCGGGCTTCCGGCCTCCTGGGGGCTAAATCTAACCATAGGTCGGTCCCCTAGGGGCCCCAGCAAGGGGCCTAGAGCCGCAACACCGGGGATTGGAGAACCCCGAGCTCCAGCGCTGGACACAACCCGCTGCCCCGCTGCCACATGGGCCACTAGGGGCGCTGCCGGTCATTCAGGGCGGGACAAGGGGCAGGGCCCTCAGAGCCTCTGGCGACATTCGAAGGCCCCCCGCGCCAAAACGCTTGGGCCCACGCTCCTGCTCACAAGCGCCCTCACCTCGGCCTGCCCCTCTGCTCACCACACAGCCGGCGGATCGAGCCTGCCGGCCTCCTCGGAGCTAACCCTAACCCTAGGTGAGTCCCCGAGGGGCCCCTCCCAAGGGGCATGGCGCCAAAACGCCGGGGATTGGGAACCCCTGAGTCCCAGCGCCCGACTCACCCTACCGCCCCTCCTCCACCAGGGCTTTTAGGGGAGCCGCCCGTCATTCAGGGCGGGAGAACGGGCAAGCCCGTCCGAACCCCTGGCGACATTCGAAGGACCCCCGTGCCAAAATGACTGGGCCCACTCTCCAGATTGCCAGCGGCCTCACCTCCGACCACCCCTCCACTCACCGCAGAGCTGGCGGATCGGGCCTGCGGGCCTCCTGGGGGCTAACCCTTACCATATGTCGGCCCCCGAGGGGCCCCTAGCAAGGGGCCTGCAGTCATAACACCGGGGATTGGGGACCCCTGAACCCCAGTGCCGGACTCACCCGGCCGCCCCGCTGCCACCTGCACCACTAGGAGCGCCACCGGTCATTCAGTGCGGGACTACGGGCAGGGTCCTCCGATCCCCCCACGACCTTCGAAGGGCCCCCCGCACCAAAACACTTGACCCACGCTCCCGCTAGCCAGCGCCCTCACCTCGGCCCGCCCCTCCGCTCGCCGCACAGCCGTAGGATCGGGCCTGTCAGCCCCCTGGGTGTAACCCTAACCCTAGGTCTGTCCCCACGGGGCCCCTCCCAAGGGGCCTGGCATCGCAATGCTGGGGATTGGGGACCCCCGAGCACCAGTGCTGGACTCTCCCTGCCACCCCACCACCACCCAGTCCGCTAGGGGCACCGCCGGTCATTCAGTGCTGGAGAACAGGCAGGGCCCTCTGAGCCCCCGCGACCTTCGTAGGCCCCTCGCGCCAAAATGCTTGGGCCCACGCTCCCACTCGCCAGCGCCCTCTTCTCGGCCTGCCCCTCCACTCGATGAACAGCTAGCGGATCAGGCCTGCCTGTTTCCTGGGGGCTAACACTAACCCTAGGTCAGACCCCAAGGGGCCACTTCCAAAGGCCTGGTGCCACAACGCCGGGGATTGGTGACCCCCAAGCCTCAGCGCCGGAGTCACCCTTCCGCCCCACAGCTACCGGGCCAGTAGGGACGCCACCAGTCATTCAGAGCGGGAGAATGGGCAGGGCCCTCCGAGCCCCTGGCGACCTTTGAGGCCCCCCACGCCAAAACGCTTGGGCCCACGCTCCCGCTAGCAAGCGCCCTCACCTCGGTCCGCCCCCCCTCTCGCCGCACAGACAGCGGATTGGGCCTGCCAGCCTCCTGGGAACTAACCCTAACTCTAGGTCTGCTCACGAGGGGCCCCTCCCAAGGGGCCTGGCGATGCCACGCCGGGGATTGGGGACCCTCAAGCCCCAGCGCATTACTTACCCTGCCGCCCTGCCGCCACCCGGGCTGCTAGGGGCGCCACCGGTTATTTAGGGTGGGAGAACGGGCAGGGCCCTCCGAGCCCCCAGTGACCTTTGAAGGCCCCCCGTGACAAAACGCTTGGGCCTAGGCTCCTGCTCGCCAGCACCCTCTCCTCAGCCCGCCCCTCCGCTCGCCGCACAGCCGGCAGATCGGGACTGCCGGCCTCCTGGGGCTAACCCTAACCCTAGGTCGGCTCCCGAGGGGCCCATCCCAAGGGGCCTGGCGCCGCCACGCGGGTGATTGGGGACCCCCGAGCACCAGGGCTGAACTCACCCTGTCGCCCCGCTGCGACCCGGATCGCTAGGGGCACCGTCCTCATTCGGGGCTGGGGAACGGGCAGGGCCCTCTGAGCCCCCGGTGACCTTCGAAGGCCCAACACGCCAAAACGCTTGGGCTCACGCTCCCGCTCACCAGCGCCCTCACCTCGCCCCGCCCCTCCGTTCTCTGCACAGCCGGCGGATCGGGCCCCGGCCTCCTTTGGGTTAACCTCAACCCTAGGTCGGCTCCCGAGGGACCCCTCCCAAGGGGCCAGGCGCCGCCACGCCGGGGCATTTGGACCCCTGAGCCCTACTCCAGACTCACCCTGCCGCCCCGCCGCCACCCGGGACGCTAGGGGCACCACCGGTCATTCAGGGAGGGAGTACGGGCAGGGCCCTCCGAGCCCCCGATGACCTTCGAAGGCCCCCCGCACCAAAACGCTTGGGCCTAAGCTCCCGCTCGCCAGCGCCCTCACCTCGGCTCACCCCTCCCCTCGCCGCACAGCCGGCCAATCGGGCCTGCCGGCCTCCTTTGGGCTAACGATAACCCTAGCTCGGCTCCCGAGGGACCCCTCCCAAGGGGCCTGGCAATGCCACGCCGGGTATTGGGGACCCCCGAGCCCGAGCTCCGGACTCACCCTGCCTCCCCGCCGCCACCCTGGCTGCTAGGGAGCCGCCGGGCATTCAGGGCGGGAGAACTTGCTGGGCCCTCCGAGCCCCCGGTGAGCTTCGAAGGCCCCCCATGCCAAAACGCTTGGGCCCACGCTCCCGCTTGCCAGCGCATTAACGTCGGCCCACCCCTCCGCTCGCTGCACAGCCGGCGGATTGGGCCCGCCGGCCTCCTTTGGGCTAACACTCACCATATGTCGGCCCCCGAGGGACCCCTCCCAAGTGCCTGGAGCCACCGCGCCGGGGATCGGGGACCACTGAGCCCCAGCTCCAGACTCATCCTGCAGACACGCCGCCACCCTGGCCGCTAGGGGCGCCACCGGTCATTTAGGGTGTGAGAATGGGCAGGGCCCTCCAAGCCCCCAGCGACAATCCAAGGCCCCCCGTGCCAAAACGCCTGGGCCCACGCTCCATCTCGCCAGAGCCCTCACCTCGGCCCTCCCCTCTGATCGCCGCACAGCCGGCGGTTTGGGCCTGCCGGCCTCCTTTGGGCTAACCATAAACCTAGGTCGGCCCCAGAGGAGCCCCTCCCAAGGGGCCTGGCGCCTCCACGCTGGGGATTGGGGACACCCGAACCCCACCGCCGGATGCACTCTGCCGCTCCTCACCACCCGGCCCGCTAGGGGTGCCGTCCTCATTCAGGGCGTTAGAACGGGCAGGGCCCCCCGGGCCCCCGGCGACCTTCGAAGGTCCCCCGCGACAAAACGCTTGGGGCCATGCTCCCGCTCGCCAGCGCCCTCACCTCGGCTAGCCCCTCCGCATGTGGCAGAGCCGGCGGATCGGGCCTGCCAGCCTCCTGGGGGCTAACCCGAACCCTAGGTCGGCCCCCAAGGGGCCCCTCCCAAGGGGCCTATCGCTGCAATGCCTGGGATTGGTGACCCCCGAGTTCCAGCGCCGGACGCACTGTGCCGCGCCGCCGCCACCCGGGCCGGTAGGAGAGCTGTCGGTCATTCAGGGCAGAACAACGGACAGGGCCCTCGGAGCCCCCAGCGCCGTTTGAAGGCCCTCCGCGCCAAAACCCTTGGGCCCACGCTCCCGCTCGCCAGCACCATCACTTCAGCCCACCCTCCGCTCCCTGCACAACCGGTGGATTGGGCCTGACGGTCCCCTGGGGGCTAAACCTAACCCTAGCTCGATCCCTCGAGGGGCCCCTCCCAAGGGGCCTGGTGCCGCAATGCCCGGGATTCCGGACCCACAAGCCCCAGCGCCAGACTCACCCTCCCGCCCCGCTGCCACCCGGGCCTCTAGGGGCACCGCCGGTCATCCAGGGCGGGAGAACGGGCAGGGTCCTCCAAGCCCCTGGTGACCTTCAAAGGCCCCCGCACCAAAACGCTTGGGCCCACGCTCCTGCTCTTCAGCGCCCTCACCTCGGCCTGCCCCTCCGCTCGCCACACAGCTGGCAGATCGGGCCTGCCGGCCTCCTGGGGGCTAACCCTAACCCTAGCTCACCCTCGGAGGGGCTCATCCCAAGGTGCCTGGAGCGGCAATGCCGGGCATTGGAGACCCACGAGCCACAGTGCTGGACTCACCGTGCTGCCCCGCCGCCACACAGGCCGCTAGTGGCACCACCGGTCATTCAGGGCGGGAGAACGGGAAGGGCCCTTGGAGCCCCCGGCCTCTTTCGAAGGCCCCCCGCGCCAGAAAGCTTGCGCCCACTCTCCCGGTAGCCAGTGCCCTCACCTCGGCCCGCCCCTCCGCTCGCCGCACAGCCGGCGGATAGGGCCCGCCAGCCTCCTGGGGGCTAACCCTATCCCTTCGTCGGCCCCCGAGAGGCCCCTCCCAACGGGCCTGGCACCGCAACACCTGGGTTTGCGGACCACTAGCCCCAGCATTCGACTCACCATGCTCCCCCGCCGGCAACTGAGCCGCTAGGGGCACCGCCGGACATTCAGTGCGGGAGAACGGGCAGGGCTTCTTGAGCCCCGGCGACCTTCGAAGGCCCCCCGCGCCAAAACTCATGGGCCTACGTTACCGCTCGCCAGCGCCCTCACCTCGGCCCTCCCCTCTGCTCACCGCACAGCCGGTGGATTGGGCCTGCGGCCTCCTGGGGGCTAACCATAACCCTAGGTCAGCCTCCGAGGGGCCCCTGCAAAGGGGCCTGGTGCCGCAACACCGGGGATTGGGAACCCCCCAACCCCAGCGACGGACTCACCCTGTCGCCCTGCCGCCACCCGGGCCCCAGGGGCGCCGCAGGTCATTCAGGGCGGGAAAACGGGCAGGGTCCTCCGATCCCCCGGCGACCTTCGAAGGCTTCCCGCGCCAAAAGGCTTCGGCCAAGCTCCCGCTCGCCCGCACCCTCACCTCGGCCCTCCCCTCCGCTCGCCGCACAGCTGGCACATCGGGCCTGCCGGCCTCCTGGGGGCTAACTGTAACCTTAGGTCGGCCCCCGAGGGGCCACTACCAAGGGTCTGCCCCCGCAACGCCGGGAATTGGGGACCCCCAAGCCCCAGTGCCGGGCTCACCCTGCCGCCCCGCCCCCCCCGGGCCGCTAGTAGCGCCGCTGGTCATTCAGGGCAGGAGGACGGGTTGGGCCCTCCGAACCCCTGATGACCTTCGAAGGCCCCCCGTGCCAAAACGCTTGAGTCCACATTCTTGCTCTCAAGCGCCCTCACCTGGGTCCACCCCTCCGCTCGCCTCACAGCCGGCGGATCTGGCCTGCTGGCCCCCTGGGGGCTAACAATAACCCTTGGTCGGCCCCCTAGAGCCCTTCCAAAGGGGCCTGGCGCCCCAACGCCGAGAATTGGGGACCCCCAAGCCCCACCGCCCAAGTCACCCTAACACCCCTCCTCCACCCGGGCCGCTAGGGGAGCCGCCGGTCATTCAGGGCAGAAGAACGTACAGGGCCCTCCAAGCCTCCAGCGACTTTCGAAGGACCCCCGCCCCAAAACGCCTGAGCCCACGCTCCCGCTCGCCAGCGGCCTCACCTCCGCCCGCCTCTCCGCTTGCCGCAGAGCTGGCGGATCGGGCTTCCGGCCTCCTGGGGGCTAAATCTAACCATAGGTCGGTCCCCTAGGGGCCCCAGCAAGGGGCCTAGAGCCGCAACACCGGGGATTGGAGAACCCCGAGCTCCAGCGCTGGACACAACCCGCTGCCCCGCTGCCACATGGGCCACTAGGGGCGCTGCCGGTCATTCAGGGCGGGACAAGGGGCAGGGCCCTCAGAGCCTCTGGCGACATTCGAAGGCCCCCCGCGCCAAAACGCTTGGGCCCACGCTCCTGCTCACAAGCGCCCTCACCTCGGCCTGCCCCTCTGCTCACCACACAGCCGGCGGATCGAGCCTGCCGGCCTCCTCGGAGCTAACCCTAACCCTAGGTGAGTCCCCGAGGGGCCCCTCCCAAGGGGCATGGCGCCAAAACGCCGGGGATTGGGAACCCCTGAGTCCCAGCGCCCGACTCACCCTACCGCCCCTCCTCCACCAGGGCTTTTAGGGGAGCCGCCCGTCATTCAGGGCGGGAGAACGGGCAAGCCCGTCCGAACCCCTGGCGACATTCGAAGGACCCCCGTGCCAAAATGACTGGGCCCACTCTCCAGATTGCCAGCGGCCTCACCTCCGACCACCCCTCCACTCACCGCAGAGCTGGCGGATCGGGCCTGCGGGCCTCCTGGGGGCTAACCCTTACCATATGTCGGCCCCCGAGGGGCCCCTAGCAAGGGGCCTGCAGTCATAACACCGGGGATTGGGGACCCCTGAACCCCAGTGCCGGACTCACCCGGCCGCCCCGCTGCCACCTGCACCACTAGGAGCGCCACCGGTCATTCAGTGCGGGACTACGGGCAGGGTCCTCCGATCCCCCCACGACCTTCGAAGGGCCCCCCGCACCAAAACACTTGACCCACGCTCCCGCTAGCCAGCGCCCTCACCTCGGCCCGCCCCTCCGCTCGCCGCACAGCCGTAGGATCGGGCCTGTCAGCCCCCTGGGTGTAACCCTAACCCTAGGTCTGTCCCCACGGGGCCCCTCCCAAGGGGCCTGGCATCGCAATGCTGGGGATTGGGGACCCCCGAGCACCAGTGCTGGACTCTCCCTGCCACCCCACCACCACCCAGTCCGCTAGGGGCACCGCCGGTCATTCAGTGCTGGAGAACAGGCAGGGCCCTCTGAGCCCCCGCGACCTTCGTAGGCCCCTCGCGCCAAAATGCTTGGGCCCACGCTCCCACTCGCCAGCGCCCTCTTCTCGGCCTGCCCCTCCACTCAATGAACAGCTAGCGGATCAGGCCTGCCTGTTTCCTGGGGGCTAACACTAACCCTAGGTCAGACCCCAAGGGGCCACTTCCAAAGGCCTGGTGCCACAACGCCGGGGATTGGTGACCCCCAAGCCTCAGCGCCGGAGTCACCCTTCCGCCCCACAGCTACCGGGCCAGTAGGGACGCCACCAGTCATTCAGAGCGGGAGAATGGGCAGGGCCCTCCGAGCCCCTGGCGACCTTTGAGGCCCCCCACGCCAAAACGCTTGGGCCCACGCTCCCGCTAGCAAGCGCCCTCACCTCGGTCCGCCCCCCCTCTCGCCGCACAGACAGCGGATTGGGCCTGCCAGCCTCCTGTGAACTAACCCTAACTCTAGGTCTGCTCACGAGGGGCCCCTCCCAAGGGGCCTGGCGATGCCACGCCGGGGATTGGGGACCCTCAAGCCCCAGCGCATTACTTACCCTGCCGCCCTGCCGCCACCCGGGCTGCTAGGGGCGCCACCGGTTATTTAGGGTGGGAGAACGGGCAGGGCCCTCCGAGCCCCCAGTGACCTTTGAAGGCCCCCCGTGACAAAACGCTTGGGCCTAGGCTCCTGCTCGCCAGCACCCTCTCCTCAGCCCGCCCCTCCGCTCGCCGCACAGCCGGCAGATCGGGACTGCCGGCCTCCTGGGGCTAACCCTAACCCTAGGTCGGCTCCCGAGGGGCCCATCCCAAGGGGCCTGGCGCCGCCACGCGGGTGATTGGGGACCCCCGAGCACCAGGGCTGAACTCACCCTGTCGCCCCGCTGCGACCCGGATCGCTAGGGGCACCGTCCTCATTCGGGGCTGGGGAACGGGCAGGGCCCTCTGAGCCCCCGGTGACCTTCGAAGGCCCAACACGCCAAAACGCTTGGGCTCACGCTCCCGCTCACCAGCGCCCTCACCTCGCCCCGCCCCTCCGTTCTCTGCACAGCCGGCGGATCGGGCCCCGGCCTCCTTTGGGTTAACCTCAACCCTAGGTCGGCTCCCGAGGGACCCCTCCCAAGGGGCCAGGCGCCGCCACGCCGGGGCATTTGGACCCCTGAGCCCTACTCCAGACTCACCCTGCTGCCCCGCCGCCACCCGGGACGCTAGGGGCACCACCGGTCATTCAGGGAGGGAGTACGGGCAGGGCCCTCCGAGCCCCCGATGACCTTCGAAGGCCCCCCGCACCAAAACGCTTGGGCCTAAGCTCCCGCTCGCCAGCGCCCTCACCTCGGCTCACCCCTCCCCTCGCCGCACAGCCGGCCAATCGGGCCTGCCGGCCTCCTTTGGGCTAACGATAACCCTAGCTCGGCTCCCGAGGGACCCCTCCCAAGGGGTCTGGCAATGCCACGCCGGGTATTGGGGACCCCCGAGCCCGAGCTCCGGACTCACCCTGCCTCCCCGCCGCCACCCTGGCTGCTAGGGAGCCGCCGGGCATTCAGGGCGGGAGAACTTGCTGGGCCCTCCGAGCCCCCGGTGAGCTTCGAAGGCCCCCCATGCCAAAACGCTTGGGCCCACGCTCCCGCTTGCCAGCGCATTAACGTCGGCCCACCCCTCCGCTCGCTGCACAGCCGGCGGATTGGGCCCGCCGGCCTCCTTTGGGCTAACACTCACCATATGTCGGCCCCCGAGGGACCCCTCCCAAGTGCCTGGAGCCACCGCGCCGGGGATCGGGGACCACTGAGCCCCAGCTCCAGACTCATCCTGCAGACACGCCGCCACCCTGGCCGCTAGGGGCGCCACCGGTCATTTAGGGTGTGAGAATGGGCAGGGCCCTCCAAGCCCCCAGCGACAATCCAAGGCCCCCCGTGCCAAAACGCCTGGGCCCACGCTCCATCTCGCCAGAGCCCTCACCTCGGCCCTCCCCTCTGATCGCCGCACAGCCGGCGGTTTGGGCCTGCCGGCCTCCTTTGGGCTAACCATAAACCTAGGTCGGCCCCAGAGGAGCCCCTCCCAAGGGGCCTGGCGCCTCCACGCTGGGGATTGGGGACACCCGAACCCCACCGCCGGATGCACTCTGCCGCTCCTCACCACCCGGCCCGCTAGGGGTGCCGTCCTCATTCAGGGCGTTAGAACGGGCAGGGCCCCCCGGGCCCCCGGCGACCTTCGAAGGTCCCCCGCGACAAAACGCTTGGGGCCATGCTCCCGCTCGCCAGCGCCCTCACCTCGGCTAGCCCCTCCGCATGTGGCAGAGCCGGCGGATCGGGCCTGCCAGCCTCCTGGGGGCTAACCCGAACCCTAGGTCGGCCCCCAAGGGGCCCCTCCCAAGGGGCCTATCGCTGCAATGCCTGGGATTGGTGACCCCCGAGTTCCAGCGCCGGACGCACTGTGCCGCGCCGCCGCCACCCGGGCCGGTAGGAGAGCTGTCGGTCATTCAGGGCAGAACAACGGACAGGGCCCTCGGAGCCCCCAGCGCCGTTTGAAGGCCCTCCGCGCCAAAACCCTTGGGCCCACGCTCCCGCTCGCCAGCACCATCACTTCAGCCCACCCTCCGCTCCCTGCACAACCGGTGGATTGGGCCTGACGGTCCCCTGGGGGCTAAACCTAACCCTAGCTCGATCCCTCGAGGGGCCCCTCCCAAGGGGCCTGGTGCCGCAATGCCCGGGATTCCGGACCCACAAGCCCCAGCGCCAGACTCACCCTCCCGCCCCGCTGCCACCCGGGCCTCTAGGGGCACCGCCGGTCATCCAGGGCGGGAGAACGGGCAGGGTCCTCCAAGCCCCTGGTGACCTTCAAAGGCCCCCGCACCAAAACGCTTGGGCCCACGCTCCTGCTCTTCAGCGCCCTCACCTCGGCCTGCCCCTCCGCTCGCCACACAGCTGGCAGATCGGGCCTGCCGGCCTCCTGGGGGCTAACCCTAACCCTAGCTCACCCTCGGAGGGGCTCATCCCAAGGTGCCTGGAGCGGCAATGCCGGGCATTGGAGACCCACGAGCCACAGTGCTGGACTCACCGTGCTGCCCCGCCGCCACACAGGCCGCTAGTGGCACCACCGGTCATTCAGGGCGGGAGAACGGGAAGGGCCCTTGGAGCCCCCGGCCTCTTTCGAAGGCCCCCCGCGCCAGAAAGCTTGCGCCCACTCTCCCGGTAGCCAGTGCCCTCACCTCGGCCCGCCCCTCCGCTCGCCGCACAGCCGGCGGATAGGGCCCGCCAGCCTCCTGGGGGCTAACCCTATCCCTTCGTCGGCCCCCGAGAGGCCCCTCCCAACGGGCCTGGCACCGCAACACCTGGGTTTGCGGACCACTAGCCCCAGCATTCGACTCACCATGCTCCCCCGCCGGCAACTGAGCCGCTAGGGGCACCGCCGGACATTCAGTGCGGGAGAACGGGCAGGGCTTCTTGAGCCCCGGCGACCTTCGAAGGCCCCCCGCGCCAAAACTCATGGGCCTACGTTACCGCTCGCCAGCGCCCTCACCTCGGCCCTCCCCTCTGCTCACCGCACAGCCGGTGGATTGGGCCTGCGGCCTCCTGGGGGCTAACCATAACCCTAGGTCAGCCTCCGAGGGGCCCCTGCAAAGGGGCCTGGTGCCGCAACACCGGGGATTGGGAACCCCCCAACCCCAGCGACGGACTCACCCTGTCGCCCTGCCGCCACCCGGGCCCCAGGGGCGCCGCAGGTCATTCAGGGCGGGAAAACGGGCAGGGTCCTCCGATCCCCCGGCGACCTTCGAAGGCTTCCCGCGCCAAAAGGCTTCGGCCAAGCTCCCGCTCGCCCGCACCCTCACCTCGGCCCTCCCCTCCGCTCGCCGCACAGCTGGCACATCGGGCCTGCCGGCCTCCTGGGGGCTAACTGTAACCTTAGGTCGGCCCCCGAGGGGCCACTACCAAGGGTCTGCCCCCGCAACGCCGGGAATTGGGGACCCCCAAGCCCCAGTGCCGGGCTCACCCTGCCGCCCCGCCCCCCCCGGGCCGCTAGTAGCGCCGCTGGTCATTCAGGGCAGGAGGACGGGTTGGGCCCTCCGAACCCCTGATGACCTTCGAAGGCCCCCCGTGCCAAAACGCTTGAGTCCACATTCTTGCTCTCAAGCGCCCTCACCTGGGTCCACCCCTCCACTCGCCTCACAGCCGGCGGATCTGGCCTGCTGGCCCCCTGGGGGCTAACAATAACCCTTGGTCGGCCCCCTAGAGCCCTTCCAAAGGGGCCTGGCGCCCCAACGCCGAGAATTGGGGACCCCCAAGCCCCACCGCCCAAGTCACCCTAACACCCCTCCTCCACCCGGGCCGCTAGGGGAGCCGCCGGTCATTCAGGGCAGAAGAACGTACAGGGCCCTCCAAGCCTCCAGCGACTTTCGAAGGACCCCCGCCCCAAAACGCCTGAGCCCACGCTCCCGCTCGCCAGCGGCCTCACCTCCGCCCGCCTCTCCGCTTGCCGCAGAGCTGGCGGATCGGGCTTCCGGCCTCCTGGGGGCTAAATCTAACCATAGGTCGGTCCCCTAGGGGCCCCAGCAAGGGGCCTAGAGCCGCAACACCGGGGATTGGAGAACCCCGAGCTCCAGCGCTGGACACAACCCGCTGCCCCGCTGCCACATGGGCCACTAGGGGCGCTGCCGGTCATTCAGGGCGGGACAAGGGGCAGGGCCCTCAGAGCCTCTGGCGACATTCGAAGGCCCCCCGCGCCAAAACGCTTGGGCCCACGCTCCTGCTCACAAGCGCCCTCACCTCGGCCTGCCCCTCTGCTCACCACACAGCCGGCGGATCGAGCCTGCCGGCCTCCTCGGAGCTAACCCTAACCCTAGGTGAGTCCCCGAGGGGCCCCTCCCAAGGGGCATGGCGCCAAAACGCCGGGGATTGGGAACCCCTGAGTCCCAGCGCCCGACTCACCCTACCGCCCCTCCTCCACCAGGGCTTTTAGGGGAGCCGCCCGTCATTCAGGGCGGGAGAACGGGCAAGCCCGTCCGAACCCCTGGCGACATTCGAAGGACCCCCGTGCCAAAATGACTGGGCCCACTCTCCAGATTGCCAGCGGCCTCACCTCCGACCACCCCTCCACTCACCGCAGAGCTGGCGGATCGGGCCTGCGGGCCTCCTGGGGGCTAACCCTTACCATATGTCGGCCCCCGAGGGGCCCCTAGCAAGGGGCCTGCAGTCATAACACCGGGGATTGGGGACCCCTGAACCCCAGTGCCGGACTCACCCGGCCGCCCCGCTGCCACCTGCACCACTAGGAGCGCCACCGGTCATTCAGTGCGGGACTACGGGCAGGGTCCTCCGATCCCCCCACGACCTTCGAAGGGCCCCCCGCACCAAAACACTTGACCCACGCTCCCGCTAGCCAGCGCCCTCACCTCGGCCCGCCCCTCCGCTCGCCGCACAGCCGTAGGATCGGGCCTGTCAGCCCCCTGGGTGTAACCCTAACCCTAGGTCTGTCCCCACGGGGCCCCTCCCAAGGGGCCTGGCATCGCAATGCTGGGGATTGGGGACCCCCGAGCACCAGTGCTGGACTCTCCCTGCCACCCCACCACCACCCAGTCCGCTAGGGGCACCGCCGGTCATTCAGTGCTGGAGAACAGGCAGGGCCCTCTGAGCCCCCGCGACCTTCGTAGGCCCCTCGCGCCAAAATGCTTGGGCCCACGCTCCCACTCGCCAGCGCCCTCTTCTCGGCCTGCCCCTCCACTCAATGAACAGCTAGCGGATCAGGCCTGCCTGTTTCCTGGGGGCTAACACTAACCCTAGGTCAGACCCCAAGGGGCCACTTCCAAAGGCCTGGTGCCACAACGCCGGGGATTGGTGACCCCCAAGCCTCAGCGCCGGAGTCACCCTTCCGCCCCACAGCTACCGGGCCAGTAGGGACGCCACCAGTCATTCAGAGCGGGAGAATGGGCAGGGCCCTCCGAGCCCCTGGCGACCTTTGAGGCCCCCCACGCCAAAACGCTTGGGCCCACGCTCCCGCTAGCAAGCGCCCTCACCTCGGTCCGCCCCCCCTCTCGCCGCACAGACAGCGGATTGGGCCTGCCAGCCTCCTGGGAACTAACCCTAACTCTAGGTCTGCTCACGAGGGGCCCCTCCCAAGGGGCCTGGCGATGCCACGCCGGGGATTGGGGACCCTCAAGCCCCAGCGCATTACTTACCCTGCCGCCCTGCCGCCACCCGGGCTGCTAGGGGCGCCACCGGTTATTTAGGGTGGGAGAACGGGCAGGGCCCTCCGAGCCCCCAGTGACCTTTGAAGGCCCCCCGTGACAAAACGCTTGGGCCTAGGCTCCTGCTCGCCAGCACCCTCTCCTCAGCCCGCCCCTCCGCTCGCCGCACAGCCGGCAGATCGGGACTGCCGGCCTCCTGGGGCTAACCCTAACCCTAGGTCGGCTCCCGAGGGGCCCATCCCAAGGGGCCTGGCGCCGCCACGCGGGTGATTGGGGACCCCCGAGCACCAGGGCTGAACTCACCCTGTCGCCCCGCTGCGACCCGGATCGCTAGGGGCACCGTCCTCATTCGGGGCTGGGGAACGGGCAGGGCCCTCTGAGCCCCCGGTGACCTTCGAAGGCCCAACACGCCAAAACGCTTGGGCTCACGCTCCCGCTCACCAGCGCCCTCACCTCGCCCCGCCCCTCCGTTCTCTGCACAGCCGGCGGATCGGGCCCCGGCCTCCTTTGGGTTAACCTCAACCCTAGGTCGGCTCCCGAGGGACCCCTCCCAAGGGGCCAGGCGCCGCCACGCCGGGGCATTTGGACCCCTGAGCCCTACTCCAGACTCACCCTGCTGCCCCGCCGCCACCCGGGACGCTAGGGGCACCACCGGTCATTCAGGGAGGGAGTACGGGCAGGGCCCTCCGAGCCCCCGATGACCTTCGAAGGCCCCCCGCACCAAAACGCTTGGGCCTAAGCTCCCGCTCGCCAGCGCCCTCACCTCGGCTCACCCCTCCCCTCGCCGCACAGCCGGCCAATCGGGCCTGCCGGCCTCCTTTGGGCTAACGATAACCCTAGCTCGGCTCCCGAGGGACCCCTCCCAAGGGGTCTGGCAATGCCACGCCGGGTATTGGGGACCCCCGAGCCCGAGCTCCGGACTCACCCTGCCTCCCCGCCGCCACCCTGGCTGCTAGGGAGCCGCCGGGCATTCAGGGCGGGAGAACTTGCTGGGCCCTCCGAGCCCCCGGTGAGCTTCGAAGGCCCCCCATGCCAAAACGCTTGGGCCCACGCTCCCGCTTGCCAGCGCATTAACGTCGGCCCACCCCTCCGCTCGCTGCACAGCCGGCGGATTGGGCCCGCCGGCCTCCTTTGGGCTAACACTCACCATATGTCGGCCCCCGAGGGACCCCTCCCAAGTGCCTGGAGCCACCGCGCCGGGGATCGGGGACCACTGAGCCCCAGCTCCAGACTCATCCTGCAGACACGCCGCCACCCTGGCCGCTAGGGGCGCCACCGGTCATTTAGGGTGTGAGAATGGGCAGGGCCCTCCAAGCCCCCAGCGACAATCCAAGGCCCCCCGTGCCAAAACGCCTGGGCCCACGCTCCATCTCGCCAGAGCCCTCACCTCGGCCCTCCCCTCTGATCGCCGCACAGCCGGCGGTTTGGGCCTGCCGGCCTCCTTTGGGCTAACCATAAACCTAGGTCGGCCCCAGAGGAGCCCCTCCCAAGGGGCCTGGCGCCTCCACGCTGGGGATTGGGGACACCCGAACCCCACCGCCGGATGCACTCTGCCGCTCCTCACCACCCGGCCCGCTAGGGGTGCCGTCCTCATTCAGGGCGTTAGAACGGGCAGGGCCCCCCGGGCCCCCGGCGACCTTCGAAGGTCCCCCGCGACAAAACGCTTGGGGCCATGCTCCCGCTCGCCAGCGCCCTCACCTCGGCTAGCCCCTCCGCATGTGGCAGAGCCGGCGGATCGGGCCTGCCAGCCTCCTGGGGGCTAACCCGAACCCTAGGTCGGCCCCCAAGGGGCCCCTCCCAAGGGGCCTATCGCTGCAATGCCTGGGATTGGTGACCCCCGAGTTCCAGCGCCGGACGCACTGTGCCGCGCCGCCGCCACCCGGGCCGGTAGGAGAGCTGTCGGTCATTCAGGGCAGAACAACGGACAGGGCCCTCGGAGCCCCCAGCGCCGTTTGAAGGCCCTCCGCGCCAAAACCCTTGGGCCCACGCTCCCGCTCGCCAGCACCATCACTTCAGCCCACCCTCCGCTCCCTGCACAACCGGTGGATTGGGCCTGACGGTCCCCTGGGGGCTAAACCTAACCCTAGCTCGATCCCTCGAGGGGCCCCTCCCAAGGGGCCTGGTGCCGCAATGCCCGGGATTCCGGACCCACAAGCCCCAGCGCCAGACTCACCCTCCCGCCCCGCTGCCACCCGGGCCTCTAGGGGCACCGCCGGTCATCCAGGGCGGGAGAACGGGCAGGGTCCTCCAAGCCCCTGGTGACCTTCAAAGGCCCCCGCACCAAAACGCTTGGGCCCACGCTCCTGCTCTTCAGCGCCCTCACCTCGGCCTGCCCCTCCGCTCGCCACACAGCTGGCAGATCGGGCCTGCCGGCCTCCTGGGGGCTAACCCTAACCCTAGCTCACCCTCGGAGGGGCTCATCCCAAGGTGCCTGGAGCGGCAATGCCGGGCATTGGAGACCCACGAGCCACAGTGCTGGACTCACCGTGCTGCCCCGCCGCCACACAGGCCGCTAGTGGCACCACCGGTCATTCAGGGCGGGAGAACGGGAAGGGCCCTTGGAGCCCCCGGCCTCTTTCGAAGGCCCCCCGCGCCAGAAAGCTTGCGCCCACTCTCCCGGTAGCCAGTGCCCTCACCTCGGCCCGCCCCTCCGCTCGCCGCACAGCCGGCGAATAGGGCCCGCCAGCCTCCTGGGGGCTAACCCTATCCCTTCGTCGGCCCCCGAGAGGCCCCTCCCAACGGGCCTGGCACCGCAACACCTGGGTTTGCGGACCGCTAGCCCCAGCATCCGACTCACCATGCTCCCCCGCCGGCAACTGAGCCGCTAGGGGCACCGCCGGACATTCAGTGCGGGAGAACGGGCAGGGCTTCTTGAGCCCCGGCGACCTTCGAAGGCCCCCCGCGCCAAAACTCATGGGCCTACGCTACCGCTCGCCAGCGCCCTCACCTCGGCCCTCCCCTCTGCTCACCGCACAGCCGGTGGATTGGGCCTGCGGCCTCCTGGGGGCTAACCATAACCCTAGGTCAGCCTCCGAGGGGCCCCTGCAAAGGGGCCTGGTGCCGCAACACCGGGGATTGGGAACCCCCCAACCCCAGCGACGGACTCACCCTGTCGCCCTGCCGCCACCCGGGCCCCAGGGGTGCCGCAGGTCATTCAGGGCGGGAAAACGGGCAGGGTCCTCCGATCCCCCGGCGACCTTCGAAGGCTTCCCGCGCCAAAACGCTTGGGCCCACGCTCCTGCTCTTCAGCGCCCTCACATCGGCCTGCCCCTCCGCTCGCCACACAGCTGGCAGATCGGGCCTGCCGGCCTCCTCGGAGCTAACCCTAACCCTAGGTTGGCCCCCCAGGGGCCCCTCCCAAGGGGACTGTCGACGCAACACTGGGGATTGATGACCCCCAGCCCCAGTGCCGGGCTCACCCTGCTGCCCCGCCGGCACCTAGGCAGCTAGGGCACCACCGGTCATTCAGGGTGGGAGAATGGACAGGGCCCTCCCAGTCCCAGTGAACTTCTAAGGCCCCAGGCGCCAGAATGCTTGGGCCCATGCTTCCGCTCACCAGCGCCCTCACCTCAGCCCGCCCCTCTGCTGGCCGCACAGCCAGCGGATCAGGCCTGCGGGCCTCCTGGGGGCTAACCCTAACCCTAGGTTGGCCCCCGAGGGGAACCTCCCAAGGGGCCTGGCGCAGCAATGCCAGGGATTGGGGACCCCTGAGCTCCAGCGCCAGACTCACCCTGCCGCCCCGACGCCACCCGAGCCGCTATGGGCGCTGCCGGTCATTCAGTGCGGGAGAACAGGCAGGGCCCTTCGAGCCCCTGGAGACCTTCGAAGGTCCAACTTGCGAATACGCTTGGGCCCACACTCCTGCTCACTAGCACCCACATCTCGGCCCGCCCTTCCGCTTGCTGCACACCCGGCAGATCAGGCCTGCCCGCATCCTGGGGGCTAACTCTAACATTTGGTCGGCCCAGGAGGGGCCCCTCCCAAGGGGCCTTGCACCGCAACACCGGGGATTGGGGACACCCGAGCCCCAGCGCCAGACTCTACCTGCCACCCTGTCGCCAACTGGGCCAGTAAGGGCGCCGCCGATCATTCAAGGAGGGAGAAGGGGCAGGGCCCTCTGAGCCCCTTGCGACCTTCGAAGACCTCCTGCGCTAAAACGCTTGGGCCCACTTTCCTGCTCCCCAGCGCCCTCACCTCGGCCCGCATCTCCACTCGCCGCACAGTGTGCGGATTGGGCCTGACGGTCTTTTTGGGGCTAACCTTAACCCTAGGTCGTCGCCCCAGGGGCCCCTCCCAAGGGTCCTGGTGCCACTACGCCGGGGATCTGGTACCCCAAGCCCCAGAGCCAGACTCAACCTCCCACATCACTGCCACCTGGGCCGCTAGGGGCGCCGCCGGTCATTCAGGGTGGGAGAACAGACAGGGCCCTGGAGAAACTGGCGACATTTGAAGCCTCCCGCGCCAAAATGCAGGGGCCCACCATCCCGCTCCCCAGCACCTTTACCTCGGCCCACCCACCTCTAGCCGCCTAGCCAGAGGATCATGCCTGCCGGCCTAATGGGGTCTAAATCTAACCCTAGGTCGGCTCACGAGGAGCCCTTCCCAAGGGGCCTGGCACTGCAACACCGGGGATTGGGATTACCCGAGCCGCAGCGTGGGACTCACTCTGCTGCCCCACCGCCAACGGAGCCGCTAGGGGCACACCGGTTATTCAGGGTGTTAGAACGGGCAGGGCCTTCTGAGCCTCTAGCGACGTTCAAAGGCCCCTGCGCCAAAACGCTGGATACCATACTCCCGCTAGCCAGCGCCCTCACCTCGGCCCACTCCTCTGCTCACCGCACAGCCGGCACATTGGTCCTGCTGGCCTACTGAGGTCTAACCCTAACTCTAAACCCTAACCCCTAACCTTAAACCCTAAACCTTAACCCCTAACCCTACCCAAAATCTAACCATAACCCCTAATCCTTAAACCCTAAACCCTAACATTAACACTAAACCCTAAACCCTAACCCTAATCCCGAAGCCCTAAACAATAAACCCTAACCTTAACCACTAACCCCAAACCCTAACCCTACCCTTAACGCTACCCCTTCAGCTAACCCTACCCCTAACCCGTAAACTAACCCTAAACCTAAACCTAACCTGTACCCTAACCTGTACCCTAACCTTAACCCTAAACCCTAAACCCTGACCCTAACCCATACCCTAAATCGTACCATAACCTGTACCCTAACCCAACCCATAACCTAACCCTAACCCGTACCCTAACTGTAACCCTAAACCCTAAACCGTAACCCGTACCCTACCCTAACCAGTACCCTACCTTAACCTTAACCCATACCCTAACCCGTACACTAACCCATACCCTAACCCGTACACTATCCCAAACCCGGACCCTAACCCATACCCTAACCCATACCTAACCCTAACCTGTACCCTAACCTGTACCCTAACCCATACCCTAACCCTAAACCGTACCCTATACCTATCCCTAACCCGTTCCCTAACCCGTACCCTAACCCTAACCCTAAACCGTAACCTAACCTGTACCATAACCCTAAACTGTAACCTAACCCTAACCCGTACCCTAACCCTAACCCATACCCTAAACCGTACCCAAATCCGTACGACAACACTTACCCTAAACCGTACCCTAACACGTACCCTAAACTATACCCTAATGCGTACCCTAACTCGTACCCTAACCCTAACCCATACCCTAAACCTAACCCGTACTCCAACCCTAACCCCAACCCTAACCCCAAACCCTAAACCCTAACCCGTACCCTAAACCCTAATCTGTACCCTAACCCATAACCTCTAACCTGTAACCCCTAAACCCAACCCTAACCCGTACCCTCTCCTTCCCCTAACTCTAACCTCTACCCTCACCCATACCCTAACCGTAACCCATACCCTAACCTGAACCCATACCCTAATCCATACCCTAACCCCGGGGATTGGGTACACCTGAGCACCACCACGGGACTCAACCTGCCAGCCCTCAGGAAACCATGCCCCTTGGGGCGCCACAGAGCATCCCATGCAGGAGAACTGGTAGTGCCCCCCTGAGCCCCCAGCGATCCTCGGCAGCCCCATACACCCCAACCCTGAGGCCCACGCTCATCCCACCCCACGCCTTCCCTTCAGCTTGCCACCGAGCTCATCGCAGAGCCGGCAGATCAGGCCTGCCGGGTTCCTGGGGCCTACACCTGACCCTAGGTCAGCTGGGTAGGGCCCCTCCCCTGGGGCCCGGTGCCGTAGCCCCAGGGACTGGGGACACCTGAGCCCCACTGCAGGACAAAGCCTGCCAGCCCACAGGAAACCGTGCCCCTTGGGAGGCTATAGAGCATTCAGGGCGGGAGAACCAGGAGGGCCCCCAGAGCCCCCGGCGAACTTTGGTGATCCCTAAACCCAACCTTGAAGTCCATGCTCACCCCAGCCCGCACCCTCACCTCAGCCCATGGCAGAGATCGCCACATAGTGGGCAGATCTGGCCTGCGGGGTTCCTGGGCGCCAACCCTAACCCTAGTTCATCTGTGGAGGAGCCCCTCCCCAGGAGCCTGGAGCCGCAGCCACGGGGATTCGGGACACCTGAGCCCCACAGCAGGACTCAGTCTGCCACCCCACGGGAAACCATGCGCCTTGGGAGGCCATAGAGCATTCAGGGCGGGAGAACCAGGAGGGCACTCCTGAGCCACCAGCGAACTTTGGCGGCCTCCCACACCCCAACCCTGAGTCCCACGCTCACCCTCCCCACACCCTCACCTCAGCCCGTGTAGCTAGCCATACAGCCAGCAGATCCGGCCTGCGGGGCTCCTGGGGCCTAACCCTAGCCCTAGGTCGGCCGCAGGTGTGGGGGCCTCCCCAGGAGCCTTACACCGCAGCCCCGGGGAATTGGGATACCTGTACCCCACCAGAGGACTCAGCTTGCCACCTGACAGGAAACATTGCCCCTTGGGGCTCTATGGAGCCTACAGGGCATGAGAACTTGGGGAGGCCCTCAGAGCCCGTCCCCACATTTGGCAGCCCCCCGTGCCCCAACCTTGAGGCCCATGCTCACCCTCCCCCATGGCCTCCTCTCAGCCCTCCACAAAGCTCACCTCACAGCCTGCAGATTGTCCCTGCCGGGCTCCGGGACCCTACCCTTACCCTAGGTTGGCCACAGAGGGGCCCCTCCCCAGGGTCCTGGCACCACAGTCCGGGGATTGGGGACACCCAAGCCCCACCATAGGACTCAGCCTGCAGCCCACAGTAAACTGCACCATTTTGGTGCACAACAGAGCAGTCAGGGCAAGAGAATTGGGGCACCCCCTGAGAGCCCCTTCTGGTGAACCCCGACCTTTGTGGGCCCTTCCGGATGAAACCCCAAGGCTCACACTCACCCGCCCTTGTGCCCTCATCTCACTCGGCCTGGGAGCTCTCTGAGCACTGGGCAGTTCAGACCTGCTGTCCTTGAGGCCTAACCTAACCCTGGGTCTTCTGCTGAGGGTCCCTCCCAGTTTGCCTGCCTCCAAGGCAGCAGGCATTGGGCTCACCTCTTCACGACTAGAAGACTCAGCCTGCCCCACAGCAGGAAACTGTCCATTTGGGGCTGCAGCAAGGATTCATAGGAAAATCAGAGGGTCCCCCTCAGCCCATCCCAGGCAACCCCACTTTCAGAGATGTCCCCGGATCCAATTAGTAGCTTCACACTGAACTTGCTCTCCACGGAGATCTTTTGAAATTCTCCACAATTCCAACTGATGGCATTATCCAGCTTCAGTGCCTTACCCAGCTTTAGCTCTTGAGATGGATTAAAATGGGAAGTCACTTCACTGATGACGACGTACTGGTGACCAAAAGATACATGCATAAATGCTTCATATCACTTGGCTTCAGGGAAATGCAAATCTAAACCCCTATACATGCCATATCACACGAGGCCAAATATCTAAAAATAAGAAGACATGAAACTATACATGTTGGAGAGGATGTGGAGAAACGGGAAACCTCTTACACTCCTATACGAATGCAGTCCGGTACAGCCACTCCTGAAAATGGTACGGAGTTTCCTCAAGAAGTTATAAATAAAGCTACCCTATGTCCCAGCAATTGCACTACTGGGTATTTACCCCAAAGCGACAGGTACTGAAGACGGGACACATGCACCACAGTGTTCATAGCAGCAATATCCATAATAGACAAGCTGTGGAAGGAGTGCAGATGACCATGGATAGATGAATGGATAAAGAAGATGTGGATCATATATATAATGGAATATTACTCAGCCATCAGAAAGCATGAACACTTACCATCACACCGACCTGGGTGGAGCTGGAGGGTATTATAGTGAGTGGAATAAGCCAATGAAAGAAAGGCAATGATCATATGCTTTCACTCCTATGTGGAATATCAGAAAAAGGGAAGAAGACCATAGGGGAAGGAAGGGAAAATAGAATGGGAAGTCATCAGAGAGGGGGATAACCCATGATGGACTCTTAACTATCACAAGAAACTGATGATTGTTGGAGGAGAAGTTGGGGGGGGGTAACTGGGTGAGTAGCATTAAGGAGGTCACACGATACAATGAGCACTGGGTGTTACACACAACTGAAAATTGATTGAAGACTACATCTGAAACTAATGATGTACTGTAAGTTGGCTAATTGAATTTAAATTAAAGAACAAAAGACCTTGAATAAACAATCCTACACATTTGTATGGAACCACTAAAGATTCTGAACAGCCAGTGCAATGTGGAAAAGAAAAACAAAGCTGGAGGACTCACAATTTCAGATTTCAGGTTATACTACAAAGCTGCAGTCATCCTAACAAGACAGTATGGCACAAAAATAGACACAGCGACCAAAGGAACAGGATACAAGTTCAGACAGAAACCCACAATTATGTGGTCCATGAATCTTCCACAAAGCAAGCAACGATATCAAAAGGGAAAAGGACAGTCTCTACAACAAATGGTGTTGGGAAAACTAGACAGCTACGCACAAAAGAATGAAATTAAACTGCTTTCTTACACAATACAGACAAACACAAAACAGTTTCAAGACCTCAATATGAGACCTGAATCCATAAAAATCCTACAGGAGGGAAGACAGTAACTTCTTGACATGGACCATACCAACGTTTTTCTGGACTGTGTCCTGACAAAGGAAATGAAAGCAAAAATAAACTATTGGGAATACAGTAAAATAAAAAGTTTCCACACGGCAGAAGAACAATGAAAACGTAAAAATAATAAGACAACCTACTCAAAGGGAGAAGATATTTGCAAAGATCATATGCAATGAAGGGATAGTGTCCAAAACATATAGAACTGATCCTACTCGACCCCCCAAAAAACAAATAATCCAGTTAAAAAATAGGCAGAAGACATGGACAGACATTTCTCCAAAGAAGAAATACAAATGGCCAACAGTCCCGTGAAAAGATGTTCACCATCACCCATCATCAGGAAAATGTAAATCCAAAGGACAATGAGGTAATACCTCAAACCTGTCAGAATGGCTAACATCAAAAGCACAACAAAGAGCAGGTGTTGGGAGGATGTGGATAAAGGGGAATCCTCGCGAACTGTGGGTGGGAATGCAAACTGTGGTGGCCACCATGGAAAACAGTACGAAGGTTCCTCAAAAAATTAAATATAGAACTACCCTATGATCCAACAATCACACTACTCCTATTTACACAAAAATAGGAAAACAGTAACGTAAAAGGATACGAGCACCCCTATGTTTCTTGCACCATTATTTACAATATCACAATATGGAAGCAACCCAAGTGTCTGTAGAAAAATTGACAAATGAGATGACAGATGTGTGTATTCACACACACACACACACATACACACACACAATGGAGTATTACTCGGCTTGAAAAAGAATGAAACCTTGCCATTTGCAGACACATGGATGGAGCTAGAGAGTATTATCCTAACTAAAATCAGGTAGAGAAAGAAAAATCCCATACGATGTCACTCTAATGGGGAACTTAAGAAACAAACAAAAATAAATAACTAAAAGAGAAAAAGGAGATACACCAAAATACAAACTCTTAACAATAGAGAACAAACGGATGGTTACCAGAGAGGAGGTGGATAGAGGGATGAGTGAAATAGATGAAGGGGATTAAGAGGACGCTTTTCTTGATGACCACTAGTAATATATAATTACTGAATCATTCTATTGTACACCTGAAACAAATGTAACACTGTATGTTAGCTCTACTGGAATTAAAATAAATTTTTTAAAAGATTTTTCTTTCAGGAACCTCTTTGAAAAATCTTTTCCTGTGCAATGTGCATAAGCCCTACTTGGGAGGATTCACTCTACAATAATTATTCACTTCATGCCTCAAATTCAGATTTCACTGAGTTCTTATCGTGGATCCCAGCCCGCGGGAGCCATGGTCCTTTTCAGTCCAGGCTCAGCACCTATGCATTCAAGATTGGAAGTAGAGACACATGTCACTTCACAGTCCAGAAAGCTATTATTGTTTCTGTTTCAGTGTGAGAGAGTCACAGACTTTGGGACAGGTTTCAGAGCAGGTTTATTATGGATCCTGGATCTCTACTTCAATGTTCATTGCCTGGATCCCTTTGGCTAATAGGTTTCCTGTGGATGGGCTTGCTTCCAAGCACATACATGGAAGATGCAAAGGTGGGTGGGCTTGGTGCGGGACAGGAAGAAGACCAAAATCAGACAAGGGTCAGACCCCTTCCCTGATCCAGGAACTGCTACGGGAAAGGGTACAGGTGGGAGAATTCATGCGAAACTCCAAGGTCACCAGCTGAACACAGGAGGCACAGGTCAAGGGATCTGGAGATGCAGCGGTTGAAGGCTGCTCTGAGCTACCTCTGGGAGGAAGGGAGGGATGGAATGAGAAGGAGACACTGCCTGCTCCTGGCCCATGCCAGCTGCCCACCGCTCCGACACGCATCAGTCTACACAGCTGACACAGCTTGGGCTCAGGATGGGCTGTCTCGGGTCCCTCAATCCTCAGTGGGACAGCTGGCCCCAGGGCTCAGAGACATGCTGTGGGAGATGAGAGGGAATGCTGCCCCACCCAGGTCATCCCCTCCTTGAGCAGACTGCCCTTCAGAACTGCTAAAAAAAAAACCACTAACGGGGTTGAAAGACATGCCATGGATGAACTAAGGCATAGAGATATGTAAAATAACATTCATTTTTAAGTTCAGAGCTGTCATCTCAGGAAGTGGGGAGAGTTTCCCTGAAGAAGACTGAGGGGAGGGGAGGCCATGCTGAAAAGGGAGACATGGCTCTCCTGATTGGGGACCTGCAGCCCCCTTCCAGGGCAGGGTATCAACCTCGCATCACACGAGATCCATGGAAGTGTTCCATCAGGGCCAGATGTTTGTCTCGAGAAGGCTACCCTGTCATCGGACTGCACAGGGCACCAGGGACGAGGGCCAGATGGAGGACGGACAATACTCCAGAGGCCATGGGGCAAGAACAGAGGCACATGACCTTGAAGATGATGATGAAAAGCAGGAGGTGGCAGCACGGAGCCAGCCTGAAAGTAACATGGGAGCAGTGCCCACAGCTACACTAACTGGGTGCCTTCTGTGTCAGGTGTGGCTGACTTCAGTGGGCTCCAGACTAGTCCTGAGCACAAGTCTAGGAAGTGTGCACCACCCCGGCCTCCTCTCCCCTTGCAGCTGCTAGGAATCACGGTCACAGACCCTGGTCAGCTTTCATGGAAACCAAGCAGTGGCTCCCCCGCACGCTGCACCTCTGGTGGCGGTCCAGTGCGACCCTCATGCCAGGCCAGACACTGATGTCTACCTGTTTCCACACAAATCCACAGACAGGAGGGTGTCCCTGAATTCCACAGCACCTGATGAGACAGATCCACAGAACCCAACACCCAGTGGGTCACTCGGGACCTCACCTATGGTCATGGAGCTCACCATACCCCATTTCTGTCACTTCCCACAGAAAGCCTGGTTCTGATCCCCCACAATACCATACATCCTGGTTGCTGACCTGGGGTCATGCCATAAACCCACATGGTACCTTTCTTTTAGAGAAGGCTATGCCTACACCTCCTAGAAAATATTTCTAATGAAGTACAAGTCCATCAGGACTATGGTGTGAACAGTAGCACACAGCCTGCATGGTAGTAGTCAGTAATTCTAACAAGGGTTAACCCCAACCCCCGTCTCACAAAACCTTCCTCCATCCCCACTGAACTCATGGTATGCCTCAAAAAACCCTCCAGGAAACAAACCTTTCATCTGAATGCTCTCTTCACCTTCTGCTTCAAATCTTGTCCAACCACAATGATATGAAACTAGAAATCAGTCTCAAGAAAAAAATGGGACAGTCAAAAATAGGTGGAGATTGGGGGGCCTGGGTGGCTCAGTCGTTAAGGATCTGCTTTCAGCTCAGGTCGTGATCCCAGGATCCTGGGATCTAGCCCCGAATCAGGCTCCTTGCTCAGTGGGAAGCCCGCTTCTCCCTCTCACACCCCCCTGCTTGTGTTCCCTCTCTCGCAGTCTCACTCTCTGTCAGATACTCAAATAATCTTAAAAAAATATGTGGAGACTTAACAACATGCTACTGAACAACCAACAGTCAAAGAAGAAAACAAAAAATTTTTAGAAGTACCTTGACACTGATGCAAAAGACAACCTACAAAAACTTATGGGATGCAGCAAAAGTAGCTTTATGGGGGACATTCGTAGAAATTCAAGTCTTCATCAATCCATGAGAATGCTCTCCAATAAACAACCTGATTTCTGTGGTAAAGAAGTAGAAAAAAAAACAACAAACAAAGCCCCAAATTAGTAGAAATAAGGAAATAACAAAAAGGAATGCATAAATAAATCCAAAGGAGACTAAAAAGACAAAAAAAAAAAATGAAAATGAGAGCTTCCTTTTTTGGAAAGATAAACAAAACTGACAAACTTAGCGAGACTCACCAAGAAAGACAGAGGACTCCAATACAATCAGGAAAGGAAGATAATGGATTCCTGTCTCATATCAAAATCAAAAGAACTCTTCAACCTTGGACACAACAACTTCTTGCAAGCCACGTCTCTAAAGGCAAAGGAAATAAAAGCAAAAATGAACTATTGGCACTTCATCAGGATAAAAAGCTTCTGCTCGGCAAAGCAAACGATCAACAAAACAAAAAGGCAATCTATGGAATCGAAGAAGATATCTGCAAATGATATTACAGATAAAGGGCTGGTATTCAAGATCTATAAAGAACTCCTCTAACTCGACACCCAAAAAATGGGCAGAAGACACAAAGAGATACTTCTCCAGAGGGGAAACACAAATGGCCAACAGACACATGAAAAAATGCTCCACATCACTTGCCATCAGGCAAATACAAATCAAAACGACAATGAGATACCACCTTACACCAGATAGAACGGTTAAAATTAACAAGGCAGGGGGCACCTGGGTGGCACAGCAGTTAAGTGTCTGCCTTCGGCTAGGGGCGTGATCCTGGCATTATGGGATCGAGCCCCACATCAGGCCCTCCGTTATGAGCCTGCTTCTTCCTTTCCCACTCCCCCTGCTTGTGTTCCCTCTCTCGCTGGCTGTCTCTATCTCTGTGGAATAAATAAATAAAATCTTGAAAAAAATTAACAAGACAGGAAATAAAAAAAAGTCAGAGAGGATGTGGAGAAAGGGGAACCCTCTTACACTACTCGTGAGAATTCAAGCTGGTACAGCCACTTTTGAAAACAATATGGAGGCTCCTCAAGACGTTAAACACAGAGATATCCTACGACCCACCAATTGTACTACTGGGTATTTACCCCATAGACACAGAGTAATGAAAAGAAGGGGCACCAGTATCCCAATGTTCATAGCAGCAATGTCCATAACAGCCAAACTGTGGAAGGAGCCATGATGTCCTTCAGCAGATGAATGGACAAAGATGATGTGGTCATCTGTACAATGGAATATTACTCAGTCATCAGAAAGGATGAATACACACCATTTGCACCAACGTGGCTGGACCAGGAGGGGATTATGCTAAGTGAAATTAAGTCAAGCAGAGAAAGACAATTATCATATGGTTTCACTCCTATGTGGAATGGAAGGAATAGCATGGAGGACATTAGGAGAAGGAAGGGAAAAGTGAAGGGGGGGAATGAGAGGGGGAGATGAACCATGAGAGACTATTGACACTGGGAAACAAACTGAAGGTTGCAGAAAGGGAGAGGTAGGGGAATGGGTTATCCTGGTGATGGGTATTAAGGAGGGCACGTGTCATAATGAGCACTAGGTGTTATATGCAAACAATGAATCATGGAACACTACATCAAAAACAAATGAAGTACTGTAGGGTGACTAACATAATTTTAAAAAAAGAGAAAGATATGAAATCCATACAGGAAAACTGTCACTATTTGCAAATGACATGAAATCCCGAAAGATTCCACAAAAAAAAAAAAAACTGTTAGAATAAAAAAATTCAAGAAAGCTGCAAGATATAATGTCAATATACAGAGACCTGTTGTCTTTATTTTTTTTCAGATTTTATTTATTTATTTGACAGGAAGAGAAAAACCACGAGCAGGGGGAGTGTCAGAAAGAGGGAGAAGCAGACCCTTGCTAAGTGGGGGCCCAGCACGGGGCTCAATCCCAGAACTCTGGGATCATGACCTGAGCTGAAGGCAGATGCTTCACCTATGGGGCCACCCAGATGACCCAACTTCTTGCATTTCTGTATACTGATGACACATATCGTAAAGAGAAATTAAAAAAGCAATGCCATTTACAATTGCATCAAAAAAATCTAGGAATAAAAGTAACCAAAAATGAGAAAGACATAGTACACTCAACACATGGCAGAAAAGAAATGAAAAACATATCTGTCGAGGGGGGCGGAATGTATGGGTCAAAGATTTGGAAGGCAACACAAACAAATGGAAGCATACGCCATGCTCCTTAACTGGAAGAGTTAATTATGTGAACATGTCCATCGTACCCAAAGCAATCGACAGATGTGATGAAATCCCTATCTGAATTCCAGTGGCATTATTCGAGGAAATAGAAAACAGTCCTCAAACTTGGATGGAGTCACTAAAGACCCCAAATACCCAAAGGAACCTGGAGAAAGAAAGGTGCAGTCAACACACTCCTGGATTTCAAGGTAGATTACAAAGCTGTTGTCATCAAAACAGGATGGTACTGGCAGAAACACAGACACCAGGTCAGTGGAACAGAACAGAAAGCTCAGAAACTTACCCACACGTAGATGATCCTAACTTATGACACAGCAGCAGAAGATATGCCATGAGGGAAGGACTGTTTCTTCAGTGAGCGGTAACAGACAAACTGGACACTAAATGCAGAAGAATATAGCTGGGTCACTTTCTTACACCACACACAAAATTTTTAAGGGATGAATGATTTGAACATAAGATCTGAATCCATAAACCTCCAAGAAGACACAGGTACTAAGTCTCTCGACATTGGTTTTGGCAAAGAGTCTTCAGATCGGACACCAAATGCAAAGACAACAAAAGCAAAAATAAACCAGTGGAACAACATCAAACTGAAATCTTCCACACGGCAAAAGAAACCAGCAAAAACTTAAAAGGCCACTGACCCAATAAGAAAAAAATATCTGTGAATCATATGTGTGAGAAGAGGCTAATATCCAAAATACACACAACACTCATACAAATCAAAACAAACAAACAAAAAAAGGTATAAAAATGGGGGGTATATGTGAATACATACTTTCCAAAGATGGCACACAGGTGCCAACAGACAGAAAAAGTTGTTCGACATCAATAATCATCGTCAGGGAAACATCAGTCAAACCCACAATCGGCTATCCCCTCACAACTGTTGGAACAGCAATTGTCCCAGAGACAGACAAAAAGTGGGGTCATGGGTGTGCAGACGAGGAGACACTGTGCACTGTTGGTGGGAATGGAAATTGGTGCAGCCACTGTGACAAACGGTATGGAGGTTCCTGAAAAAATAAATACAACTACCCCATGACCCACTAATGGCTCTAATGAGTATTGATTCAGAGAACACAAAAATACTGCCTCAAAAAGACAGATGCACTCCCACATTCACTGCAGCATTATTCACAAGAACCAGACATGGAAACACAGACCTTGGGGGCCTTATGCCAAGTAACTCAGACACAGGAAGACCAATACCAGATGCTCTCATGTACATTCCACGTGGAATAAACAAATACTGAACGCATAGATACTGAGAGCAGATTGGTAGGTGCCAGATTCGGGGATGGGGTGGTAGAAACGGGTGAAGGTGGTCCAAGTCTCAATGTTTGAGTGAGAAAATCCGACAGTCATGAAATGTTCTGTCCAGCATGGAGACTAAAACTAACCCCACAGCATGGGGTATAGGTTTCCCTGCTCTTCAAAAGTACAGGACTTCTGAGAAACCTTGCACAGCAGAAATGGTTTCAAGAAGGAATGGCCATTAATTTACACGGAACATTTAGTGTGCTCAGACTCCAAAATTCCTTCTCTTTGATTTTTCTTAGGCCTCAGGACACAAGTTTCTAACGGAGGCCCAGCATAAATGAAGATAAAGCACAGCAGAGGCTCACAGACACCATTCAAAGTGCTGATGGCTGGATGCGGAGAGCGGTTCCCAGCAGAAGGAGCTGGTTAGGGTGCATGCCACCTCTGTTGTTTTTCCCCAAAACAGATGCTGAACGCGATTCTCACTGTTCACCTTTTTTCATAAGAGGAAAATCCTCTTCAGGTATCTTCCTCTTACTGAAGCTGGGTAATAAACATAGTTCTTTCAAGAATGCCCAGTGTCTTACTGTGAACGTTCAAAAAGTGGGGGATAATTGTACTTAAGCAATGCTGAGGGAGGAGATGTGAAAGGTTCTTCCAGACACAAACCTCAGCAGATCCACTGGGAAAGGCACCTTCCTCAGCATGCAGAACACGGACTACCTCCTACCCCCAAAAACCCTCTCCTTCCCCTCAATCAGGACAACCCACAACAGCTGGGAGTTACCCCAATTCCTCCATTCTCCTGCTTCTAATAGCTAACCCATCAGCAAATCCTGTGAGCTCCATCTTCAAAATAGACCCAGAATAGGTCTAACCACTCCATCCAAGGACACTGGTCTGGTCCACAGTGGCTGAGTAACTGGAAAAGCTTCGTCATTGACCTGCCTTGCCATCTTCAACCCTCTGTCATCTGTTCTCAACACTGTAGCCACGATGGCCCAGTGAAACAGGGTCTCATGGGGTTATAGCCCTGGAATGGCTTTCTGTCACCTCTCTGAGCTCATGTCCTAAGCTGTCTCCTGTGGCCACAGGGCCTTCTTGCTGCTCCTGGACATACCTGGAATTCTCCTGCCCCAGAGCCATTGCACATGCTTTCCCTTTTGTTCAGAATGCTCTTGATGTGTTCTCACTCACCTTCGGAGAAGTCTGAATTGGAGTGACAGGGACAGAAGATGAGGCTGTGTGTGTTGGGTGAGGCTGGTGGCCCAGAAGAAGGTTCTCTGCCAGCTCTCCGCCTGTGCCTCCCTTGTCCTCAGCCAGGAACTTGCACAGAGCCCTCACCTGTCACAACTCTCACCCAGGAGACCCACAGCCACCCCTGGAGCCCACCCTGAACACACCCTGCTGCAGAATGCATTCATCTCTCCTCTGGGACCCCTGTCAGCTTTACCCAGACCTGCAACTCCCCCATCTCCTGCAAAGCTCCCGGATTACCTCTCTGCTTCCAAAATCACACTGGCGCAAGGCTTTCATGAGAAAGCTATAACGCTAACTAATGAAAGGTTCACACCTACTTTCCCCTTCTGTTGCCTTTCTCTCCACCTTCTTTCCTACCTGTGCAAACTGTAACATATCAGTGGAACATGAACATGCTCTGAGACCTGAATCTTTCATTGCAGCTTTCTGAGGACTCCTTATGTGATAAGCAACTAGTGTATCCTACAACAGGGTGTTTTACAAATATCATCTATAGAAGACTACAGCTCAAATCACTACAATTTTACCTCACTCTTCATGAAGCAGAACACTTTTTCCTTTCTTCTTTTATTAAATTCCAGTTAGTTCACATGCCATGGAATATTCGCTTCAGGGGTAGGATTTAGTGATTCCTCACCTGCAAGGAGTACCCGGTGCTCATCACAAGTGCCCTCCTTAATACCCCTCACCGATTTAACTCTTCCCCCCACGCCCCTGTCCTGCAGCAACACTCAGTTTGTTCTCCAAGGTTGAGTCTATTTCCTTGTTTGCCACTCTCACCACCCCTCAACTCTGTTCCTCTGTTTTCTTTCTGAAATTCCACAAGCGTGAGAGCATAGGATATTTGTCTTTCCTCACTGATTTTGCTTAGCTTAATACACTCTAGGTCCATCCACATCCTTGCAAATGGTAAGATTTCATTCTTTTTGAAGCTGGGTCATATTCCGTTATATATATGTATCCCACATCTGCTTTATCCATTCATCAGTGCATGGACTTTGGGATTCTCTCCATAGTTTGTCTACTCTGGACAATGCTGCTATAAACATCATGGTGCATGTTCCCCCTTCGAATCCGCATTTTTGTATCCTTTGGGTAAATACCGAGGAGAGCAATTGCTGGATCATGGGGTTGTTCAATGTTTAACTTTTTGAGGAACCCCCACACTGGTTCCCAGACTGGTTGCACCACTTTGCATTCCCACCAACAGGATGGGAGAGTTCCCCTTCAAGCAGAACATTATCTGCGGGCAATTTCATAAGAGGAAACAAAACCTCTGGGAGATGCACCCAGGTTTAGGCAAGCAGTTGCAGACTTCACCACAAGGCTCCTGACGCCAAGCCCCTTGAAGCCACCGCATGCCACTATCCAAAAGATTCCCAGACTCTCCTTCTGACTCCACCACCAAAGAAACTACAGAGAGAATATGGCACCTCAAAATATCGAGATAATACATTTAGTAAAACTAGAAAGTCAAGATCAACTTTTAAACAGGAACAGGCCGCTTTGGATAATTTTGAATTTTCCCTCCACCCTAATTTTAACTCTTCTGATGAATAAACTAATCAATGATGAAACATCACCTTTGTCAAATGACATCACCCAAGTCTGTATCAGATGAATAAAGCCACCTAACTCTAGATGCTGGCCACTCAACCATATCGTAGGCCCAATTGAATAAACACTGTTAGATGAAGGAACAAATTAGATGTTACAAACAGGCACAGAGTGAATCTCACCTTCCCTTTCTAATAAAAGAGGGTTCCTAGGAAACAGATGGTCAAAATACATTTGTCAGCAATAAATGGACAGAGAAATTGTGATCCCCTGCAAAGTTCTACCTGCAGGGAAACTAAGTAATTCTTGCACCAAACCCAGAATGCTGACAGCTACTTCCATTTTACTTTGTCGCTCAACTAGAGAAAAGAGAAAAGCCCAGGAGGTTTTGGGATAATGAGAGGTTTTACCTCCAGCCCTGACATAGATAGGACATTTTGCCAAACATACCTGTGCTTTCTCTGAACACTGGCGTCCTGTGACAAGCTTCCTCGCTGACTCAGATGGTGACGTTCAAAACCTCGGGTTTCGTGGAGCCAGAGCAGAGAAGTGCTGTCAGCTGGGGAGAAGAAGGCACCTCTAACCTAAAGCCTGCACATCTGCTTCGGTTTCTGGGTGAAGGGGCAACACATACTTGTTGTTTAGCAGTAATTATCTTCATTCTCAATAGACCAATGTCCTTGCCTTTTCTGGAAAGCAGACTTACTCTTCTAAAGAAACCCTCAATTCATCTATTCCCAATGCAACTAGAGTGGAACATTTATTTCTCACTTAAATAGAAAACACTGTTATTGTCTACATTGCATGAATGAACTTTTAAAAACATTTTAGAGAGAAAGGAAGAGACCTTTATTCAAACCCAAGTCAGGACAGCTGCCTGGGAGACACAATCTTCACCAAGAAGGGAGTGCTCCGGGGAAGGAACTTTTGGGGCAGGCTTATGTATTTTTTTCTGTTTTGTTTTACATACAGAGTTACACACCACAATGAGGATCTTCTTAGATTCCAGAAAGTGACAGACTCTTTCTTATGTTTTCACTATGTACATGTCAGTATGACTTTAATCTTATGGGAGCCAAAGAGGTTCTTTATTTTTTCTTATCTTTATGTTGGCATTTTTGGTTATTGTTTTCTTCTCAAAGCAGATGTACAACATGCTTGGGGCAGAAACAAGGCCCATGCTTTGAGGTTTTGCCTAGTCATTTTGAGCCGGGTAAAATGTAAAGGGATAACTTCCCTGGGAGCCCAGGATCAGCGCCCACAGATGATATAAGATAAAATTACTTTCATCATTATAATTACTTCTAAAATGGAGGAATTTGAGACAAAAGCACCTTTCACAAGAGTACCAAGAAATCAAAATGATGCCCACAGAAGGCTACCTGCTCCATGGTCAGCACAGGTAACAGAAGTGTTCACAGTCTCTGGGCTCCTGCCCTTCTCCTGCCCAAATCTCTGAAGCACACAGACCACTTAAAATCAGAATTGTAGAACTGCTAGACACCTTAGAGATGTCTGGCACTATTCATTTGTACTGCAGAATAAAACACAGTAGCTCATTGTCACAAACTAATTTCAACATGAAGTGCCCATTGGATGCACTAAGTTCTTTCTCTGCAAATGTTGACTAATGTAAGTCACAGTCATACCATATAAACACTACGATGGATGGGAAGTCATCGTAGGTAAGGGAATATTTTAGCCATGTTTATAAGCATTGGCTCACTTTGTAGAAGAGGCTGAGCTGAGTGTTTTTAAATACTATTTCAGACCTGTTTTACAGCACCCTATGAACATACCAGAGCCTGAATGGACTAAAAATGATAGTTGGTTTCAGTAACTTTAATACCAGAAAAATATTATACTGTCTCTGTTCCTAAGGATCTTTGAGTATCTTACCCAGAGGTCCTCCACTGAGATAATGATCTTAATAATCACCATGGGCAGAGGTGAAAGGCCCGCTGAATTCGTTCCAGTTGTCCACATGACACGAAAATCCTGATACTTGATAGGTTTCCAGATTGAGAAGACCAGAGAGAAGAGGGAAATAGTACCCTGTATGGAACAACAAGGGATTTGGAGTCAATTTGGGGATCCCACTTAGGTTTCTGACACTAAAATCCGCTGTGACTCATATCATCCGAGTCCCTGTCTAACCACCTGAAAATGTGCCTACAAATATCTACACCCTAGTTGAGAAGTTTAAGAGGCAGAATGCTACAAAGAGCCAGTATGATGTCTCTCAAGTACAGGTGCTCAGGAAGCCCTAATTGCTATTGGTTCTATTTCTTTTCCAGAAGAAAGAACACATGTTGAATCCATATTTCTAATAGATGACTCACCAGATGATTTTCAAACCTGAAGGAAGGCCAAGAAGTCACGCTTGTGTCATAGTTCACTCAGAAATCATGTTGTTGGACTGGTGAGGACGATACGATAGCAACATCATCAATAAGAGTGGGGAGCTTCTAATTTCCATACGGCCATGTTGACCCCCTTAGCTCAGAGCCACCAGAAAGGTTAGCTGGGGAGGGGGAACCGCCATCACTATGAGTGGGGAGCTTCCCATTTCCATATGGCCATGTTGACCCCCTTAGCTCAGGGCCACCAGAAAGCACAGCTGAGGCGGACCACAGGCCAAGGCTGCCAGGTGTGGCTGGGGCAGGCAGAATTCTGACTTAAGGCTCAACTCCTGGCTAGGTTATTATTATGCTCTTCACAAAGAAAGTGCCATTGTGTGTGAGCCCTCACGTAGAAAAGGTTCAGATTTTCCATTGAGATTCCCTCTATGACCTTTAGGATATGTAGCAAAGTTCCATTTAATTTTTAAACATTGAAGGACTTCCTGGTTTTCTTTTCGCTATGACTGTGGCTCAATTCGCCTGTGGTCTAAGAATAGAATCTAGTTAATTTCAGGGTTTAACATTTGTAGACTTCATTCGTGGCCCCACCTATCATCTATTTGGGTAAAGAGTCTATGACCACTTGAAAATAATGTATTCTGCACTTATTATGGAATGTTCCCTATATGTCAATTAGGTCATATTTGTTACCAATGTTTTGTCTGCTTTTTCTGTCAGGTATTGAGAAAGGTATATTAAAATCTTCATCAATGCTTCTCTATTCAACGTGGCATCGGAGAGTCTAACAGTGTTAGAAGGCAAGAGAAACAAAAAGTATAAGAATTGAGGGGATAATTGTGACTATTCACAGATAATACGATTGTGTACATAGAAAATCCAAAACAGTCTATAAATACCCTTAGAATTAAAAATGCAATTTATAAATTTGAGATGGATTGTAGCTTCCCATTGGACAGTTTGTGAAAGAAACCATAGAACCTGTCAATCTCGGAGTAGGATATAGGGTGCACTAACCATTTAAAAGAATTCAGTGGGACTTCATAAAAATGTGACATTTCTCCTTATCTTATGACCATATGAAAATGAAAAAGTGAACCGCAGGCTGGGAAGTACAGATTTGCAATACACACACTGACAAAGACTTGTCAATAAAGAATTCCTGCTCATCAACCATTAAAAGTCTATTTATAAACAAATACTTCACAAAAGATTGACTGATGGCCAATAAGAACAGGAAAGGGTGCTCTACAGTATTATTTTCAGGAGCAGCAAGGCCTTTCCTAAAATGAAAACATACACACAAACCAGTATTCCCTAGATGGATGACGTCCTTATTTCTGAGGAAAGCTTGAAGAACAGACTAGCATCAAAGTAAAGTGATGGAATTCCTGACACTCAGAGGATGGACAATTGACCTCAAACTACAGTACAATTTCTAGGCAGCATTCGGTCCTCTGAAGGCAGACAACTACCACACCCCTTCCTACACCACACAGGTTGCTTCCCAACCCCTACCATAAAAGAAGAAGATGAGAATCAGATAGGACTAGTAGGAAATAGCAAAAATCACATGTGGGGATTATCCTGAAACACACTGAACACATAACTAGTGTAAGAAAGTGTAGGGAACTGACAAGGACAGAGACTCAAGAGGTACTTCTTTGGGAAATGTTGTCTGAAATCGTCACACGTTGGTACCAGCTAATGAGGGCTCTGAGCATACCTAGGGTTTGCTCACAAGGGTCTGCAACACCATCTCTGAGGACTGAAACTCTTCAGGACCTCAAAGCTTGCCTGATTGACTATTGGACTAAGAGATTCCCATGTTCTGAAAACAGATACCAACTCATTGAAAGGTTCACCTGGGCTCTCTCGGAGGCCCTACAAGAAGGTGAACCATTCACTGAAAATCAATTACACACACACACACACACACACACACACAAACACACACACACACACACACACCTGTCATTTCAGCAATTACTTAAACATTCAAGGTTCTTCCTACCTTTTCTTTTTCACATTGATATTTATACTCACATGAAATGTCATCATTTCTAATGAACACTGATGTCAAAATAGAGATCTATTGACACAATATTCACAAAATGGAACTTCCCTGCTGTCATTTTCAATATAGCGTTTTTTAAAGTTCATACATATTTTAGGTTTTTGGTAACTTATACAGGAGAAGATCAGCATTGAAAAACTCTGAATACTGACAATGAGTTTTAAGCCTAGAGAACAAAAATTGTCCAATTTCATAGATAATAAGGAACCAAAGGCAAAGCATGGAAGCTGCAGTCGAATAATTTTACACATGTGCATCCTCTACTATTTTACTACTGAGGGGCGTGTTTTATTACCACTAAACATGCATCAGTTATCTTCCACATGCACCTGCACAGGTATAATGAATTACTACAGTAGAATGAAATGTCTGGGAACTACTTGGCAGCATCTATAATGAACAATGAAATTTCGATCTTATATTCGGTGAACTTCCACTGTCTGTCCCTTTAGACAATGGACCCTAAACAGAAGGGGGAATGAACCACGAGAGACTATGGACTCTGGGAAACAAACTGAGGGCTTCAGAGGGGAGAGGGGTGGGGGATTGGGATGGGCCAGTGATGGGTATTAAGGAAGGTACATATTGCATGGAGCACTGGGTGTTATATGCAAATAATGAATCACGGAACACTACATCAAAATCTAAGGAAATACTGTATAGTGACTAACATATCATAATAAAAAATTGTTATTAGAAAAAAAGGTAAAAAAAAAACAATACAGCTTTTCTGTTTCAAGAACAATCACAATTGAGAAAAAACTAACTTCCAATCCCTAAAGCAAAACACAGACCAAGTTCCATTTCACTCCCCTTTATTCACATACTCTGTGGGTTCTAAGCTATTTCCCTACCTCCTTTCCAGCTGAGCAGGGAGCCCGGGCTCGATCCCAGAACCCTGGGATCATAACCTGAACCAAAGGCACATGCTTAACTGGCTGAGCCAGCCAGGAGCCCCAGCCATGTTTTTCTTAAGCAAAAGGACACTTTCTCACAATGCCTTCAAATGACTTCACATGGTACCAGACACCTGCATTTGCCTCTAGGAGGTTGTAGATGAAGGCAATTGCAAACTCTCACAGTGGTTTATCAAATACAATGACCTGCCTGGTGACAGTGAAACCCTTATGAGCCCACGAGAGGGTGCTGTGACACTCAGCTGTGGCTGGGCTGGCACAGAGAACCAAATCCATTTCCCTGCCTGATGTCTGTGAGGAACAGATGCCCCCATTGTGAATGAGACGCTGCCACTGAGCTGTCCAGAGATGGCCATCCTCACGGAGGATGAGGATAAAGGACAATGCCTGAGGAGACCTCATCTGTCTCTTTTATCTTTTCATATTTTTGACAGTGGACAAATCACTGCCTAGTAGTCCCCAACTACCTTAGTCTCATCTGTGAATGGCCAAGAGGTTTTACAAAACACTCAAGATTTTGACCTTACAAATGCCCACAACCACTTACCATAGGGATTCAATATTAAGCAAAGATACTGTTCCTTGGAAGAGAGGTCCTGCCCACTGTTGTTTCTCACTTATATGCTCATCTTCCTTACCTCATGGTAACATAACCACCTTGATTCCTGCTTCCGTCTTCAGGAAGGCTGAGGTGACTTGAAGGGCATTACCCTGACATCATTCTTTCTTAGCAATAAGATGTGGACATTTCCCTAGTCCTACACACCCAAAGTTGAATCGGAATCAGGATTGAGGAGGCTGATGAGAGTTGAAGGTGTTTTCCTGTACACGGTGGTTTATTACCAATAAGGATGGGTCAGAGTCCTCGAAATTCTAGAACCTTTTCATTAATGCTTCCTACTCGTGAAAGATGATGTACATTGGTCTTTCCCTGTATAGTGTGGTGACTCAGAGAAAAGTGCTTAGCCTTTTCGTCAGACTTCCACGACCACTTTGGGGCTGGCTTCCATATTCACAAAGGATGATGTTAGGGCTAAGAGGGTTCCTGTACACTGTTATTTCTTACAGGTAAGTGTATGGCATTTTTGTTACATTGCCAGAGCCACTTAGCGCTGGGCTTGCCGGCCTCCTGGGGACGAACCCTAACCCTAGGTCAGCCCCCGAGGGGCCCCTCCCAAGGGGCCTGGCGCCACAACGCCGGGGATTGTGGACACCCAAGCCCAGCGCCGGAGTCACCCTGCCACCCCCCAGCAACCCGGGCTGCTAGGGGCGCCGCCAGTCTTTCAGGGCGAGAGAACAGGCAGGGCCCTCCAAGCCCCCGGCGACCTTTGAAGCCCCCCGCGCCAAAACGCTTGGGCCTACACTCCCTCTCGCTAGTGCGCTCACCTCGGCCTGCCCCTCTGCCTGCCACAGAGCTGGCGGAAGGGGCCTGCTGGAATCCTGGAGGCTAACACTTACCCTAGGTCGGCCCCCGAGAGGCCCCTCCCAAGGAGCCTGGCACCGCAATGCCAGGGGTTTGGGACCCCCGAGCCCCAGGGCTGGACTCACTCTGCCACCCCGCAATCACCCAGGGCGCTAGGGGCGTGGGCAGTCATTCAGGAAGGGAGAACGGGCAGGGCCCTCTGATCCCCCTGCGACCTTCGAAGGCCCCCCGCACAAAAACTCTGGCTTCCACGCTCCTGCTCGCCAGCGCCCTAACCTCGGCTCACCCCTCCGCTCGCTGCAGAGCTGGCGGATCGGGCCTGCTGGCTTCCTGGGGACTAACCCTATCCCTAGGTCACCCCCAAGGGGCCCCTCCCAAGTGGCCTGGCGCCACATGCCAGGGATTGGGGACCCCAAGTCCCAGCGCCGGACGCACCCTGCCGCCCCGCTGCCACATGGGGTGCTAGGGGCGTCGCCAGTCCTTCAGGGCGACAGAACGGGCAGCACCATCTGAGCCACCTACGACCTTCGAAGGCACCCCGAGCCAAAGCCAAATGCTCTGGCCCACGCTCCCGCTTGCCAGCTACCTCACCTGGACCCACACCTCCATTCTCTGCACATGGGTGGAACGAGCCTTCCAGTCTCCTGGGGGCTAACCCTAACCCTAGGTCAGCCCCCGAGGGGCCCGTCCCAAGGGGCCTGGCGCCGCAACGCCGGGTATTAGGGACCCCCGAGCCCCAGCGCTGGAATCACCGTGCTGCCCCGCCGCCACCCGGGCCGCTAGGGGTGCCGCTGGTCATTCAGTGCAGGAGAATGGGCAGGGCCCTCCGAGCCCACGGCGACCTTCGAAGGACCCCCGCACCAAAACGCTTGGGCCCACGCTCCGGCTCGCCAGCGCCCTTACCTCGGCCCTCCCCCCCGCTCGCCACACAGCTGGCGGATCAGGCCTGGGGGCCTTCTGGGGGCTAACCCAAACCCTAGGTCTGCCCCCTAGTGGCCCCTCCCAAGGGGCCTGGCGCTGCAACGAGGGGGATTGGGGACTCCTGAGCCCCAGCGCCGGACTCACCATGCCCCCCACCACCACCCGGGCCACAAGGGGCACCCCCGGTCATTCAGGGCAGGAGAACGGGCAGGACCCTCTGAGCCCCTGGTGACCTTCGAAGGCCCCTCGCTCCAAAACTTTGGGCCCACGTTCCCGCTCGCCAACGCCGTCATCTCAACCCGCCCCTCTGCTCACTGCACAGCTGGCAGATCGGGCCTACTGGCCTCCTGGGGTAACCCTAACCCTAGGTCGGCACCCAAGGGGGCCCTCTCAAGGGGTCTGGGGCCACAACGCTGGTAATTGGGGACCCCAGAGCCCTAGCGTCGGACTCAACCTGCCGCTCCGCCACCATCTGGGCTTCTAGGGGCGCCGCCGGTCATACAGGGTATGAGAACGGGCAGGGCCCTCCTAGCCCACGGTGACATTTGAAGGCGCCCCGCGCCAAAACGCTTGGGCCCATGCTCCCGCTCGCCAGCGCCCTCACCTAGGCCTGCCCCTTCGCTCGCCCGACAGAGGGCGGATCAGGCCTGCCCGACTCCTGGGGGCTAACTCAAACCCTAGGTCGGCCCCCCAGGGACCCGTCCGATGGGTCCTGGCGCCTCAACGCCTGGGACTGCTGAACCATTAGCTCCAGCGCCGGACTGACAGTGCTGCCCCGCTGACACCCGGGCCTCTAGAGGCGCGGCTGGTCATTCAGGGCGTGAGCACGGGCAGGGGCCTCCGAGCCCCCCTTGTCCTTCGAAGGCCCACCGCACCAAAACGCTTGGGTCCAGGCTCGCACTCGTCAGCACCCTCACTTCATCCCGCCCCTCCGCTCGCCACCCAATGGGTGGATCAGGACTGCCGGCCTCCTGAGGGTTAACCCTAACCCTAGGTCGACCACCGAGGGGCCCTTCCCAAGGGGCCTGGCACCGCAATGCGGGGATTGGGGACCCCCGAACCCCAGCACCAGACTAACCTTACCACTCTGCCAGCAGCCGAGCTGCTAGGGGCGCCGCCGGTCATTCAGGGCGGGAGAACGTGTAGGGCCCTCCGAGCCCCCGGCGACCTACGAAGGCCCCCCGCGCCAAAACGGTTGGGCCCACCCTCCTGTTCGCCAGCATCCTCATCTCGGCCCCCACCTCCGCTCGTAGTACAGCCCGCGGATCAGGCCTGCCTGCCTCCTGGGGGCAAATTCTAACCCTAGGTCGACCACCGAGGGGCCCTTCCCAAGCGGTGTGGCGCTGCAACGCTGGGGATTGGGGATACCTGAGCTGCAGCACGGGAATCACCCTGCCACCCCACCGCCAACGGAGCCACAAAGCGCGCCACTGGTTATTCAGGGCAGGAGAACAGGCAGGGCCCTTCGAGACATGGCAACATTCGAAGGCCCAGGGCGCCAAAACGCTGGGGATCACGCTCCCGCTCTGCATCACCCTCAACTCGGCCCACACCTCCACTCTTCGCAGAGCCAGCGACACGGGCCTGCCGGCCTCCTGGGCACTAACACTAACCCTAGGACAGCCCCTGAAGGTCCCTTCCTAAGGGGCCTGACGCCGCAACGCCAGGGATTGGGGACCCCCAAGCCCCAGCGCCGGATTCACGCTGCCGCCCCACCCCACATGGGCCGCTAGGGGCGCCGCCATTCATTCAGGGTGGGAGAACTGGAGGGCCCTCCGAACCCCTGCTGACATTCGAAGGCACACCGAACCAAAACGCTTGGGCCCAGGCTCATGTTCACCAGGACCCTCACCTCGGCCCAACTCTCCGCTCGACCCACAGGTGGTGTATCGGGCCTGCAGCGCTCCTGGAGGCTAACCCTAACCATAGGTCGGCCCCCGAGGGGCCCTTCCCAAGGGGCCTGGCGTCGCAACGCTGGGGATGGGGACCCCGAGCCCATGTGCCGGACTCACCCTGCTGCCCTTCAGCCACCCGAGCCACTAGAGGCCCCGCCGGTCAATCAGGGCAGGAGATCGGGCAGGGCCCTCCGAGCCCACGCTGACCATTGAAGGCTCCCCGTGCAAAACCGTTGGCTCCCAGGATCCTGCTCGCCAGTGCCCTCACCTCGGCCCGCCCCTCCGCTTGCTTCAGAGCTGGTGGATAGGGCCTGCCGGGCTCCTGGCAGCTAACCAAAACCTAGGTCGGCCCTGTGGGGACATCCCAAGAAGCCTGGCTCTGCAATGCTGGGGATTGGTGACTCAGAGCCCCAGAGCCAGACTCACCCTGCCGCACTGTACCCACCCGGGCCGCTAGGGGCGCAGCCGGTCATAGAGAGCGAGAGAAGGGCAGGGCCTTCTGAGCCACCGGTGACCTTCAAAGGCTCCCCATGCCAAAACGCTGGTTCCCACGCTCCTGCTCCCCAGCGCCCTCACCTGGGCCCGCACCTCCCCTCGCCGCACAGTGTGCGGATTGGGCCTGACGATCTCCTTGGGGCTAACCCTAACCCTAGGGCCCCTCCCAAGGGTCCTGGTGCCACTAAGCCTGGGATCTGGGACTCCAAGCCCCAGAGCCAGACTCACCCTTCCACAACACTGCCACACGGGCCGCTAGGGGCGCCGCCGGTCATTCAGGGCGGTAGAAGGGACAGGGCCCTGGAGAAACAAGCGTCATTTGAAGCCTCCAGCGCCAAAATGCAGGGGCCCACAATCCCGCTCCCCAGCACCCTCACCTCGGCCCACCCCTCCGCTCGCCCCACAGCCATCGTATCCGGACTGCCGGCCTCCTGGGGGCTAACCCTAACCCTAGGTCGGCCCCCGAAGGGCACTCCCAAAGGGCCTGGCACCGCGACGCCGGACATTGGGGACCCACAAGCCCCAGCGATGTACTCAACCTGCCCCTCTGCCGCCACCCGGGGCACTTGGGGCACCGCCGGTCAATCAGGGTGGGGGAACGGGCACGGCCCTCCGAGCCCCCGGCGACATTCGTAGGTCCCCCATGCCAAAACGCTGAGGCCCATGCTCCCGCTCTACAGCGCCCTCACCTCGGCCTGCCCCCCCTCTAGCCACACAGCTGGCAGATCCTGCCTCCCGGGCTCCTCGGGGCTAACCGTAACCCTAGGTGGGCCCCAGAGTGGCCCCTCCCAAGAGGCTTGGTGCCGCAACGGCAGGGATTGGGGACCTGCAAGCCCCAGCGCCGGGCTCACCCTGCCGCCCCGCCGCCACGTGGGCCGCTAGGGGTGCCGCCGGGCATTCAGGGCGGGATAACCGGCAGGGCCCTCCGAGCCTCCGGTAAAATAAGAAGGCCCCCACGCCAAAACGCTGGGTACCACGCTACCGCTCGACTGCGCCCTACCACGGTCAATCCCTCCGCTCACTGCACAGCCGGCGGATCTGGACTGCGGCCTCCTGGGGGTTAACCTAACCCTAGGACAGTCCCAGAGGGGCCCCTCCCAAGGGGCCTGGCGCCGCAACGCTGGGGATTGGGGAAACCCAAGCACCAGTGCAGGACTGACCCTGCCACCCCGCTGCCACCCAGGGAGCTAAGGGCGTCGCTGGTCCTTCATGGCGGGAGAACGAGCAGGGCCCTCCGAGCCCCCTGCGACATTCGAAGGCCCACCGAGCCAAAATGTTGGGGCCCACGCTTCCGCTCGCCAGCGACCTCACCTTGGCCCACCCCTCCATTTGCCACGGAGCCGGTGGATTGAGCCTGCCAGCCTCCTGGGGGCTAACCCTAACCCTAGGTCGGCCTCCAAGGGGCCCCTCCCAAAGGGACTGCCGCCGAACGCCAGGGATTGGGGACCCCTGAGTCACAACGCTGGACTCACCGTTCCGCCCCGCCCACACCCGGGCCACTAGGGTACCGCCGATCATTCAGGGCTGGAGGATGGGCAGGGCCCTCCCTGCCCCGGTGACCTTCGAAGGCCCGCAGCGCCAAAAGGCTGGGGCCCACTCTCCTGCTCGCCAGCGCCCTGATCTTCGACCGCGTCTCCATTCGCCCCAGACTGCGGATTGTGCCTACGGCCTCCAGGAGCTAACCTTTACCCTAGGTCGGCCCCCAAGGGGCCTCTCCCAAGGGGCCTCGTGCTGCAACGTCTGGCATTGGAGACCCCCGAGCCTCAGCGCCAGACCCACCCTGCCGCCCCGCCACCACTCGGGCTGCTAGTGGAGCCGCCACTCATTCGGGGCAGGAGAATGGGCAGGGCCCTCTGAGTCCCCGGCGACATTCGAGGGCCCCCGGCTCCAAAACTTTGGGTACCACCTTCCAGCTCGCCAGTCCCTCACCATGGCCCGCCCCTCCGCGCACCGCACAGCTGGCATATGGGGCCTGCTGGCCTCCTGGGGGCTAACCCTAACACTAGATTGGCCCCAGAGGGGGCCCTCACAAGGGGACTGGTGACCAAAGCCGGGGACTGGGGACACCCGAGCTGCAGTGCCGGACTCACCCTGCCGCCCCGTCGACATCGGCCCGCTGGGGCGTCACTAGTCATTTAGGGCGGGAGAACGGGCAGGGCCCTCCGAGCCTCTAGCAATGTTCAAAGGCCTCCTGCGCCAAAACGCTGGATACCATACTCCTGCTCGCCAGCGCCCTCACCTCGTCCCACTCCTCCGCTCCCCGCACAGCAGGCGCATCGGTCCTGCTGGCCTACTGGGGTCTAACCCTAAGCCTAAACCCTAACACCTAACCTTAAACCCTAAAACTTAACCCCTAACCCTAACCCCTAACCCTACCCCTTCAGCTAACCCTACCCATAACCCGTAACCTAACCCTAAACCTAACCCTAACCCGTACCCTAACCCTAACCCTACCCGTACCCTAACCCTAAACCTAACCTGTACCCTAACCCTAACCGTAACCCTAAAACGTACTCTAACCCATACCCTAACCCTAACCCTAAACTGTACCCTAACCCGTAACTTAAACCGTACCCTAAACCTAACCGTAACCCTAACAAGTACCCTAACCCATACCCTAACTTTAACCCTAAACCTTAAAACCTGACACTAACCCATGTCCTAACTCATACCATAACCCGTACCCTAACCCTACCCATAACCTAACCCTAACCCATACCCTAACCGTAACCCTAAACACTAAACTGTAACCCTTACCCTAACCCTAACCAGTACCCTTACCTTAACTTTAACCCATACCCTAACCCGTACCCTAACCCATAAACTAACCCGTACCCTATCACTAACCTGGACCCTAACCCATACCCTAACCCAAACCTAACCCTAATCTGTACCATAACCCGTACCCTAACCCATACCCTAACCCTAAACTGTACCCAATCCCAATCCCTAACGTGTTTCCTAACCCGTACCCTAACCCTAATCCGTACCCTGTGCCGTACCCAAATCCGTACGCCAACACTTACTCTAAACCGTCCCCTAACCTGTACCCTAAACCGTACCCTAATGCATACCCTAACCCATACCCTAAACCTAACCCATACCCTAAACCTAACCCGTACTCCAACCCTAACCCTAACCCTAAACCCGAACCCTAAACCCTAACCCGTACCCTAAACCCTAATCTGTACCCTAACCCATAACCTCTAACCTGTAACCCCAAAACCCAACCCTAACCCGTACCCTCTCCTTACCCTAACCCTAACCCCTACCCTCACCCATACCCTAACCGTAACCCATACCCTAACCTTAACCCATACCCTAACCTCAACCCATACCCTAATCTGTACCCTAACCGCAGGGATTGGGTACACCTGAGCCCCACCACGGGACTCATCCTGCCACCCCTCAGGAAACCATGCCCATTGGGGCGCCACAGAACATCCCATGCAAGAGAACTGGTAGGGCCCCCCTGAGCCCCCAGGGATCCTCGGTGGCCCCTACACCCCAACCCTGAGGCCCACACTCATCCCGCCCCACGCCTTCCCTTCAGGTTGCCACTGAACTCATCGCAGAGCCGGCAGATCAGGCCTGCCGGGTTCCTGGGGCCTACACCTGACCCTAGGTCGGCTGGGTAGGGCCCCTCACCTGGGGCCCGGTGCCGCAGCCCCAGGGACTGGGGACACTTGAGCCCCACTGAAGGATAAAGCCTGCCAGCCCGCGGGAAACTGTGCCCCTTGGGAGGCTGTAGAGCATTCAGGGCGGAAGAACCAGGAGGGCCCCCAGAGCCCCCGGCGAACTTCGGCGATCCCTAAACTCAACCGTGAAGCCCATGCTCACCCCACCCCGCACCTTCAACTCAGCCCAGGGCGGAGCTTGCCACATAGTGGGCAGATCTGGCCTGCGGGATTCCTGGGCCCCAACCCTAACCATAGTTCATCTGTGGAGGGGCCCCTCCCCAGGAGCCTGGAGCTGCAGCCGCGGGGATTCGGGACACCTGAGCCCCACAGCAGGACTCAGTTTGCCACCCTGCAGGAAACCGTGTGCCTTGGGAGGCCATAGAGCATTCAGGGCGGGAGAACCAGGAGGGCCCTCCTGAGCCACCAGCGAACTTCGGTGGCCTCCCGCACCCCAACCCTGAGGCCCATGCTCACTCTCCCCACATCCTCACCTCAGCCCGTGTAGCTCGCCATACAGCCAACAGATCGGGCCTGCGGGGCTCCTGGGCCTATCCCTAGCCCTAGGTCTGCCGTGGGTTTGGGGGCCTCCCCAGGAGCCTTACACCACAGACCCGGGTAATTGGGATACCTGTGCCCCACCGCAGGACTCAGCTTGCCACCCGACAGGAAACCGTGCCCCTTGGGGCTCTATAGAGCCTACAGGGCACGAGAACTTGGGGAGGCACCCGGAGCCCATCCCCATCCTTTGGCAGCCCCCCGTGCCCCAACCCTGAGGCCCATGCTCACCCTCCCCAATGGCCTCCTCTCAGCCCTCCACAGAGCTCGCCGCACAGCCTGCAGATTGTCCCTGCCGGGCTCCTGAACACTAACCCTTACCCAAGGTTGGCCACAGAGGGGCCCCTCCCCGGGGTCCTGGCACCCCACTCCAGCGGATTGGGGACACCCAAGACCCACCGTAGGACTCAGCCTGCAACCCACAGTAAACTGTACCATTTTGGGGCACAACAGAGCATTCAGGGCAAGAGAATTGGGGCACCCCCTGAGAGCTCCTTCTGCTGAACCCGACCTTTGTGGGCCCTTCCGGATGGAACCTCAGGCTCACACTCACCCGCCCTTGTGCCCTCATCTCACTCGGCCTGGGAGTTCTCTGAGCACTGGGCAGTTCGGACCTGCTGTCTCTTGAGGCCTAACCTAACTCTGGGTCTTCTGCTGAGGGTCCCTCCCCGTTTGCCTGCCTCCAAGGCACCAGGCATTGGGCTCACCTCTGTACGACTAGAGGACTCACCCTGCCCCACAGGAGGAAACTGTCCATTTGGGGCTGAAGCAAGGATTCATAGGAAAATCGGAGGGCCCCCCTCAGCCCATCCCAGGCAACCCCCACTTTCAGAGATCTCCCCGGATCCAATTAGTAGTTCACACTGACCTTTAAACTTGCTCTCCACGGAGATCTTATGAAATTCTCCACACTTCCAACCGATGGCATCATCCAGCTTCAGTGCCTTACCCAGCTTTAGGTCTTGAGATGGATTAAAATGGGAAGTCATTTCAATGATGACGACATACTGGTGACCAAAAGATACATGCATAAATGCTTCATATCACTTGGCTTCAGGGAAATGGAAATCTAAACCCCTATAGATGCCCTACCACACGAGGCCGAATATCTAAAAATAAGAAGACATGAAACTACACATCTTGGAGAGGATGTGGAGAAACGGGAACCCTCTTACACCCCTGTAAGAATGCAGTGCGGTACAGCCACTCTTGAAAATGGTACAGAGTTTCCTCAAGAAGTTATAAATAAAGCTACCCTATGTCCCAGCAATTGCACTACGGGGTATCGACCCCAAAGAGACAGATGTAGTGAAGACGGGACACATGCACCCCAGTGTTCATAGCAGCAATGTCCATAATAGACAAACTGTGGAAGGAGTGCAGATGATCATGGACAGATGAATGGATAAAGAAGATGTGGATCATATATATATATAATGGAATATTACTCAGCCATCAGAAAGGATGAATACTTACCATCACACCGACATGGGTGGAGCTGGAGGGTATTATGCTGAGTGGAATAAGTCAATGAAAGAAAGACAATGATCATATGCTTTCACTCCTATGTGGAATATCAGAAACAAGGAAGAAGACCATAGGGGAAGGAAGGGAAAATAGAATGGGAAGTCATCAGAGAGGGAGAAAACCCATGATGGACTCTTAACTATCGCAAGAAACTGATGATTGTTGGAGAAGTTGGGGGGGGGGGTAACTGGGTGAGTAGCATTAAGGAGGCCACATGATACAATGAGCACTGGGTGTTACACACGACTGAAAATTTATTTAAGACTACATCTGAAACTAATGGTGTACTGTAAGTTGGCTAATTGAATTTAAATTAAAGAACAAAAGACCTCGAATAAACAATCCTAAACATTTGTATGGATCCACTAAAGATTTCGAACAGACAGTGCAATGTGGAAAAGAAAAACAAAGCTGGAGGACTCACTATTTCAGATTTCAGGTTATACTACAAAGCTGCAGTCATCCTAACAAGAGAGTACGGCACAAAAATAGACACAGCGACCAAAGGAACACGATACAAGTTCAGACAGAAACCCATAATTATGTGGTCCATGAATCTTCCACAAAGCAAGCAACGATATCAAAAGGGAAAAGGACAGTCTCTACAGCAAATGGTGTTGGGAAAACTAGACAGCTACGCACAAAAGAATGAAATTAGACTGCTTTCTTACACAATACAGACAAACACAAAACAGTTTCAAGACCTCAATATGAGACCTGAATCCATAAAAATCCTACAGGAGGGAAGACAGTAACTTCTTGACATGGACCATACCAACGTTTTCCTAGACTGTGTCCTGAGGCAAAGGAAATGAAAGCAAAAATAAACTATTGGGAATACAGCAAAATAAAAAGTTTCCACACAGCAGAAGAACAATGAAAACGTAAAAATCATAAGACAACCTACTCAAAGGGAGATGATATTTGCAAAGATCATATGCAATAAAGGAATAGTGTCCAAAACATATACAACTGATACTACTCGACCCCCCAAAAAACAAATAATCCAGTTAAAAAATAGGCAGAAGACATGGACAGACATTTCTCCAAAGAAGAAATACAAATGGCCAACAGTCCCGTGAAAAGATGTTCACCATCACCCATCATCAGGAAAATGTAAATCCAAAGGACAATGAGGTATTACATCAAACCTGTCAAAATGGCTAACATCAAAAGCACAACAAAGAGCAGGTGTTGGGAGGATGTGGATGAAGGGGAATCCTCGTGAACTGTGGGTGGGAATGCAAACTGTGGTGGCCACCGTGGAAAACAGTATGAAGGTTCCTCAAAAAATTAAATATAGAACTACCCTACGATCCAACAATCACACTACTCGTATATACCCAAAGAATAGGAAAACAGTAAGTAAAAAGGATACGTGCACCCCTATGTTTCTTGCACTATTATTTACAATATCACAATATGGAAGCAACCCAAGTGTCTGTAGAAAAATTGACAAATGAGATGATAGATGTGTGTACTCACACACACACACACACACACACACACACACAATGGAGTATTACTCGGCTTGAAAAAGAATGAAACCTTGCCATTTGCAGCCACATGGATGGAGCTAGAGAGTATTATCCAAACTAAAATCTGTCAGTCAGAGAAAGACAAATCCCATACGATGTCACTCTAATGGGGAATTTAAAAAACAAACAAAAATAAATAACTAAAAGAGAAAAAGGAGACACACCAAAATACAAACTCTTTTCAATAGAGAACGGATGGTTACCAGAGAGGAGGTGGATAGAGGGATGAGTGAAATAGATGAAGGGGATTAAGAGGACACTCTTCTTGATGACCACTTTGTAATATATAGAATTACTGAATCACTCTACTGTACACCTGAAACGAATGTAACACTGTATGTTAGCTCTAATGGAATTAAAATAAATTTTAAAAAAAGATTTTTCTTTCAGAAACCTCTTTGAAAAAGCTTTTCCTGTGCAATGTGCAAAAGCCCTACTTGGGATTCACTCTACAATAATTATTCACTTAATGCCTCAAATTCAGATTTCACTGCGTTCTTACTGTGGATCCCAGCCCACGGGAGCCATGGTACCTTTCTGTCCAGGTTCAGCACCTATGCATTCAAGATTGGAAGTAGAGACACATATCACTTCACAGTCCAGAAAGCTATTATTGTTTCTGTTTCAGTGTGAGAGAGTCACAGACTTTGGGACAGGTTTCAGAGCAGGTTTATTATGGATTCTGGATCTCTACTTCAATGTTCATTGCCTGGATCCATTTGGCTAATAGGTTCCCTGTGGATGGGCTTGCTTCCAAGCACATACATGGAAGATGAAACGGTCGGTGGGCTCGGTGCGGGACAGGAAGAAGACCAAAAGCAGACAAGGGTCCGACCCCTCCCCTGATCCAGGAACTGCTATGGGAGAGGGTACGGGAGGTAGAATCCATGCGAAACTCCAAGGTCACCAGCTGAACACAGGAGGCACAGGTCAAGGGATCTGGAGATGCAGGGGTTGAAGGCTGCTCTGAGCTACTTCTGGGAGGAAGGGAGGGAAGGAATGAGAAGGAGACACTGCCTGCCCCTGGCCCATGCCATCTGCCCACCGCTCCGACACGCATCAGTCTATGAGCTGACACAGCCTGGGCTCAGGATGGGCTGTCTCTGGTCCCTCAATCCTCAGTGGGACAGCTGGCCCCAGGGCTCAGAGACATGCTGAGGGAGATGAGAGGGAAAGCTGCCCTGCCCAGGTCATCCCCTCCTTGAGAAGACAGCCCTTCAGAACTGCTAAAAAAAAAAAAAACCCACTAACGGGGTTGAAAGACATGCCATGGATGAACTAAAGCATAGAGATATGTAAAATAACATTCATTTTTAAGTTCAGAGCTGTCAGCTCAGGAAGTGGGGAGAGCTTCCCTGAAGAAGACTGAGGGGAGTGCAGGCCATGCTGAAAAGGGAGACATGGCTCTCCTGATTTTGGACCTGCAGCCCCCTTCCAGGGCAGGGCATCATCCTTGCATCACAAGAGATCCATGGAAGTTTTCCATCAGGGCCAGATGTTTGTCTCGAGAAGGCTACCCTGTCATCGGACTGCACAGGGCACCAGGGACGAGGGCCAGATGGAGGACGGACAATACCCCGGAGGCCATGGGGCAAGAGCAGAGGCACATGACCTTGAAGATGATGATGAAAAGCAGGAGGCGGCAGCATGGAGCCGGCCCAAAAGTGCCATGGGAGCAGTGCCCACAGCTACACTGACTGGGTGCCTTCTGTGCCAGGTGTGGCTGACTTCAGTGGGCTCCAGACTAGTCCTGAGCACAAGTCTAGGAAGTGTGCACCACCCCGGCCTCCTCTTCCCTTGCAGCTGCTAGGAATCACGGTCACAGACCCTGGTCAGCTTTCGGGGAATCCAAGCAGTGGCTCCCCCGCACGCTGCACCTCTGGTGGTGGTCCATTGCGACCCTCGTGCCTGGCCAGACACTGATGTCTACCTGTCTCCACACAAATCCACAGACAGGAGGGTGTCCCTGAATTCCACAGCACCTGATGAGACAGATCCACAGAACCCAACACCCAGTGGGTCACTAGGGACCTCACCTATGGTCATGGAGCTCACCATACCCTATTTCTGTCGCTTCCCACAGAAAGCCTGCTTCTGATCCCCCACAATACCATACATCCTGGTTGCTGACCTGGGGTAATGCCATGAACCCACATGGCACCTTTCTTTAAGTAAAGGCTATGCCTACACCTCCTAGAAAATATTTAATGAAGTACAAGTCCATCAGGACTATGGTGTGAATGGTAGCATACAGCCTGCATGGTAGTAGTCAGTAATTCTAACGAGGGTTAACCCCACCCCCCGTCTCACAAAACCTTCCTCCATCCCGAGTGAACTCATGGTCTGCCCTCAGAAAACCCTCCAGGAAACAAACCTTTCATCTGAATGCTCTTTTCACCTTCTGCTTCAAATCTTGTCCAACCACAATGATATGAAATTAGAAATCAGTCTCAAGAAAAAAATGGGACAGTCAAAAATAGGTGGAGATTTTTGGGGCCTGGGTGGCTCAATCGTTAAGGATGTGCTTTCAGCTCAGGTCTTGACCCCGGATCCTGGGATCTAGCCCCAAATCAGGCTCCTTGCTCAGTGGGAAGCCTGCTTCTCCCTCTCCCGCCCCCCTGCTTGCGTTCCCTCTCTCGCTGTCTCACTCTCTGTCAGATACTAAAATAATCTTAAAAAATATGTGGAGATTTAACAACATGCTACTGAACATCCAACAGTCAAAGAAGAAATCAAAAAACTTTTAGAAGTACCTGGTCACTGATGAAAAAGACAACCTACAAAAACTTATGGGATGCAGCAAAAGTAGCTTTATGGGGGACATTCATAGAAATTAAAGTCTTCATCAATCCATGAAAATGCTCTCCAATAAACAACCTGCTTTATGTGGTAAATAAGTAGAAAAAAAAAAAACAACAAACAAAGCCCCAAATTAGTAGAAATAAGGAAATAACAAAAAGGAATGCATTAATAAATCCAACGGAGACTAAAAAGACAAAAAAAAAAAACAATGAAAATGAGAGCAGCCTTTTTTGGAAAGATAAACAAAACTGACAAACTTAGCTAGACTCACCAAGAAAGACAGAGGACTCGAATACAATCAGGAAAATAAGATAATGGATTCCTGTCTCATATAAAAATCAAAAGAACTCTTCAACCTTGGACACAACAACTTCTTGCAAGCCACGTCTCTAAAGGCACAGGAAATAAAAGCAAAAAATGAACTATTGGCACTTCATCAGGATAAAAGGCTTCTGCTTGGCAAAGCAAATGATCAAAAAACAAAAAGGCAACCTATGGAATTGAAGAAGATATCTGCAAATGATATTACAGATAAAGTGTTGGTATCCAAGATCTATAAAGAACTCCTCAAACTCGACATCAAAAAAATGGGCAGAAGACACAAAGAGATACTTCTCCAGAGAAGACATACAAATGGCCAACAGACACATGAAAAAATGCTCCACATCACTTGCCATCAGGCAAATACAAATCAAAATGACAATGAGATACCACCTTACACCAGTTAGAAATGTTAAAATTAACAAGGCAGGGGGCACCTGGGTGGCACAGAGGTTAAGCCTCTGCTTTCGGCTAAGGGCGTGATCCTGGCATTATGGGATCAAACCCCACATCAGGCTCCTCCGTTATGAGCCTGCTTCTTCCTCTCCCACTCCCCTGTTTGTGTTCCCTCTCTCGCTGGATGTCTCTATCTCTGTGGAATGAATAAATAAAATCTTGAAAAAAAATTAACAAGACAGGAAATAAAAAAAAGTCAGAGAGGATGTGGAGAAAGCATAACCATCTTACACTACTCGTGAGGATTCAAGCTGGTATAGCCACTTTTGAAAACAATATGGAGGTTCCTCATGACGTTAAACACAGAGCTATCCTATGACCCACCAATTGCACTACTGGGTATCTACCGCATAGACACAGAGTAATGAAAAGAAGGGGCACCTGTATCCCAATGTTCATAGCAGCAATGTACATAATAGCCAAACTGATGAAGGAGCCAAGGTGTCCTTCAGCAGATGAATGGACAAAGAAGATGTGGTTCATCTACACAATGGAATATTACTCAGTCATCAGAAAGGATGAATACCCCCCATTTGCACCAACGTGGATGGACCAGGAGGGGATTATGCTAAGTGAAATTAAGTCAAGCAGAGAAAGACAATTATCATATGGTTTCACTCCTATGTGGAACGGAAGGAATAGCATGGAGGACATTAGAAGATGGAAGGGAAAAGTGAAGGGGGGAATGAGAGGGGGAGATGAATCATGAGAGACTACTGAAACTGGGAAACAAACTGAAGGCTGCAGAAAGGGAGGGGAAGGGGAATGGGTTATCCTGGTGATGGGTATTAAGGAGGGTACATATTGGGGCACCTGGGTGGCACAGCGGTAAAGCGTCTGCCTTCGGCTCAGGGTTATGGGATCGAGCCCCACATCAGGCTCCTCCGCTGTGAGCCTGCTTCTTCCTCTCCCACTCCCCCTGCTTGTGTTCCGTCTCTCGCTGGCTGTCTCTATCTCTGTCGAATAAATAAATAAATTCTTTTTTTTAAAAAAAGGAGGGCACGTGTCATAATGAGCACTAGGTGTTATATGCAAACAATGAATCATGGAACACTACATCAAAAACAAATGAAGTACTCTAGGGTGACTAACATCATTTTAAAAATGAGAAAGATATGAAATCCATACAGGAAAACTGTCACTATTTGCAAATGACATGAAATCCCGAAAGATTCCACACAAAAAAACTGTTAGAATAAACAAATTCAAGAAAGCTGCAGGATATAAAGTCGATATACAGAGACCTGTTGTCTTTATTTTTTTCAGATTTTATTTATTTATTTATTTATTTATTTATTTATTTGACAGGAAGAGAAAAAGCAGGAGCAGGGAGAGTGTCAGAAAGAGGGAGAAGCAGACCCTCGCTAAGCAGGGAGCCCAACACGGGGCTCGAACCCAGAACTCTGGGTTCATGACCTGAGATGAAGGCAGACGCTTCACCTATGGGGCCACCCAGATGACCCAACTTCTTGCATTTCTGTATACTGATGACACACTTTCGCAAAGAGAAATTAAAAAACAATAACATTTACAATTGCATCAAAAAAATTTAGGAATAAAAGCAACCAAGAATGAGAAAGACATAGTACACTCAACACATGGCAGAAAAGAAATGAAAAACATGTGTGTCGAGGGGGGCAGGATGTATGGGTCAAAGATTTGGAAGGCAACACAAACAAATGGAAGCATATGCCATGCTCCTTAACTGGAAGAGTTAATTATGTGAACATGTCCATCGTACCCAAAGCAATTGACACATGTGATGAAATCCCTATCTGAATTCCAGTGGCATTATTCGAGGAAATAGAAAACAGTCCTCAAACTTGTATGGAATCATAAAACACCCCAAATACCCAAAGCAACGTGAAGAAAGAAAGGTGCAGACAACACACTGTTGGATTTCAAGCTAGATTACAAAGCTGTTGTCATCAAAACAGGATGGTACTGGCATAAACACAGACACCAGGTCAGTGGAACAGAACAGAAAGCTCAGAAACTTACCTACACGTAGATGATCCTAACTTACGACACAGCAGCAGAAGACATGCCATGAGGGAAGGACTGTGTCTTCAGTGAGCGGTAACAGGCAAACTGGACACTAAATGCAGAAGAATATAACTGGGTCACTTTCTTACACCACACACAAAATTTTTAATGGATGAATGATATGAACGTAAGACCTGAATCCATAAACCTCCAAGAAGACACAGGTACTAAGTCTCTCGACATTGGTTTTGGCAAAGAGTCTTCAGATTGGACACCAAATGCAAAGGCAACCAAAGCAAAAATAAACAGGTGGAACAACTTCAACTGAAATCTTCCACACGGAAAAAGAAACCAGCAAAAACTTACAAGGCCACAGACCCAATAAGAAAAAAAATATCTGCGAATCATATGTGTGAGAAGAGGCTAACATCCAAAATACACACAACACTCATACAAATCAAAACAAACAAACAAAAAAAAACTGTATAAAAAATGTGGGGAATATGTGAATAGATACTTTCCAAAGACAGCTCACAGGTGCCAACAGACAGAAAAAGTTGTTCGCCATCACTAAATATCGTCAGGGAAACATCAGTCAAACCCACAACTGGCTATTCCCTCACAAGTGTTGGAACACCTATTGTCCCAGAGACAGACACCAGGTGGGGTCAAGGGTGTGCAGACGAGAGGACTCTGAGCATTGTTGGTGGGAATGGAAATTGGTGCAGCCACTGTGACAAACGGTATGGAGGTTCCTGAAAAAATTAATGCAACTACCCCATGACCCAGTAATGGCTCTACTGAGTATTGATTCGGAGAACACAAAAATACTGCCTCAAAAAGACAGATGCACTCCCACGTTCACTGCAGCATTATTCACAAGAACCAGACATGGAAACACAGACCTTGGGGGCCTTATGCCAAGTAACTCAGACACAGAAAGACCAATACCAGATGCTCTCATGTACATTCCACGAGGAATAAACAAATACTGAACACATAGACACTGAGAGCAGATTGGTAGGTGCCAGATTCGGGGATGGGGTGGTAGAAACGGGTGAAGGTGGTCAAAGTCTCAATGTTGAAGTGAGAAAATCCGACAGTCATGAAATGTTCTGTCCAGCATGGAGACTAAAACTAACCCTGAAGCATCGGGTATAGGTTTCCCTGCTCTTTGAAAGTACAGGGCTTCTGAGAAACCTTGCACAGCAGAAATGGTGTCAAGAAGGAATGTCCATTAATTTACACGGAACAATTAGACAGTGTGCTCAGACTCCAAAATTCCTTCTCTTTGGCTTTTCTTAGGCCTCAGGACACAAGTTTCTAAGGGAGGCCCAGCATAAATGAAGATAAAGCACAATAGAGGCTCACAGACACCATTCAAAGTGCTGGTGGCTGGATGTGGATAGCTGTTCCCAGCGGAAGGAGCTGGTTGGGGTGCATGCTGCCTCTGTTGTGCTTCTCCCCAAAACAGATGCTGAACGCGATTCTCACTGTTCACCTTTTTGCATAAGAGGGAAAGCCTCTTCAGGTCTCTTCCTCTTACTGAAGCTGGGTAATAACATAGTTCTTTCAAGAAAGCCCAGTGTCTTACTGTGAACGCTTAAAAAGTGGGGGATACTTGTACTTGAGCATTTCTGAGGGAGGAGATGTGAAAGGTTCTCCCAGACACAAATATCAGCAGTCCCACCGGGAAAGGCACCTTCCTCAGGATGCGGAACACACACTACCTCCTATCCCCAGAAACACTCTCCTTCCCCTCGATCATGACAACCCACAACAGCTGGGAGTTACCCCAACGCCTCCGTTCTCCTGCTCCTAATAGCTAACCCATCAGCAAATCCTGTGAGCTCCATCTTCAAAATGGACCCAGAATAGGTCTAACCACTCCATCCAAGGCCACCTGTCTGGTCCACAGTGCCTGAGTTCCTGGAAAAGCCTCGTCATTGACCTGCCTTGCCGTCTTCAACCCTCTGTCATCTGTTCTCAACACTGTAGCCAGGATGGCCCAGTGAAACGGGGTCTCATGGGGTTATAGCCCTGGAATGGCTTTCTGTCACCTCTCTGAGCTCATGTCCTAAGCTGTCTCCTGTGGCCACAGGGCCTTCTTGCTGCTCCTGGACATACCTGGAAATCTCCTGCCCCAGAGCCATTGCACATGCTTTCCCTTTTGTTCAGAATGCTCTTGATGTGTTCTCACTCACCTTCGGAGAAGTCTGAATTGGAGTGACATGGACAGAAGATGAGGCTGTGTGTGTTGGGTGAGGCTGGTGGCCCAGAAGAAGGTTCTCTGCCAGCTCTCCGCCTGTGCCTCACTTGTCCTCAGCCAGGAACTTGCACACAGCCCTCACCTGTCACAACTCTCACCCAGGAGACCCACAGCCACCCCTGGAGCCCACCCTGTCCACACCCTGCTGCAGAATGCATTCAGCTCTCCTCTGGGCCCCCTGTCAGCTTTACCCAGACCTGGAACTCCCCTGTCTCCTCCAATGCTCCCAGATTCCCCCTCTTCTTCCAAAATCACACTGGCGCAAGGCTTTCATGAGAAAAATATAATGCTAACTAATGAAAGGTTCACACCTACTTTCCCCTTCTGTTGCCTTTCTCTCCACCTTCTTTCCTACCTGTGCAAACTGTAACATATCAGTGGAACATGAACATGCTCTGAGATCTGAATCTTTCATTGCAGCTCTCTGAGGACTCCTTATGTGATAAGAAACTAGTGTATCCTACAACAGGGTGTTTTACATCTATCCTCTATAGAATAGTACAGCCCAAATCACTACAATTTTACCTCACTCTTCATGAAGCAGAACACTTTTTCCTTTCTTCTTTTACTTAAATTCCAGTTAGTTCACATGCCATGGAATATTCGCTTCAGGGGTAGGATTTAGTGATTCCTCACCTGCATACAGTACCTGGTGCTCATCACAAGTACCCTCCTTAATACCCCTCACCCATTTAACTCTTCCCCCCACACCCCTGTCCTGCAGCAACGCTCAGTTTGTTCTCCAAGATTGAGTCTATTTCCTTGTTTGCCTCTCTCATCACCCCAACACTCTGTTCATCTGTTTTCTTTCTGAAATTCCACAAGTGTGAGAGGATAGGATATTAGTCTTTCCTCACTGATTTTGCTTAGCTTAATACACTCTATGTCCATCCACATCCTTGCAAGTGGTAAGATTTCATTCTTTTTGAAGCTGGGTCATATTCCGTTATATATAGGTATCCCACATCTGCTTGATCCATTCATCAGTGCATGGACTTTGGTATTCTCTCCATAATTTGGCTACTGTGGACATTGCTGCTCTAAACATCATGGTGCATGGACCCCCTTTGAATCCACATTTTTGTATCCTTTGGGTAAATACCTAGGAGAGCAATAGCTGGATCATGGGGTTGTTTAATGTTTAACTTTTTGAGGAACGCCCACACTGTTTCCTAGACTGGCTGCACCACTTTGCATTCCCACCAACAGGATGGGAGGGTTCCCCTTCAAGCAGAACATTATCTGCCGGCAATTTCATAAGAGGAAACAAAACCTCTGGGAGATGCACCCAGGGTCAGACAAGCAGTTGCAGAATTCACCCCAAGGCTCCTGATGCCAAGCCCCTTGAAGCCACCAGCATGCCACTCTCCGAAAGAATTCCCAGACTCTCCTTCTGACTCCACCACCAAAGAAACTACAGAGAGAATATGGCACCTCAAAATATCGAGATAATACTTTTAGTAAAACTAGAAAGTCAAGCTCAACTTTTAAACAGGAACAGGCCGCTTTGGATAATTTTGAATTTTCCCTCCACCCTAATTTTAACTCTTCTGATGAATAAACTAATCAATGATGAAACATCACCTTTGTCAAATGACATCATCCAAGTCTGTATCAGATGATAAAAGCCACCTAACTCTAGATGCTGACCACTCAACCATATCTAAGGCATAATTGAATAAACAGTGTTACAGGAAGGAACAAATTAGATGTTACAAACAGGCACAGAGTGAATCTCACCTTCCCTTTCTAATAAAAGAGGGTTCCTAGGAAACAGATGGTCAAAATACATTTGTAAGCAATAAATGGACAGAGAAATTGTGATCCCCTGCAAAGTTCTATCTGCAGGGAAACTAAGTAATTCTTGCACCAAACCCAGAATGCTGACAGCTACTTCAATTTTACTTTGTGGCTCAACTAGAGAAAAGACAAAAGCCCGGGAGGTTTGGTATAATGAGAGGTTTTACCTCCAGCCCTGACATAGATAGGACATTTTGCCAAACATACCTGTGCTTTCTCTGAACACTGGCGTCCTGTGACAATCTGCCTCGCTGACTCTGATGCTGACGTTCAAAACCTCGGGTGTCTAGGAGCCAGAGCAGAGAAGTGTTCTCAGCTGTGGAGAAGAAGGCACCTCTGACCTAAAGCCTGCACACCTGCTTCGGTTTCTGGGCGAAGGGGCAACACATACTTGTTGTTTAGCAGTAATTATCTTCATTCTCAACAGACCAATGACCTTGCCTTTTCTGGAAAGCAGACTTACTCTTCTAAAGAAACCCTCAATTCGTCTATTCCCAATGCAACTAGAGTGGGGTCTGGTTTACGCCCGCCTCCAGGCCCCCACCTGGAGGATTTTCCTGCATGCTTCTAATAGCCAATTACCACTAACCTGGGGGCACAGGGGGCATAATGCTAAGTTGGGGGACGGCTCTGGGGCTTGCTACTGCCACACCTGTGCCTGGGGGACCAGGGCACACCCTGCTGAATTCAGGTTAATGCCCAAGAGGCATCACCTGCACTGTGTCAGAGAACTGAAGGTGGGGATTGTGTGAGGTCCTTTCCCGCACTCTTCCAGGGGAACAGGGGAAACCCTGAAATTCTGCAACCCATCCCACAAAAGCTCAGGTGAGCGGGCGCCCTATAGTTCACGGGGATGGAGAATAAGGCCAGTTGAGGACATGGGGCAGAAGAGACTTTAAAAGGAAAAGGAAAACTCACCTGAGTCCACACAATGAACCCTCTCCACGTTCCCTTCCAGAACCCTGCCTCCCACCTGGGGCGCATCGTGACCCGGACCCCCACCCCAGTGCATGCTGCTCACTCACCAGCAGGGATCTCCACAGGGCAACTCTCTCTCTCTCAGTGCCCCTTCTGCCCCAGGTCTGCAACCCACTGCAAATCTGGGACCGCCCACAGTGATGTAGCTCCACCCCCAAGTGGTGAATTGTCTGGGAGGGCTGTGCCTGAGCTCCTTGGATGCTGGGCAACCGGCCCTCAAGCCCCTGGAACCCTGAAAGTGCAGGGGGCCCAAGAGGAGCCTCCTCTACCCAACACCAGGCACAGGCATGGGTGGGCTCGTGGGCTGGGGCCTCCACACACACCTGGCCCCTTCCAGGGACCCCTCTAGCTGCAGACCACCCTCAGAGTCCTGCCCCTTCCCTTTCTGCACCAGCCCTCCCTGCTGGGGTGTGCCTGGTTCTGGGCAAGGTCAGTGACTCTCAGACCCTCCAAGGCTTGGGCTTTAGGAAATGCAATGATTTCATGCATTTTCAGTATATACATGTCAGTATGACTTTAATATTATGGGAGCCAAAGAGGTTCTTTATTTTGTCTTATCTTTATGTTGGCATTTTTGGTTATTGTTTTCTTCTCGAAGCAGATGTACAACATGTGCTTGGGGCAGAAATAGGGCCCATGCTTTGAGGTGTTGCCCAGTCATTTTGAGCCGGGTAAAATGTTAAAGGATAGCTTCCCTGGGAGCCCAGGATCAGGGCCCACAGATGATATAAGATAAAAATTACTTTCATCATTATAATTACTCCTAAATGGAGGAATTTGAGACAAAAGCACCTTTCACAAGAGTACCAAGAAATCAAAATGTTGTCCACAGAAGGCTGCCTGCTCCATGGTCAGCACAGGTGACAGAGTGTTCACAGTCTCTGGACTCCTGCCCTTCTCCTGCCCAAATCTCTGAAGCACACAGACCACTTAAAATCAGAATTGTAGAACTGCTAGACACCTTAGAGATGTCTGGCACCATTCCCTTGGACTGCAGAATAAAACACAGTAGCTCATTGTCACAAACTAATTTCAACATGATGTGCCCCCTGGATGCACTAAGTTCTTTCTCTGCAAATGTTGACTAATGTAAGTCACAGTCATACCATATAAACACTACGATGGCTGGGAAGTCATCGTAGGTAAGGGAATATTTTAGCCATGTTTATAAGCATTGGCTCACGTTGTAGAAGAGGCTGAGCTGAGTGTTTTTAAATACTATTTCAGACCAGTTTTACAGCACGGTTTGAACATACCAGAGCCTGAATCGACTAAAAATGATAGTTGGTTTCTGTAACTTTAATACCAGGAAAATATTATACTGTCTGTATTCCTAAGGATCTTTGAGTATCTTACCCAGAGGTCCTCCACTGAGATAATGATCTTAATGATCACCATGGGCAGACGTGAAAAGGCCCGCTGAATTCGTTCCAGTTTTCCACATGACAAGAAAATCCTGATACTTGATAGGTTTCCAGATCGAGAAGACCAGAGATAAGAGGGAAATAGTACCCTGTATGGAACAACAAGGGATTTGGAGTCAATTTGGGGATCCCACTTAGGTTTCTGACACTAAAATCCGCTGTGACTCATATCATCTGAGTCCCTGTCTAACCACCTGAAAATGTGCCTACAAATATCTACACCCTAGTTGAGAATTTTAAGAGGCAGAATGCTACAAAGAGCCAGTATGATGTCTCTCAGGAACAGGTGCTCAGTAAGCCATAATTGCTATTGGGTCTATTTCTTTTCCAGAAGAAAGAACACATGTTGAATCCATATTCCTAATAGATGACTCACCAGATGATTTTCAAACCTGAAGGAAGGCCAAGAAGTCGCTTTTGTGTCATATTTCACTCAAAAATCATGTTGTTGGACTGGTGAGGACGATACGATAGCAATGTCATCACTAAGAGTGGGGAGCTTCTAATTTCCATACGGCCATGTTGACCCCCTTAGCTCAGAGCCACCAGAAAGGGCAGCTGGGGAGGGGGCACCGCCATCACTATGAGTGGGGAGCTTCCCATTTCCATATGGCAATGTTGACCCCTTAGCTCAGGGCCACCAGAAAGGACAGCTGAGGGGGACCACAGGCCAAGGCTGCCAGGTGTGGCTGGGGCAGGCAGAACTCTGAATTAAGGCTCAACTCCTGTCTAGGTTATTATAATGCTCTTCACAAAGAAAGTGCCATTGTGTGTGAGCCCTCATGTAGAAAAGGTTCAGAATTTCCATTGAGATTCCCTCTCTGACCTTTAGGATATGTAGCAAAGTTCCATTTAATTTTTAAACATTGAAGGACTTCCTGGTTTTCTTTTTCCTATGACTGTGGCTCAATTCCCCTGTGGTCTAAGAATAGAATCTAGTTAATTTCAGGGTTTAACATTTGTAGACTTGATTCTTGGCCCCACCTATCATCTATTTGGGTAAAGAGACTATGACCACTTGAAAATAATGTATTCTGCACTTATTATGGAATGTTCCCTATATGTCCATTAGGTCACATTTTACCAATGTTTTGTCTGCTTTTTCTGTCAGATATTGAGAAAGGTATATTAAAATCTTCAAACAATGCTGCTCTACTCAACGTTGCATTGGAGAATTTACCAGTGTTAGAAGGCAAGAGAAACAAAAAGTATAAGAATTGAGGGGATAATTGTGACTATTCAAAGATAATACGATTCTGTACATAGAAAATCCAAAACAGTGTATAAATACCCTATTATAATTAAAAATGCAATTTATAAATTTGAGATGGATTGTGTTTCCCATTGGACAGTTTCTGAAAGAAAACGTAGAACCTGTCAATCTTGGGGCAGGACATAGGGTGCACTAACCATTTAAAAGAATTCAGTGGGACTTCATAAAAATGTGACATTTCTCCTTATCTTATGACCATAAGAAAATGAAAAAGTGAACCACAGGCTGGGAAGTAAGATTTGCAATACACACACTGACAAAGACTTGTCAATAAAGAATTCCTGCTCATCAACCATAGAAAGTCTATTTATAAACGAATACTTCACAAAAGATTGACTGATGGCCAATAAGAACAGGAAAGGGTGCTCTACAGTATTATTTTCAGGAGCAGCAAGGCCTTTCCTAAAATGAAAACATACACACAAATCAGTATTCCCTAGATGGATGACGTCCTTATTTCTGAGGACAGCTTGAAGAACAGACTAGCATCAATGTAAAGTGATGGAATTCCTGACACTCAGAGGATGGACAATTGACCTCAAACTACAGTACAATTTCTAGGCATCATTCGGTCCTCTGAAGGCAGGCAACTACCACACCCCTTCCTACACCACACAGGTTGCTTCCCAACACCTACCATAATAGAAGAAGATGAGAAACAGATAGGACTAGTAGGAAATAGCAAAAATCACATGTGGGGATTATCCTGAAACACATTGAACACATAACTAGTGTAAGGAAGTGTAGGGAACTAATAAGGACAGAGACTCAAGAGGTACTTCTTTGGGAAATGCCGTCTGAAATCGTCACACCTTGCTACCAGCAAATGAGGGCTCTGAGCATACCCTAGGGTTTGCTCACAAGGGTCTGCAACACCATCGCTGAGGACTGAAACTCTTCAAGACCTCAAAGCTTGCCTGATTGACTATTGGACTAAGAGATTCCCATGTTCTGAAAACAGATACCAACTCATTGAAAGGTTCATCTGGGCTCTCTCGGAGGCCCTACAAGAAGCTGAACCATTCACTGAAAATCAATTACACACACACACAAACACACACACACACACACACACACACACACACACACACACACACACTCCTGTCATTTCAGCAATTACTTAAACATTCAAGGTTCTTCCTACCTTTCCTTTTTCACATTGATATTTATACTCACATGAAATGTCATCATTTCTAATGAACACTGATGTCAAAATAGAGATCCATTGACACAATATTCACAAAATGGAACTTCCCTGCTGTCATTTTCAATATAGCGTTTTTTAAATTTCATACATATTTTAGGTTTTTGGTAACTTATACAGGAGAAGATCAGCATTGAAAAACTCTGAATACTGACAATGAGTTTTAAGCCTAGAGAACAAAAATTGTCCAACTTCATAGATAATAAGGAACCAAAGGGAAAGCATGGAAGCTGTAGTCGAATAATTTTACACATGTGCATCCTCTATTATTCTACTACTGAGGGGCGTGTTTTATTACCACTAAACATGCATCAATTGTCTTCCACGTGCACCTGCACAGGTATAATGAATTACTACAGTAGAATGAAATGACTGGGAACTACTTAGCGGCATCTATAATGAACAACGAAATTTCGATCTTATATTCGGTGAACTTCCACTGTCTGTCCCTTTAGACAATGGACCCTAAACAGAAGGGGAAATGAACCACGAGAGACTATGGACTCTGGGAAACAAACTGAGGGCTTCAGAGGGGAGAGGGGTGGGGGATTGGGATGGGCCAGTGATGGGTATTAAGGAAGGTACATATTGCATGGAGCACTGGGTGTTATATGCAAATAATGAATCATGGAACACTACATCAAAAACTAAGGAAATACTGTATAGTGACTACCATATCATAATAAAAAATTATTATTAGAAAAAAATTAAAGGTAAAAAAAAAACCACTACAGCTTCTCTGTTTCAAGAACCATCACAATTGAGAAAAAACTAACTTCCAATCCCTAAAGCAAAACACAGACCAAATTCCATTTCACTCCCCTTTATTCACATTCTCTGTGGGTTCTAAGCTATTTCCCTAACTCCTTTCCTGCTGAACAGGGAGCCTCGCCTCGATCCCAGAACCCTGGGATCATAACCTGAGCCAAAGGCACATGCTTAGCTGGCTGAGCCAGCCAGGAGCCCCAGCCATGTTTTTCTTAAGCAAAAGGACAATTTCTCACAATGCCTTCACATGACTTCACATGGTACCAGACACCTGCATTTGCCTCTAGGAGGTTGCAGATGAAGGCGATTGCAAACTCTCACAGTGGTTTATCAAATACAATGACCTGCCTGGTGACAGTGAAACTCTTATGAGCCCACGAGAGGGTGCTGTGACACTCAGCTGTGGCTGGGCTGGCACAGAGAACCAAATCCATTTCCCTGCCTGATGTCTGTGAGGAACAGATGCCCCCACTGTGAATGAGACCCTGCCACTGAGCTGTCCAGAGATGGCCATCCTCACGGAGGATGAGGATAAAGGACAATGCCTGAGGAGACCTCATCTGTCTCTTTTATCTTTTCATATTTTGACAGTGGACAAATCACTGCCTAGTAGTCCCCAACTACCTTAGTCTCATCTGTGAATGGCCAAGAGGTTTTACAAAACACTTAAGATTTTGACCTCACAAATGCCCACAACCACTTACCATAGGGATTCAACATTAAGCAAAGATACTGTTCGTTGGAAGAGAGGTCCTGCCCACTGTTGTTTCTCACTTATATGCTCATCTTCCTTACCTCATGGTAACATAACCACCTTGATTCCTGCTTCCGTCTTCAGGAAGGCTGAGGTGACTTGAAGGGCATTACCCTGACATCGTTCTTTCTTAGCAATAAGATGTGGACATTTCCCTAGTCCTACACACCCAAAGTTGAATCGGAATCAGGATTGAGGAGGCTGATGAGAGTTGAAGGTGTTTTCCTGTACACGGTGGTTTATTACCAATAAGGATGGGTCAGAGTCCTCGAAATTCCAGAACCTTTTCATTAATGCTTCCTACTCGTGAAAGATGATGTACATTGGTCTTTCCCTGTATAGTGTGGTGACTCAGAGAAAAGTGCTTAGCCCTTTCGTCAGACTTCCACGACCACTTTGGGGCTGGCTTCCATATTCACAAAGGATGATGTTAGGGCTAAGAGGGTTCCTGTACACTGTTATTTCTTACAGATAAGTGTATGGCATTTTTGTTACATTGCCAGAGCCACTTATCGCAGTGCTTGCCGGCCTCCTGGGGATGAACCCTAAGCCTAGGTCGGCCCCCGAGGGGCCCTTCCCAAGGGGCCTGGTGCCACAACGCCGGAGATTGGGGCCCCCGAGCCCAGCGCCGGAGTCACCCTGCCGCCCCACAGCAACCCGGGCTGCTAGGGGCACCGACAGTATTTCAGGGCGAGAGAACGGGCAGGGCCCTCCAAGCCCCCGGCGACTTTTGAAGGCCCCCCACGCCAAAACGCTTGGGCCCACACTCCCTCTCGCCAGTGCCCTCACCTCGGCCTGCCCCTCCGCCTGCTGCAGAGCTGGCGGAAAGGGCCTGCTGGAGTCCTGGGGGCTAACACTTACCCTAGGTCGGCCCCCAAGGGGCCCCTCCCAAGGAGCCTGGCACCGCAATGCTGGGGATTTGGGACCCCCGAGCCCCAGGGCTGGGCTCACTCTGCCAACCCGCAAGCACCCAGGGCGCTAGGGGCATTGCCAGTCATTCAGGAAGAGAGAACGGGCAGGGCCCTCTGATCCCCCTGCGAACTTCGAAGGCCCCCCGCGCAAAACTCTGGCTCCCACGCTCCTGCTCGCCTGCTCCCTAATCTCGGCCCACCCCTCCGCTCGCTGCAGAGTTGGCAGATCCGGCCTGCTGGCTTCCTGGGGGCTAACCCTATCCCTAGGTCACCCCCAAGGGGCCCCTCCCAAGTGGCCTGGCGCCACATGCCAGGGATTGGGGACCCCCAAGTCCCAGCGCCGGATGCACCCTGCTGCCCCGCTGCCACATGGGGAGCTAGGGGTGTCGCCAGTACTTCAGGGCTACAGAATGGGCAGGACCCTCCGAGCCACGTGCGACCTTCGAAGGCACCCCGATCCAAAGCCAAATGCTCTGGCCCACGCTCCCGATCGCCAGCTACCTCACCTCGACCCAAACCTCCATTCACTGCACATGGGCGGAATGAGCGTGCCAGTCTCCTGGGGGCTAACCCAAACCCTAGATCAGCCCCCGAGGGGCACGTCCCAAGGGGCCTGGCGCCACAACGCCAGGTATTAGGGACTCCCGAGCCCCAGCGCCGGACTCACCCTGCTGCCCCGCCGCCACCCGGGATGCTTGGGGTGCCCCTGGTCATTCAGTGCGGGAGAACGGGCAGGGCCCTCCGAGCCCACGGCGACCTTCGAAGGCCCCCCCATGAAAAACGCTTGAGCCCACGCTCCCGCTCCTCAGCGCCCTCACCTTGGCTCGCTCCTCCACTCGCTGCAGAGCCAGTGGATGAGGCCTGCCCTCCTCCTGGGGCTACCCATAACCCTAAGTTGGTCCCTGAGGGGCCCCTCCGAAGGGGCCTGGCACCGCAATGCCTGGGATTTGGGACCCCCGAGCCCCAGCGCTGGACTCACTGTGTTGCCCCGCCACCACCTGGGCCACTAGGAACACCGTTGGTCATTCTGGGAGGGAGAACTGGCAGATCCCTCCGATCCCCTGGCGACCTTCGAAGGCCCCCCGCGCCAAAACGCTTGGTCCCATGCTCCCGCTCGCCTGCGCCCTCACCTCGGTCCGCCCCTCCGCTCGCTGCACAGCCTGTGGATCTGGACTGCCAGCCTCCTGGGTGTTACCCTAACCTTTGGTGGGCGCCGGAGGGGCCCATCCCAGGTTCCTATTGCTGCAACACCGGGGATTCGGGACTCCCGAGCTCCAGCGCCCAAATCACCCTCCCGCCCTACAGCCACCTGGGCCCCTAGGGGCGCCGCCATTCATTCAGGGAGGGAGAATGGCAAGGGCCCTCCAAGTCACCGGCCACCTTCGAAGGCCCCCCGCACCAAAACGCTTGGGCCAACGCTCCCGCTGGCCAGCGCCCTTACCTCGGCCCTCGCCTCCGCTCCGCACACAGCTGGTGGATCGGGCCTGCGGGCCTTCTGGGGGCTAAGCCAAACCCTAGGTCAGCCCCCTATTGGCCCCTCCCTAGGGGCCTGGCGCCACAACGATGGGGATTGGGGACTCCTGAGCCCCAGCGCCGGACTCACCATGCCCCCCACTGCCACCCGGGCCACAAGGGGCACCCCCGGTCATTCAGGGCGGGAGAACGGGCAGGACCCTCTGAGCCCCTGGTGACCTTCGAAGGCCCCTCGCTCCAAAATTTTGGGCCCAAGTTCCCACACGCCAACGCCCTCATCTCAACCTGCCCCTCCGCTCACCGCACAGCCAGCAGATTGGGCCTACTGGCCTCCTGGGGGTAACCCTAACCCTAGGTCGGCACCCGAGGGGGCCCTCTCAAGGGGCCTGGGGCCGCAACGCTGGGGATTGGTGACCCCCGAGCCGCAGCGCCAGACTCACTTTGCTGCTCCACTGCCACCGGGGCAACAAGGGGCCCCTATGGTCATTTAAGGCGGGAGAACGGGCAGGGCCCTCCGAGCCCCCGGCAACCTTCGAAAGCCCCCCCAGGCAAAACGCTTCGGCCAACACTTCCGTTAACCAGTGCCCTCACCTCGGCCCACCCCTCCACTTGCTGCACAGCCTGCGGATCAAGCCTCCCAGCCTCCTGGGGGCTAACACTAACCCTAGGTAGGCCCGCTAGGGGCCCATCCCAAGGGGCCTGGCTCCGCAACGACGGGGATTTGGGACCCCGGAGCCCCAGCACCAGACTCACACTGCCGCTACGCTGCTCCCAGGGCTGCTAGGGGTGCTGCCGGTCATTCAGAGCGGGAGAATGGGCAGTGCCCTCCGAGCCGCGGCAACTTTCGAAGGGTTCCCTCGCCAAAACGCTTGGGCCCACGCTTCCACTCTCCAGTGCCCTCACCTCGGCCCGCCCTTCCGCACGCTGCACAGCCAGCAGATCGGGCCTCCCAGCCTCCTGGGGGCTAACACTAACCCTAGGTAGGTCTCCTAGGGCCCCATCCCAAGTGGCCTGGCGCCGCAACGCTGGGTGTTGGAAACCCCCGAGGAGCAGCGCTGGACTTACCCTGCCGCCCCGCCGCCACATGGGCCGCTAGGGGCGCCGCTGGGCATTCAGGGCGGGATAACCGGCAGGGCCCTCCGAGCCTCCGGTGAAATAAGAAGGCCCCCCACACCAAAACGCTAGGTACCACGCTACCGCTCGACTGCGCCCTACCACGGTCAATCCCTCTGCTCACTGCACAGTCGGCGGATCGGGACTGCTGGCCTCCTGGGGGTTAACCTAACCCTAGGACAGTCCCCGAGGGGCCCCTCCCAAGGGGCCTGGCACCGCAACGCTGGGGATTGGGGAAACCCAAGCACAAGTGCCGGACTGACCCTGCCACCCCCGCTGCCACCCAGGGAGCTAGGGGCGTCGCTGGTCCTTCATGGCGGGAGAATGTGCAGGGCCCTCCGAGCCCCCGGCGACCATCGAAGGCCCTAGCCCCAAAATGCTTGGGCCCACATACCCGCTCCCCTGCACCCTCACCTCGGCCCACCTCTCCACTCCCCACACAGTTGGGAGATCAGGCCTGCCGGCCTCCTGGGGGCTAACCCTAACCCTAGTTCGGTCCCTGAGGGCCCCTCCAAAGGGGCCTGGCGTTGCCACGCCAGGGATTGGGGACTCTCGAGCCCCAGCGCTGGACGCACCCTGCCGCCCTGCCGCCACCCGGGCCGCTAGGGACGCCGCCGGTCATTCAGGGCAGTAGAGCGGGCAGGGCCTCAGAGCTCCTGGTGACCCTCGAAGGCCCCCAGCGCCAAAACACTTGGGCCCATGAACCCTGTCGCCAGCGCCCTCACCTCGGCCCGCCACTCCACTCACTGCACACCTGGCAGATCGGGCCTGCCGACCTCCTTTGGTCTAACCCTAACACTAGGTCGGCCCACGAAGGCCCCTCCCAAGGTGCCTGGCGCAAAACACGCCGGGGTTTGGGGACCCCCGACCCCAGCGCTGGAATCACCCTGCAGCCCCACCGCCACCCTGGCCGCTAGGGGTGCCGCCGGTCATTCAGTGCGGGAGAACGTGCAGTGCCCTCCGAGCCCCCAGCGAACATAGAAGGCCCACGAGCGAAAACTCTTGGGCCCACGCTCCCCCTCGTCAGCGTCCTCACCTCGGCCAGCACCTCCGTACGCCTGCCGGCCTCCTGGGGCTAACCCAAACCCTACTTTGGCGCCCAAGGGGCCTCTCCCAAGGGGCCTGGCACCGCCACGCTGGGGATTGGGGACCCCCGAGCACCAGCGCCTGATTCACCCTGCTGCCCCACCACGACCCGGCCCGATAGGGGCGCCGTCCTCATTCAGGATGGGAGAACGGGAATGGCCCTCCGAGCCCCCAGCGACCTTCGAAGGCCCACCGCGCCAAAACGCTTGGGCTCTCGCTCCAGCTCGCCAGCGCCCTCAACTTGGCCCGCCCCTCCGCTCGCCACACAGCCGGCGGATCGGGCCTGCCGGCCACCTGGGACTAACCATAACCCTAGGTCGGTCCTCGAGGGGCCCATCCCAAGGGGCCTGGAGCAGCAACGCCTGGGATTGGGGACCCCCAAGCTCCAGCACTGGACTCACCCGGCTGCCCCACCGCCACCCAGGGTGCTAGGGGTGCCGCCGGTTATACAGGGCAGTAGAACGGGCAGGGCCCTCCGAGACTTCGACGACCTTCGAAGGCCCACTTTGCAAAATGCTTGGAGCCATGCTCCCACTCGCCAGCGGCCTCACCTCGGCCCGCCCCACCGTATGCCACACAGCCTGCGGATTGGGCCTGCCGGCCTCCTGGGGCTAACCCTACACCCAGGTCCCCCCCGAGGGGCCCCTTTCAAGGGGCCTAGTGCCACAACGCCGGGGATTGAGGACACACAAGCCCCTGCGTGGGACTCACCCTGCCTTCCCGCCGCCACCCGGACCGCTAGGGGCGCCACGGTCATTCAGGGCGGGAGAACGGGCAGGGGCTTCCGAGCCCCCGGCGACATTCGAAGGCCCCCCGCACCAAAACGCTTGGGGTCACGCTCCTGTTTGTCAGCGCCCTCTTCTCAGGCCGCCCTTCCGCTTGCCGAAAGCTAGCGGATCGGGCCGGCCTGCTTCCTGGGGGCTAACCCTAACCCTAGGTCGGACCCCGAGGGGTCCCTTCCAAAGGCCTGGCGCCACAATGCCGGGGATGGGGACCCCCGAGCCCTAGCGCTGGACTCACTCTACTGCCCCTCCCCTACCGGCCCCTAGGGGCGCCACCGGTCATTCAGGGTGGGAGAACCTGTAGGGCGCTTTGGGCCCCCGGCGACTTTCAAATGCCCCCAGCGCCAAAACGCTTAGGCCCACGCTCCCGCTCGCCAGTGCCATCACCTCTGCACGCCACTTCACTCGCCGCACACCTGGCCGATCAGGCCTGCCAGCCTCCTGGGGGCTAACCCTAACCCAAGCTCGGCACCCAAGGGGCCCCTCCAAGCGGCCTGGCGCCGCAATGCCAGGGAATGGGGACCCCCGAGCCCCATTGCCAGTCTCATCCTGCCGCCACGCCACCACCCAGGCTGCTAGGGGTGCCGCTGGTCATTCAGGGTGGGAGAACAGGAAGGGCCCGCTGAACCCCCGATGATTTCGAAGGCCCCCCGTGCCAAAACACTTGAGCCCACGCTCTTGCTCTCAACCGCCCTCACCTGGGCCCACGCCTCCACTTGCCGCACAGCCGGCGGATTGGGCCTACTGGCCTCCTGGGGGCTAACAATAACACTTGGTTGGCCCCAGAGTGGCCCATCCCAAGGGCCCTGGATCCGCAACGCCTGGGATTGGGGACCCCCGAGCCCCAGCACTGGACTCACCCTGCCGCCCCTCTGCAACCCGCACCGCTAGGTGCGCCATCGGGCATTCAGCGCGGTACAACGGGAAGGGCACTCTGAGCCCCCAGCGACTTTTGAATGCCCCCCACGCCAAAACTCTTGGGCCCACGATTCCACTCAACAGCGCCCTCACCATGGCCCGCCCCTCTGCTCGCCACACAGCTGGGAGATCGGGTCTGCCGGCCTCCTGGGGGCTAACAGTAATGCTCGGTCGGCCCCCTAGAGCCCTTCCAAAGTGGCCTGGCGCCCCAACGCCGAGGGCTGGGGACACCGAGCCCCAGCGCCTGACTCACCATACCGCCCGTCCTCTACCCGGGCCGCTAGGGTAGCCGCCGGTCATTCAGGGCGGAAGAACGTGCAGGGCCCTCTGAGCCTCCGGCGACCTTTGAAGGACCCCCACGCCAAAACACCTGGGCCCATGCTCCCGCTCGCCAGTGGCCTCACCTCCGCCTGACCCTCCGTTCGCCGCACAACTGGTGGATCGGGCCTGCCGGCCTCCTGGAGGCTAACCCAAACCCTATGTCAGCCCCCGAGGGGCCCCTCCCAAGGGGTCTGGTGCTGCAATGCCGGGGATTAGGGATCCCCGAGCCCCAGCACCGTACTCACCCTGCCGCCCCTCCGCAACCCGAGCCGCTAGGTACGCAGTTGGGCTTTCAGCGAGGTAGAACGGGAAGTGCGCTCTTAACCCCCAGTGACTTTCAAATGCCCCCACGCCAAAATGCTTGGGCCCGGGCTCCCGCTCGACAGCGCCCTCACCTCGGCCTGCCCCTCTGCTGGCTACACAGCCGGCGGATCAGGCCTGCCAGCTTCCTGGGGGCTAACCCTAAACCTAGGTCGGCCCCCGATGGGCCCCTCCCAAGGAGCCTGGAGCTGCAAGGCCTGGGATTGGGGACCCCCGAGCCCCAGCGCCGGACTCATACGGCCGCCCCACCGCAACCTGGGGTGCTAGGGGCGCCGCCGGTTATTCAGGGCAGAAGAACGGGCAGGGCCCTCCAAGCCCCCGCCGACTTTTGAAGGCCCCCCACACTAAAACGCTTGGGCCCACGCTCCCACTCCCCAGCGCCCCCACCTCGGCCCGCCCCTCCGCTCGCCGCACAGCTGGTGGATCGGGCCTGCCGGCCGCCTGGAGCTAACCATAACCCTAGCTTGGCTCCTGAGGGGCCCATCCCAAGGGGCCTGGCGCCACCATGCGGGGGATTGGGCACCCCCAAAGCAACCTGCCGGACGCACCCTGATGCCCCGCCAGCACCCGGGCCGCTAGAGGCGCCGCCGGTCATCTGGGTTGGAGAATGGGCAGGGCCCTCCGAGCCTCCGGTGACATTTGAAGTCCTCCCACGCCAAAATGCTTTGGCCCACGCTTCCGCTCACCAGCGCCCTCACCTCGGCCAGCCCCTCCACAAGCCGCACAACCGCCGGATCGGGCCTGCCGGCCTCCTGGGGACTAACAGTAGGTTGGATGTGGAGGGGCCCCTCCCAGGGGTCTGGCGCCACCACGACAGGGATTGGGGACCCCCGAGCACCAGCGCCAGACTCACCCTGCCGCCCTGCCGCGACCCGGCCCGCTAGGGGCGCCGTCCTCATTCAGAGTGGTAGAATGGGCAGGGCCCTCCAGTCCCCTGCGACCTTCAAAGGCAACCCGCACCAAAATGCTAGGTCCCACGCTCCCGCTCACCAGCACCCTCACCTGGGTCCGCCACTCTGCTCTCCACACAGCTGGCGAATAGGGCCTGCTGGCCACCTAGGGGCTAACCCTAACTCTAGGTTGGCCCCCGAAGGGCCCCTCCTAAGGGGCCTGGCGGCCCAATGCTGGGGATTGGGGACCCCCAACCCCATCGTCAGTTACACCCTGCCGCCCCGCCCCACCCGGACCGCTAGGGATGCCACCGTTCATTCAGGGTGGGAGAACGGGCTGGGCCCTCCGAAAACTGCCGATCTTCGAAGGCGCCCCAAACGAAAACACTTGGGCTCAGGCTCATGTTCACCAGCACCCTCACCTCGGCCCAACTCGCCGCTCGACGCACAGGTGGTGTATCGGACCTGCCGGACTCCTGGGGGCTAACCCTAACCATAGGTCGGCACCCCTGGGGCCCTTCCCAAGGGGCCTGGCATCGCAACGCTGGGGATGGGGACACCGAGCCCAAGTGCCAGACTCACCCTGCTTCCCTTCAGCCACCCGAGCCGCTAGGGGCCCACCGTTCAATCAGAGCAAGAAAATGGTTAGGGCCCTCCGAGCACCCGCTGACATTCAAAGGCCCCCCGTGCTTGGCTTGGGCTCATGCTAAGGCTCGCCAGCGCCCTCACCTCGGCCCAACCCTTCGCGTGTTGCACAGCCGCTGATTGGGACCACTGGCCTTCTGGGGGCTAACCGTAACCCTAGATTGACCACCGAGGGGCCCATCCCAAGGGGCCTGGCGCTCCAACGCCGGAGATTGGGGATCCTGAGCCTCAGCACCTGACTCACCCTGCCACCCAGCTGCCACCCGGGGGCTTGGGGTGCTGCCGTTCATTCAGGGCGGGAGAACAGGCAGGGCCCTCCGAGACACGGCGACCTTCAAAAGCCCCCCGCGCCAAAACACCCGAGCCCACGCTCCCGCTCACCAGCGCCCTCACCTCGGTCCGACACTCCAGTCTCCACACAGCTGGCGAATAGGGCCTGCCAGCCTCCTAGGGGCTAAACCTAACCCTAGGTTGGCCCCCGAGGGGCCCCTCCCAAGGGGCCTGGCGCCGCAACACCGGGGATTGGGGATACCCGAGCCGCAGCGCCTGACTCACCCTGCCGCCCCGCTGCCACCTGGGCAGCTAGGGGCACTGCCGGTCACTCAGGGAGGAGAATGGGCATGGCCCGCCGAGTCCCCAGAAACATTAAAAGGCCCCCGGAGCCAAAATGCTTGGGCCCAAGCTCCCTCTCGACAGAGACCTCACCTCGACCCACCACTCCATTCGCCGCACAGCTGGCGGATTGAGCCTGCTGGCGTCCTGGGGGCTGACCCTAACCTAGGTCAGCCCCCGAGGGGCCCCTCCCAAGGGGCCTGGCGCCGCAACACAGTGGATTGGGGACCCCTGAGACCCAGCGCCGGACTCACCTGCTGCCGCGCCACCACCCAGGCCGCTAGGGGAGCCACGGATCATTCAGTGTGGGAGAACTGGCAGGGTGCTCCGTTTCCCCTGCGACCTTCAAAGCACCCTTGTGCAAAAAGGTGGCTCCCACGCTCCTGCTCACCAGCGCCCTCCCCTTGGCCCGCCCCTCTGGTTGCTGCAGAGCTGGTGGATAAGGCCTGCCGGGCTCCTGGGGGCTAACCAAAACCCTAGGTCGGCCCCATGGGGGACATCCCAAGGGGCCTGGTTCTGTAACGCTGGGGTTTGGTGACTCAGAGCCCCAGATCCAGACTCACCCTGCCGCACTGTCGCCACCCGGGCCGCTAGGGACGCCACAGGTCATTCAGGGCGAGAGAAGGGGCAGGGCCTTCTGAGCCCCCGGTGACTTTCAAGGGCTCCCTGGTCCAAAACGCTGGTGCCCACGCTCCCACTCCCCACGCCCTCACCTTGGCTTGCCCCTCAGCTCTCAGCCCAGCGGGCGGATTGGGCCTGCCGGCCTCCTGGGTCTTAACCCTAATCCTAGGTCGGCCCCTCAGGGGCCCCTCCCAAGGGTCCTGCTGCTGCTACACTGGGGATCGGGGACCCCAAGCCCCAGAGCTAGAATCACCCTGCCTCAATGCCGCCACCCGGGCCGCTAGGGGCGCCGCCGGTCATTCAGGGCGGGAGAACGACAGGGCCCTGGAGAAACCAGCGACATTTGAAGCCTCCCACGCCAAAATGCAGGGGCCCACGCTCCCGCTCGGCAGCGCCTTTACCTCTGCCCGCCCACCTCTCGCCGCCCAGCCAGAGGATTGGGCCTGCCAGCCTCCTGGGGGCTAACTCTAACCCTAGGTCAGCCCACGAGGAGCTCCTCCCAAGGGGCCTGCCCCCGCAACGCCGGGGATTGGGGATCCCCAAGCCACAGTGCAGGACTCACCCTGCTGCCCCACCGCCAACGGAGCCACTAGGGGCGCCGCTGGTTATTCAGGGCAGGAGAAAGGGCAGGGCCCTCCGAGCCATGGCAACATTGCAAGGCCCAGGGCGCCAAAACCCTGGTGCCCATGCTCCCACTCGCCATCGCCCTCAACTCGGCCCACACCTCTGCCCTTCGAACAGCTGGCAGATCTGGCCTGCCGGCCTACTGGGCGCTAACCCTACACCCTAGGACGGCCCCTGAGGGTCCCTTCCTAAACGTGCCGCTAGGGGCACCACCATTCATTCAGTGTTGGAGAACTGGCAGGGCCCTCCGAACTCCCTCCAACCTTCGAAGGTGCCCGGAACCAAAACGCTTCGGCCCAGGCTCATGTTCACCAGCACCCTCACCTCAGCCCACCGCTCCAATCACCGCACATGTGGTGTATCGGGCCTGCCGGCCTCCTGGGGACTAACCCTAAGTGTAGGTCAGCCCCCGAGAGGCACTTCCCGAGTGGCGTGGCTCCGCAACGCCGAGGATGGGGACCACAAGCCCATGTGCCGGACTCACCCTGTTGCCCTTCAGCCACCCGAGCCGCTAGGGGCCCCGCTAGTCATTCAGAGCGGGAGAACGGGCAAGGCACTCCGAGGCCCCGGCGACTTTCGAAGGCCCTCCTGCACCAAAATGGTTGGGCCCATGCTGCCGCTCACCAGCGCCTTCACATTGGCCCACTCCTCTGATCGCCGCACAGCCGTTGCATCGGTCCTGCTGGCCTACTGGGGTCTAACCCTAAACCCTAACCCCTAACCTTAAACCCTAAACCTTAACCCCTAACCCTCACCCTAACCCTAACACTAACCCCTAACCCTTACCCTAACCCTGACCCTAACCTAAACCTAACCCTAAACCCTAATCCTTAAACCCTAAACCCTACATTAACACTAAACCCTAAATCCTAACCCCTAACCCTAAACCCGAAACCCTAAACACTAAACCCTTACCTTAACCACTAAGCCAAACCCCAAACCCTAACCCTAAACCCTAACCATACCCCGACCCCTATCATAACCCTAACCCTACCCCTAACCCTACCCCTTCAGCTAACCCTACCCCTAACCCCCTAACCAGTAACGTAACCCTAACCCTTACCCTAACCCATACTCTAACCCTAACTTTAACCCATACCCTAACCCGAACCCTAACCTGTACCCTAACCCTAACACGTACTCTAACGCGTACCCAAACCTGTACCCTAACCCTAACCCTAAACTGTACCCTAACCCATAACTTAAACTGTACCCTAAACTTAACCTTAACCCTAACAAGTACCCTAACCCATACCCTAACCTTAACCCTGAACCCTGACCATAACCCATACCCTAACTCGTACCATACCCGTACCCTAACCGTACCCGTACCCTAAACCTAACCCATACCCTAACCGTAAACCTAAACCCTAAACCGTAACCCGTACCCTAACGCTAACCAGTACCCTTACCTTAACATTAACCCATACCCTAACCTGTACCCTATCCCTAACCCGGACCCTAACCCATACCCTAACCCATACCTAACCCTAACCTGTACCCTAACCCGTACCCACACCCATACCCTAACCCTAAACTGTACCCTATCCCTATCCCTAACCCATTCCCTAACCCGTACCCTAACCCTAACCCTAAACCATAACCTGGCCTGTACCATAACCCTAAACTGTACCCTAACCCTAACCCGTACCCTAACCCGTACCCTAAACCGTACCCTAATCTGAATGCCAACACTAACCATAACCGTACCCTAATGCGTACCCTAACCAGTACCCTAACCCTAATCCGTACCCTAAACCTAACCCCTACTCCAACCCTAACCCTAACCCTAAACCCAAACCCTAAACCCTAACCCGTACCCTGAACCCTAATCTGTACCCTAACCCATAACGTCTAACTTGTAACCCCTAAACCCAAACCTAACCCATACCCTCTCCTTACCCTAACCCTAAACCCTACCCTCTCCCATACCCTAACCATAATCCATACTCTAACCTTAACCCGTACCCTAATCCGTACCCTAACCCCGGGGATTGGGTACCCCTGGAACACACCACGGGACTCAGCCTGCCACCCCTCAGGAAACGATGCCCCTTGGGGCGCCGCAGAGCATCCCGTTCAGGAGAACTGGTAGGGCCCCTCTGAGACCCCAGCGATCCTCGGCGGCCCCCTACACCCCAACCCTGAGGCCCACGCTCATCCCGCCCCACGCCTTCCCTTCAGCTTGCCACTGAGCGCGTCGCAGAGCCGGCAGATCAGGCCTGCCGGGTTCCTGGGGCCTAGACCTGACCCTAGTTTGGCTGGGTAGGGCCCCTCCCCTGGGTCCCGGTGCCACAGCCCCAGGTACTGGGGACACCTGAGCCCCACTGCAGGATAAAGCCTGCCAGCCCACAGGAAACCGTGCTCCTTGGGAGACTGTAGAGCATTCAGGGCGGGAGAAACAGGAGGGCCCCCAGAGTCCACTGCGAACTTCAGCGATCCCTAAACCCAAGCTTGAAGCCCATGCTCACCCCACCCCACACCCTCACCTCAGCCCGCGGCAGTGCTCGCCACATAGCGGGCAGATCTGGCCTGCGGGGTTCCTGGGCCCCAACCCTAACCCTAGTTCATCTGTGGAGGGGCCCCTCCCCAGGAGCCTGGAGCCAGAGCCGCGGGGATTCGGGACACCTGAGCCCCACAGCAGGACTCAGTCTGCCACCCCGCAGGAAACCGTGCGCCTTGGGAGGCCATAGAGCGTTCAGGATGGGAGAACCAGGAGGGCCCTCCTGAGCCACCAGCGAACGTTGGCGGCCTCCCGCAACCCAACCCTGAAGCCCACGCTCACCCTCCCTGCACCCTCACCTCAGCCCATGTAGCTCGCCATACAGCCAGCAGATCGGGCCTGCGGGGCTCCTGGGGCCTAACCCTAGCCCTAGGTCGGCCGCGGGTGTGGGGGACTCCCAGGGGCCTTACACCACAGCCCCAGGGAATTGGGGTACCTGTACCACACCGCAGGACTCAGCTTGCCACCGGAAAGGAAACAGTGCCCCTTGGGGCTCTACGGAGCCTACAGGGCATGAGAACATGGGGAGGCCCCCAGGGCCTATCCCCACTTTTGGCAGCCCCCCGTGCCCCAACCCTGAGGCCTATGTTCACCATCCCCCATGGCCTCCTCTCAGCCCTCCACAGAGCTCGCTGCACAGCCTGCAGATTGTCCTTGCCGGGCTCCTGGACCCTAAACCTTACACTAGGTTAGCCACAGAGGGGCCCCTCCCCAGGGTCCTGGCACCCTACTCCGGGGGATTGGGGACACACAAGCCCCACTGTAGGACTCAGCCTGCAGCCCACAGGAAACTGTACCGTTTTGGGGCACAACAGAGCATTCAGTGCAAGAGAATTGGGGCACCCCTGAGAGCCCCTTCTGGTGAACCCCGACATTTGTGGGCCATTCCGGATGAAACCCCAAGGCTCACACTCACCCACGCTTGTGCCCTCATCTCAGTCGGCCTGGGAGTTCTCTGAGCACTGGGCAGTTTGGACCTGCTGTCTCTTGAGGCCTAACCTAACCCTGGGTCTTCTGCTGAGGGTCCCTCCCTGTTTGCCTGCCTCCAAGGCACCAGGCATTGGGCTCACCTCTGCACGACTAGAGGACTCAGCCTGCCCCACAGCAGGAAACTGTCATTTGGGGCTGCAGCAAGGATTCATAGGAAAATCGGAGGGCCCTCCTCAGCCCATCGCAGGCAACCCCCACTTTCAGAGATCTCCCCGGATCCAATTAGTAGCTTCAAACTGACCTTTAAACTTGCTCTCCAAGGAGATCTTTTGAAATTCTCCACACTTCCAACCGATGGCACCATCCAGCTTCAGTGCCTTACCCAGCTTTAGGTCTTGAGATGGATTAAAATGGGAAGTCACTTCACTGATGACGACGTACTGGTGACCAAAAGATACATGCATAAATGCTTCATATCACTTGGCTTCAGGGAAATGCAAATCTAAACCCCTATAGATGCCATATCACACGAGGCCGAATATCTAAAAATAAGAAGACATGAAACTATATATGTTGGAGAGGATATGGAGAAACGGGAACCCTCTTACACCTCTGTACGAATGCAGTCCGGTACAGCCACTCTTGAAAATGGTACAGAATTTCCTCAAGAAGTTATAATAAAGCTACCCTATGTCCCAGCAATTGCACTACTGGGTATTTACCCCAAAGATACAGAGGTAGTGAAGATGGGACACATGCACCACAGTGTTCATAGCAGCAATATCCATAATAGACAAGCTGCAGAAGGAGTGCAGATGACCATGGATAGATGAATGGATAAAGAAGATATGGATCATATCTATAGTGGAATATTACTCAGCCATCAGAAAGGATGAATACTTACCATCACACCTACCTGGGTGGAGCTGGAGGGTATTATGATGAGTGGAATAAGTCAATGAAAGAAAGACAATGATCATATGCTTTCACTCCTATGTGGAATATCAGAAACAAGGAAGGTGACCATAGGGGAAGGAAGGGAAAATAGAATGGGAAGTCATCAGAGAGGGAGAAAACCCATGATGGACACTTAACTATCACAAGAAACTGATGATTGCTGGAGGAGAAGTTTGGGGGGGTAACTGGGTGAGTAGCATTAAGGAGGTCACACGATACAATGAGCACTGGGTGTTACACACAACTGAAAATTGATTGAAGACTACATCTGAAACTAATGATGTACTGTAAGTTGGCTAATTGAATTTAAATTAAAGAACAAAAGACCTTGAATAAACAATCCTAAACATTTGTATGGAACCCTTAAAATTCCGAACAGCCAGTGCAATGTGGAAAAGAAAAACAAAGCTGGAGGACTCACAATTTCAGATTTCAGGTTATACTACAAAGCTGCAGGCATCCTAACAAGAGAGTATGGCACAAAAATAGACACAGCGACCAAAGGAACAGGATACAAGTTCAAACAGAAACCCATAATTATGTGGTCCATGAATCTTCCACAAAGCAAGCAACGATATCAAAAGGGAAAAGGACAGTCTCTACAACAAATTTTGTTGGGAAAACTAGACAGCTACGCACAAAAGAATGAAATTAGACTGCTTTCTTACACAATACAGACAAACACAAAACAGTTTCAAGACCTCAATATGAGACCTGAATCCATAAAAATCCTACAGTAGGGAAGACAGTAACTTCTTGACATGGACCATATTAACGTTTTTCTAGACTGTGTATGAGGCAAAGGAAATGAAAGCAAAAATAAACTATTGGGAATACAGCAAAATAAAGTTTCCACATGGCAGAAGAACAATGAAAACGTAAAAATAGTAAGACAACTTACTCAAAGGGAGATGATATTTGCAAAGATCATATGCAATAAAGGGATAGTGTCCAAAACATATACAACTGATACTACTCGACCCCCAAGAAACAAATAATCCAGTTAAAAAATAGGCAGAAGACATGGACAGACATTTCTCCAAAGAAGAAATACAAATGGCCAACAGTCCCGTGAAAAGATGTTCACCATCACCCATCATCAGGAAAATGTGAATCCAAAGGACAATGAGGTAATCCCTCAAACCTGTCAGAATGGCTAACATCAAAAGCACAACAAAGAACAGGTGTTGAGAGGATGTGGATAAAGGGGAATCCTCGTGAACTGTGGGTGGGAATGCAAATTGTGGTGGCCACCGTGGAAAACAGTATGAAGGTTATTGAAAAAATTAAATATAAAACTACCCTACGATCCAACAATCACACTACTTGTATTTACCCAAAGAATAGGAAAACAGTAACGTAAAAGGATACGTGCACCCCTATGTTCCTTGCACCATTATTTAGAATATCACAATATGGAAGCAACCCAAGTGTCTGTAGAAAAATTGACGAATGAGATGATAGATGTGTATTCACACACACGCACGTGCACACACACACACACACATACACACACACAATGGAGTATTACTCGGCTTGAAAAAGAATGAAACCTTCCATTTGCAGCCACATGAATGGAGCTAGAGAGTATTATCCTAACTAAAATCAGGCATTCAGAGAAAGACAAATCCCATAAGATGTCACTCTAATAGGGAATTTAAGCAACAAACAAAAATAAATAACTAAAAGAGAAAAAGGAGACACACCAAAATACAAACTCTTAACAATAGAGAACAAACGGATGGTTACAAGAGGAGGTGGATAGAAGGTTGAGTGGAATAGGTGAAGGGGATTAAGAGGACACTTTTCTTGATGACCACTGAGTAATTTATAGAATTACTGAATCACTCTATTGTACACCTGAAACGAATGTAACACTGTATGTTAGCTCTACTGGAATTAAAATAAATTTCTAAAAAAGATTTTTTCTTTCAGGAACCTCTTTGAAAAAGCTTTTCCTGTGCACTGTGCATAAGCCCTACTTGGGAGGATTCGCTCTACAATAATTATTCACTACAAGAATCAAATTCAGATTTCACTGAGTTCTTACCGTGGATCCCAGCCCATGGGAGCCATGGTCCTTTTCAGTCCAGGCTCAGCACCAATGCATTCAAGATTGGAAGTAGAGACACATGTCACTTCACAGTCCAGAAAGCTATTATTGTTTTTGTTTCAGTGTGAGAGACTCACAGACTTTGGGACAGGTTTCAGAGCAGGTTTATTATGGATCCTGGATCTCTACTTCAGTGTTCATTGCCTGGATCCATTTGGCTAATAGGTTCCCTGTGGATGGGCTTGCTTCCAAGCACATACATGGAAGATGCAAAGGTGGGTGGGCTTGGTGCTGGACAGGAAGAAGACCAAAAGCAGACAAGGGTCCGACCCCTCCCCTGATCCAGGAATTGCTACGGGAGAGGGTACGTGAGGTAGAATCCATGCGAAACTCCAAGGTCACCAGCTGAACACAGGAGGCACAGGTCAAGGGATCTGGAGATGCAGGGGTTGAAGGCTGCTCTGAGCTACCTCTGGGAGGAAGGGAGGGAAGGAATGAGAAGGAGACACTGCCTGCCTCTGGCCCATGCCAGCTACCCACCACTCTGACACGCATCAGTCTATGAGCTGACACAGCCTGGGCTCAGGAAGGGCTGGCTCGTGTCCCTCAATCCTCAGTGGGACAGCTGGCCCCAGGGCTCAGAGACATGCTGAGGGAGATGAGAGGGAAAGCTGCCCCACCCAGGTCATCCCCTCCTTGAGCAGACAGCCCTTCAGAACTTCTAAAAAAAACCCACTGACGGGGTTGAAAGACATGCCATGGATGAACTAAGGCATAGAGATATGTAAAATGACATTCAGTTTTAAGTTCAGGGCTGTCATCTCAGGAAGTGGGGAGAGCTTCCCTAAGAAGACTGAGGGGCGGGCAGGCCATGCTGAAAAGGGAGACATGGCTCTCCTGATTGGGGACATGTAGCCCCCTTCCAGTGCAGGGCATCACCCTCACATTACACGAAATCCATGGAAGTGTTCCATCAGGGCCAGATATTTGTCTCAAGACGGGTACCCTGGCATTGGACTGCACAGGGCACCAGGGACGAGGGCCAGATGGAGGACGGACAATACCCCGGAGGCCATGGGGCAAGAGCAGAGGCACATGACCTTGAAGATGATGATGAAATGCAGGAGGTGGCAGCATGGAGCCGGCCTGAAAGTGCCATGGGAGCAGTACCCACAGCTACACTGACTGGGTGCCTTCTGTGCCAGGTGTGGCTGACTTCAGTGGGCTCCAGACTAGTCCTGACCACAACTCTAGGAAGTGTGCACCACCCCCGGCCTCCTCTCCCCTTGCAGCTGCTAGGAATCACGGTCACAGACCCTGGTCAGCTTTCGTGGAAACCAAGCAGTGGCTCCCACGCACGCTGCACCTCTGGTGGTGGTCCAGTGTGACCCTCGTGCCTGGCCAGACACTGATGTCTACCTGTCTCCACACAAATCCACAGACAGGAGGGTGTCCCTGAATTCCACAGCACATGATGAGACAGATCCACAGAACCCAACACCCAGTGTGTCACTCGGGAGCTCACCTATGGTCATGGAGCTCACCATACCCTATTTCTGTCACTTCCCACAGAAAGCCTGGTTCTGATCCCCCACAATACCAAACATCCTGGTTGCTGACCTGGGGTCATGCCATGAACCCACATGGCACCTTTCTTTAAGTGAAGACTATGCCTACACCTCCTAGAAAATATTTCTAATGAAGTACCAGTCCATCAGGACTACGGTGTGAACGGTAGCACACAGCCTGCATGGTAGTAGTCAGTAATTCTAACGAGGGTTAACCCCAGCCCCCGTCTCACAAAACCTTCCTCCATCCCCACTGAACTCATGGTCTGCCCTCAGAAAACCCTCCAGGAAACAAACCTTTCATCTGAATGCTCTTTTCACCTTCTGCTTCAAATCTTGTCCAACCACAATGATATGAAACTAGAAATCAGTCTCAAGAAAAAAATGGGACAGTCAAAAATAGGTGGAGATTGGGGGGCCTGGGTGGCTCAGTTGTTAAGGATCTGCTTTCAGCTCAGGTCGTGATTCCAGGATCCTGGGATCTACCCCGAATCAGGCTCCTTACTCAGTGGGAAGCCCACTTCTCCCTCTCCCACCACCCTGCTTGCGTTCCCTCTCTCGCTGTCTCACTCTCTGTCAGATACTTAAATAATCTTAAATAAATGTGTGGAGATTTGACAACATGCTACTGAACAACCAACAGTCAAAGAAGAAATCAAAAAAATTTTAGAAGTACCTTGACACTGATGAAAAAGACAACTTACAAAAACTTATGGGATGCAGCAAAAGTAGCTTTATGGGGGACATTCATAGAAATTCAAGTCTTCATCAATCCATGAGAATGCTCTCCAATAAACAACCCGATTTATGTGGTAAAGAATTAGAAAAAAAAAAAAAGAACAAACAAAGCCCCAAATTAGTAGAAATAAGGAAATAACAAAAAGGAATGCATTAATAAATCCAACGGAGACTAAAAGGACAAAAAAAAATGAAAATGAGAGCTGCTTTTTTTGGAAAGATAAACAAAACTGACAAACTTAGTTAGACTCACCAAGAAACACAGAGGACTCGAATACAATCAGGAAAGAAAGATAATGGATTCCTGTATCATATCAAAATCAAAAGAGCTCTTCAAACGTGGACACAACAACTTCTTGCAAGCCACGTCTCTAAAGGCAAAGGAAATAAAAGCAAAAATGAACTATTGGCACTTCATCAGGATAAAAACTTCTGCTCGGCAAAGCAAATGATCAAAAAAACAAAAAGGCATCCTATGGAATTGAAGAAGATATCTGCAAATAATATTACAGATAAAGGGCTGGTATCCAAGATCTATAAAGAACGCCTCAAACTCGACACCCATAAAATGGGCAGAAGACACAAAGAGATACTTCTCCAGAGAAGACATACAAATGGCCAACAGACACATGAAAAAATGCTCCACATCACTTGCCATCAGGCAAATACAAATCAAAACGACAATGAGATACCACCATACACCAGTTAGAATGGTTAAAATTAACAAGGCAGGCGGCAACTGGGTGGCACAGTGGTTAAGCGTCTGTCTTCGGCTAAGGGCGTGATCCTGGCATTATGCGATCGAGCCCCACATCAGGCTCCTCCGTTATGATGCTGCTTCTTCCTCTCCCACTCCCCCTGCTTGTGTTCCCTCTCTCGCTGTCTATCTCTATCTCTGTGGAATAAATCAATAAAATCTTGAAAAAAAATTAACAAGACAGGAAATAAAAAAAAGTCAGAGAGGATGTGGAGAAAGCATAACCATCTTACACTACTCGTGAGGATTCAAGCTGGTATAGCCACTTTTGAAAACAATATGGAGGTTCCTCACGACGTTAAACACAGAGCTATCCTATGACCCACCAATTGCACTACTGGGTATCTACCGCATAGACACAGAGTAATGAAAAGAAGGGGCACCTGTATCCCAATGTTCATAGCAGCAATGTACATAATAGCCAAACTGATGAAGGAGCCAAGGTGTCCTTCAGCAGATGAATGGACAAAGAAGATGTGGTTCATCTACACAATGGAATATTCCTCAGTCATCAGAAAGGATGAATACCCCCCATTTGCACCAACGTGGATGGACCAGGAGGGGATTATGCTAAGTGAAATTAAGTCAAGCAGAGAAAGACAATTATCATATGGTTTCACTCCTATGTGGAACGGAAGGAATAGCATGGAGGACATTAGAAGATGGAAGGGAAAAGTGATGGGGGGAATGAGAGGCGGAGATGAATCATGAGAGACTACTGAAACTGGGAAACAAACTGAAGGCTGCAGAAAGGGAGGGGAAGGGGAATGGGTTATCCTGGTGATGGGTATTAAGGAGGGTACATATTGGGGCACCTGGGTGGCACAGCGGTAAAGCGTCTGCCTTCGGCTCAGGGTTATGGGATCGAGCCCCACATCAGGCTCCTCCGCTGTGAGCCTGCTTCTTCCTCTCCCACTCCCCCTGCTTGTGTTCCGTCTCTCGCTGGCTGTCTCTATCTCTGTCGAATAAATAAATAAATTCTTTTTTTTAAAAAAAGGAGGGCACGTGTCATAATGAGCACTAGGTGTTATATGCAAACAATGAATCATGGAACACTACATCAAAAACAAATGAAGTACTCTAGGGTGACTAACATCATTTTAAAAATGAGAAAGATATGAAATCCATACAGGAAAACTGTCACTATTTGCAAATGACATGAAATCCCGAAAGATTCCACACAAAAAAACTGTTAGAATAAACAAATTCAAGAAAGCTGCAGGATATAAAGTCGATATACAGAGACCTGTTGTCTTTATTTTTTTCAGATTTTATTTATTTATTTATTTATTTATTTATTTATTTATTTGACAGGAAGAGAAAAAGCAGGATCAGGGAGAGTGTCAGAAAGAGGGAGAAGCAGACCCTCGCTAAGCAGGGAGCCCAACATGGGGCTCGATCCCAGAACTCTGGGATCATGACCTGAGCTAAAGGCAGACGCTTCACCTATGGAGCCACACAGATGACCCAACTTGTTGCATTTCTGTATACTGATGACATACTTTCGCAAAGAGAAATAAAAAAGCAATGCCATTTACAATTGCATGAAAAAAAAATCTAGGAATAAAAGTAACCAAGAATGAGAAAGACATAGTACACTCAACACATGGCAGAAAAGAAATGAAAAACACGTGTGTCGAGGGGGGCAGAATGTATGGGTCAAAGATTTGGAAGGCAACACACACAAATGGAAGCTTACGCCATGCTCCTTAACTGGAAAAGTTAATTATGTGAACATGTCCATCGTACCCAAAGCAATCGACAGATGTGATGAAATCCTTATCTGAATTCCAGTGGCATTATTCGAGGAAATAGAAAACAGTCCTCAAACTTGTATGGAATCACAAAAGACCCCAAATACCCAAAGCAACCTGGAGAAAGAAAGGTGCAGTCAACACACACCTGTATTTCAAGCTAGATTACAAAGCTGTTGTCATCAAAACAGGATGGTACTGGCAGAAACACAGACACCAGGTCAGTGAAACAGAACAGAAAGCTCAGAAACTTACCCACACGTAGATGATCCTAACTTACGACACAGCAGCAGAAGATATGCCATGAGGGAAGGACTGTGTCTTCAGTGAGCGGTAACAGGCAAACTGGACACTAAATGCAGAAGAATATAACTGGGTCACTTTCTTACACCACACACAAAATTTTTAATGGATGAATGATTTGAACATAAGACCTGAATCCATAAACCTCCAAGAAGACACAGGTACTAAGTCTCTTGACATTGGTTTTGGCAAAGAGTCTTCAGATCGGACACCAAATGCAAAGGCAACAAAAGCAAAAATAAACAAGTGGAACAACATCAAACTGAAATCTTCCACACGGCAAAAGAAACCATCAAAAACTTAAAAGGCCACTGACCCAATAAGAAAAAAAAATATCTGCGAATCATATGTGTGAGAAGAGGCTAATATCCAAAATACACACAACACTCATACAAATCAAAACAAAAAAAAAAAGTATAAAAAATGTGGGGAATATGTGAATAGATACCTTCCAAAGATGGCACACAGGTGCCAACAGACAGAAAAAGTTGTTCGGCATCACTAATCATCATCAGGGAAACATCAGTCAAACCCACAATCGGCTATCCGCTCACAACTGTTGGAACAGCAATTGTCCCAGAGACAGACACCAAGTGGGGTCAAGGGTGTGCAGACGAGGAGACACTGTGCACTGTTGGTGGGAATGGAAATTGGTGCAGCCACTGTGACAAACGGTATGGAGGTTCCTGAAAAAATAAATACAACTACCCCATGACCCAGTAATGGCTCTACTGAGTATTGATTCGGAGAACACAAAAATACTGCCTCAAAAAGACAGATGCACTCCCACATTCACTAAAGCATTATTCACAAGAACCAGACATGGAAACACAGACCTTGGGGGCCTTATGCCAAGTAACTCCGACACAGAAAGACCAATACCAGATGCTCTCATGTACATTCCACGTGTAATAAACAAATACTGAACACATAGATACTGAGAGCAGATTGGTAGGTGCCAGATTCGGGGATGGGGTGGTAGAAACGGGTGAAGGTGGTCAAAGTCTCAATGTTTGAGTGAGAAAATCCGACAGTCATGAAATGTTCTGTCCAGCATGGAGACTAAAACTAACCCCACAGCATGGGGTATAGGTTTCCCTGCTCTTTGAAAGTACAGAGCTTCTGAGAAACCTTGCACAGCAGAAATGGTGTCAAGAAGGAATGGCCATTAATTTACATGGAACAATTAGACAGTGTGCTCAGACTCCAAAATTCCTTCTCTTTGGCTTTTCTTAGGCCTCAGCACACAAGTTTCCAATGGAGGCCCAGCATAAATGAAGATAAAGCACAGCAGAGGCTCACAAACACAATTCAATGTGCTGGTGGCTGGATGCGGAGAGCAGTTCCCAGCGGAAGGAGCTGGTTGGGGAGCACACCGCCTTTGTCATGCTTCTCCCCAAAACAGATGCTGAATGCGATTCTCACTGTTCACCTTTTTTCATAAGAGGGAAATCCTCTTCAGGTCTCTTCCTCTTACTGAAGCTGGGTAATAACATAGTTTTTCAAGAAATCCCAGTGTCTTACTGTGAACGTTTAAAAACGGGGGATACTTGTACTTGAGCATTGCTGAGGGACGAGATGTGAAAGGTTCTCCCAGACACAAACCTCAGCAGACCCACCGGGAAAGGCACCTTCCTCAGCATGTGGAACACGGACTACCTCCTACCTCCCGAGAAACCCTCTCCTTCCCCTCGATCACGACAACCCACAAAAGCTGGGAGTTACCCTAATTCCTCCGTTCTCCTGCTCCTAATAGCTAACCCATCAGCAAATCCTGTGAGCTGTATCTTCAAAATGGACCCAGAATAGGTCTAACCACTCCATCCAAGGCCACCTGTCTGGTCCACAGTGCCTGAGTTCCTGGAAAAGCTTCGTCATTGACCTGCCTTGCCATCTTCAACCCTCTGTCATCTGTTCTCAACATTGTAGCCAGGATGGCCCAGTGAAACAGGGTCTCATGGGGATATAGCCCTGGAATGGCTTTCTGTCACCCTCTGTCACCTCTCTGAGCTCATGTCCTAAGCTGTCTCCTGTGGCCACAGGGCCTTCTTGCTGCTCCTGGACATACCTGGAATTCTCCTGCCCCAGAGCCATTGCACATGCTTTCCCTTCTGTTTCGAATGCTCTTGATGTGTTCTCACTCACCTTCGGAGAAGTCTGAATTGGAGCGTCAGGGACAGAAGATGAGACTGTGTGTGTTGGGTGAGGCTGGTGGCCCAGAAAAAGGTTCTCTGCCAGCTCTCCGCCTGTGCCTCACTTGTCCTCAGCCAGGAACTTGCACACAGCCCACACCTGTCACAACTCTCACCCAGGAGACCCATAGCCACACCTGGAGCCCACCCTGCCCACATCCTGCTGCAGAATGCATTCAGCTCTCCTCTGGGCCCCCTGTCAGCTTTACCCAGACCTGGAACTCCCCCATCTCCTGCAAAGCTCCCAGATTCCCACTCTGCTTCCAAAATCACACTGGCGCAAGACTTTCATGAGAAAGCTATAACGCTAACTAATGAAAGGTTCACACCTACTTTCCCCTTCTGTTGCCTTTCTCTCCACCTTCTTTCCTACCTGTGCAAACTGTAACATATCAGTGGAACATGAACATGCTCTGAGACCTGAATCTTTCATTGCAGTTTTTTGAGGAATCCTTATGTGATAAGAAACTAGTGTATCCTACAACAGGGTGTTCTACAACTCTCATCTATAGAATAGTACAGCCCAAATCACTACAACTTTACCTCACTCTTCATGAAGCAGAACACTTTTTCCTTTCTTCTTTTACTTAAATTCAAGTTAGTTCACATGCCATGGAATATTCGCTTCAGGGGTAAGATTTAGTGATTCCTCACCTGCATACAGTACCCGGTGCTCATCACAAGATTCCTCCTTAATACCCCTCACCCATTTAACTCTTACCCCCACGCCCATGTCCTGCAGCAACACTCAGTTTGTTCTCCAAGGTTGAGTCTATTTCCTTGTTTGCCTCTCTCATCACCCCTCAACTCTCTTCATCTGTTTTTTTTCTGAAATTCCACAAGCGTGAGAGCATAGGATATTTGTCTTTCCTCACTGATTTTGCTTAGCTTAATACACTCTAGATCCACCCACATCCTTGCAAATGGTAAGATTTCATTCTTTTTGAAGCTGGGTCATATTCCATTATATATATGTATCCCACATCTGCTTTATCCATTCATCAGTGCATGGACTTTGGGATTCTCTCCATAGTTTGGCTACTGTGGACATTGCTGCTATAAACATTATGGTGCACGGACCCCCTTCGAATCTGCATTTTTTTATCCTTTGGGTAAATACATAGGACAGCAATTGCTGGATCATGTGGTTGTTCAATGTTTAACTTTTTGAGGAACCCCCACACTGGTTCCCAGACTGGCTGCACCACTTTGCATTCCCACCAACAGGATGGGAGGGTTCCCCTTTAAGCAGAACATTATCTGCCGGCAATTTCATAAGAGGCAACAAAACACCTGTGAGATGCACCAAGGGTCAGGCAAGCAGTTGCAGACTTCACCCCAAGGCTCCTGACGCCAAGCCCCTTGAAGCCACCAGCATGCCACTATCCAAAAGAATTCCCAGACTCTCCTTCTGACTCCACCACCAAAGAAACTACAGAGAGAATATGGCACCTCAAAATATCGAGATAATACATTTAGTAAAACTAGAAAGTCAAGCTCAACTTTTAAACAGGAACAGGCCGGTTTGGATAATTTTGAATTTTCCCTCCACCCTAATTTTAACTCTTCTGATGAATAAACTAATCAATGATGAAACATCACCTTTGTCAAATGACATCATCCAAGTCTGTATCAGATGAAAAAAGCCACCTAACTCTAGATACTGGCCACTAAACCATATCTTAGGCCCAATTGAATAAACACTGTTAGATGAAGGAACAAATTAGATGTTACAAACAGGCACAGAGTGAATCTCACCTTCCCTTTCTAATAAAAGAGGGTTCCTAGGAAACAGATGCTCAAAATACATTTGTCAGCAATAAATGGACAGAAATTGTGATCCCCTGCAAAGTTCTACCTCCAGGGAAACTAAGTAATTCTTGCACCAAACCCAGAATGCTGACAGCTACTTCAATTTTACTTTGTGGCTCAACTAGAGAAAAGAGAAAAGCCCAGGAGGTTTTGGGATAATGAGAGGTTTTACCTCCAGCCCTGACATAGATAGGACATTTTGCCAAACATACCTGTGCTTTCTCTGAACACTGGCGTCCTGTGACAAGCTGCCTCGCTGACTCCGATGCTGACGTTCAAAACCTCGGGTGTCTTGTAGCCAGAGCAGAGAAGTGCTGTCAGCTGGGGAGAAGAAGGCACCTCTGACCTATAGCCTGCACACCTGCTTCGGTTTCTGGGTGCAGGGGCAACACATACTTGTTGTATATCAGTAATTATCTTCATTCTCAATAGACCAATGACCTTGCCTTTTCTGGAAAGCAGACTTACTCTTCTAAAGAAACCCTCAATTCGTCTATTCCCAATGCAATTAGAGTGGGGTCTGGTTTACGCCCTCCTTCAGGCCCCCACCTGGAGGATTTTCCTGCATGATTCTAACAGCCAATTACCACTAACCTGGGGGCACACGGGGCAAAATGCTGAAGTTGGGGGACGGCTCTGGGGCTTGCTACTGCCACACCTGTGCCTGGGGGACCAGGGCACACCCTGCTGAACTTGGGGTACTTCTCAAGATGCATCACCTGCACTGTGTCAGAGAACCGTGGGACACATCACTGAAGGTGGGGACTCTGTGAGGTCCTTACCCGCACTCTTCCCGGGGAACAGGGGAAACCCTGAAATTCTGCAACCAATCCCACAAAAGCTCAGGTGAGTGGGCGCCCTGGAGTTCACAGGTATGGGGAATAAGGCCAGTTGAGAACATGGGGCAGAAGAGACTTTAAAAGGAAAAAGAAAACTCACCTGAGTTCCCACAATGAACCCTCTCTAGGTGCCCTTCCAGAACCCTGCCTCCCACCTGGGGTGCACCCTACCCCCAGACCCCCCCACCCAGGGGTGCACGCTGCTCTCTAACCAGCCGGGACCTCCGCAGGGCAACTCTCTCTCTCCCAGTTCCCCTTCTTCTGTCCCAGGTTTGCACCCCACTGCAACTCTGGAACAGCCCACAGAGACGTAGCTCCACTCCCAAGAGGTGATTTGTCAGGGAGGGTGGTGCCCCAGCCCCTGGGAAGCCAGGCAAGCCGCCCTCAAGCCCCTGGAACCCTGAAAGTGCAGGGGGTCCAAGAGGTGCCTCCTCTACCCAACACCCAGCATAGGCATAGGTGGGGTCCTGGGCTGGGCTCCCCACACACACCTGGCCCATTCCAGGGACCCCTCTAGCTGCAGACCACCCTCAGAGTCCTGCCCCTTCCCTTTCTGCACCAGACCTCCCTGCTGGGGTGTGCCTGGTTCTGGGCAAGATCAGTGGCTCTCAGACCCTCCAAGGCTTGGGCTTTAGGAAATGCAATGATTTCATGCATGTTCAGTATGTACATGTCAGTATGACTTTAATCTTATGGGAGCCAAAGAGGTTCTTTATTTTTTCTTATCTTCATGTTGGCATTTTTGGTTATTGTTTTCTTCTTGAAGCAGATGTACAACATGTGCTTGGGGCAGAAATAGGGCCCATGATTTGAGGTTTTGCCCAATCATTTTGAACCGGGTAAAATGTTAAAGGATAGCTTCCCTGGGATCCCAGGATCAGGGCCCACAGATGATATAAGATAAAAATTACTTTCATCATTATAATTACTCCTAAATGGAGGAATTTGAGACAAAAGCACCTTCACAACAGTACCAAGAAATCAAAATGATGCCCACAGAAAGCTACCTGCTCCATGGTCAGCACATGTAACAGAAGTGTTCACAGTCTCTGGACTCCTGCCCTTCTCCTGACCAAATCTCTGAAGCACACAGACCACTTAAAATCAGAATTGTAGAACTGCTAGAACTCCTTAGAGATGTCTGGCACCATTCCCTTGGACTGCAGAATAAAACACAGTAGCTCGTTGTCACAAACTAATTTCAACATGAAGTGCCCCCTGGATGCACTAAGTTCTTTCTCTGCAAATGTTGACTAATGTAAGTCACAGTCATACCATATAAACACTACGATGGCTGGGGAGTCATTGTAGGTAAGGGAATATTTTAGCCATGTTTATAAGCATTGGCTCACTTTGTAGAAGAGGCTGAGCTGAGTGTTTTTAAATACTATTTCAGACCTGTTTTACAGCACCCTCTGAACATACCAGAGCCTGAATGGACTAAAAAAGATAGTTGGTTTCAGGAACTTTAATACCAGAAAAATATTATACTGTCTCTATTCCTAAGGATCTTTGAGTATCTTACCCAGAGGTCCTCCACTAAGATAATGATCTTAATGATCACCATGGGCAGAGGTGAAAAGGCCCACTGAATTCGTTCCATTTGTCCACATGACAAGAAAATCCTGATACTTGATAGGTTTCCAGATTGAGAAGACCAGAGATAAGAGGGAAATAGTACCCTGTATGGAACAACAAGGGATTTGGAGTCAATTTGGGGATCCCACTTAGGTTTCTGACACTAAAATCCTCTGTGACTCATATCATCTGAGTCCCTTTCTAACCGTCTGAAAATGTGCCTAAAAATATCTACACCCTAGTTGAGAAGTTTAAGAGGCAGAATGCTACAAAGAGCCAGTATGTCTCTCAGGAACAGGTGCTAAGGAACACATAATTGCTATTGGGTCTATTTCTTTTCTAGAAGAAAGAACACATGTTGAATCCATATTTCTAATAGATGACTCACCAGATGATTTTCAAACCTGAAGGAAGGCCAAGAAGTCGCTCTTGTGTCGTGTTTCACTCAGAAATCATGTTGTTGGACTGGTGAGGACAATACGATAGCAACGTCATCACTAAGAGTGGGGAGCTTCTAATTTCCATACGGCCATGTTCACCCCCTTAGCTCAGGGCCACCAGAAAGGACAGCTGAGGGGGACCACAGGCCAAGGCTGCCAGGTGTGGCTGGGGCAGGCAGAATTCTGACTTAAGGCTCAACTCCTGTCTAGGTTATTATAATGCTCTTCACAAAGAAAGTGCCATTGTGTGTGAGCCCTCATGTAGAAAAGGTTCAGAATTTCCATTGAGATTCCCTCTCTCACCTTTAGGATATGTAGCAAAGTTCCATTTAATTTTAAACATTGAAGGACTTCCTGTTTTTCTTTTCGCTATGACTGTGGCTCAATTCGCCTGTGGTCTAAGAATAGAATCTAGTTAATTTCAGGGTTTAACATTTGTAGACTTGATTCGTGGCCCCATCTATCATCTATTTGGGTAAAGAGTCTATGACCACTTGAAAATAATGTATTCTGCACTTATTATGGAATGTTCCCTATATGTCAATTAGGTCACATTTTTACCAACGTTTTGTCTGCTTTTTCTGTCAGATATTGAGAAAGGTATATTAAAATCTTCAAACAATGTTGCTCTATTCAACATGGCATCGGAGAATCTACCACTGTTAGAAGGCAAGGGAAACAAAAAGTATAAGAATTGAGGGGATAATTGTAACTATTCACAGATAATATGATTGTGTACATAGAAAATACAAAGCAGTCTATAAATACCCTATTAGAATTAAAAATGCAATTTATAAATTTGAGATGGATTGTAGCTTCCCATTGGACAGTTTCTGAAAGAAAATGCAGAACCTGTCAATCTTGGGGTAGGACATATGGTGCACTAACCATTTAAAAGAATTCAGTGGGACTTCATAAAAATGTGACATTTCTCCTTATCTTATGACCATAAGAAAATGAAAAAGTGAACCACAGTCTGGGAAGTAAAGATTTGCAATATACACACTGACAAAGACTTGTCAATAAAGAATTCCTGCTCATCAACCATAAAAAGTCTATTTATAAACGAATACTTCACAAAAGATTGACTGATGTCCAATAAAACCCAGAAAGGGTACTCTACAGTATTATTTTCAGGAACAGAAAAAGCCTTTCCTAAAATGAAAACATACACACAAACCAGTATTCCCTAGATGGATGACATCCTTATTTCTGAGGACAGCTTGAAGAACAGACTAGCATCAAAGTAAAGTGATGGAATTCCTGACACTCAGAGGATGGACAATTGACCTCAACCTACAGTACAATTTCTAGGCATCATTCGGTCCTCTGAAGGCAGACAACTACCACACCCCTTCCTACACCACACAGGTTGCTTCCCAACACCTACCATAAAAGAAGAACATGAGAAACAGATAGGACTAGTAGGAAATAGCAAAAATCACATGTGGGGATTATCCTGAAACACACTGATCACATAACTAGTGTAAGGAAGTGTAGGGAACTGACAAGGACAGAGACTCAAGAGGTACTTCTTTGGGAAATGCTGTCTGAAATCGTCACACGTTGGTACCAGCTAATGAGGGCTCTGAGCATACCCTAGGGTTTGCTCACAAGGGTCTGCAACACCATCGCTGAGGACTGAAACTCTTCAAGACCTCAAAGCTTGCCTGATTGACTATTGGACTAAGAGATTCCCATGTTCTGAAAACAGATACCAACTCATTGAAAGGTTCACCTGGGCTCGCTCGGAGGCCCTACAAGAAGCTGAACCACTCACTGAAAATCAATTACACACACACACACACACACACACACACACACACACACACACACACCTGTCATTTCAGCAATTACTTAAACATTCAAGGTTCTTCCTACCTTTTCTTTTTCACATTGATATTTATACTCACATGAAATGTCATCATTTCTAATGAATACTGATGTCAAAATAGAGATCCATTGACACAATATTCACAAAATGGAACTTCCCTGCTGTCATTTTCAATATAGCGTTTTTTAAAGTTCATACATATTTTAGGTTTTGGTAACTTATACAGGAGAAGATCAGCATTGAAAAACTCTAAATACTGACAATGAGTTTTAAGCCTAGAGAACAAAAATTGTCCAATTTCATAGATAATAAGGAACCAAAGGGACAGCATGGACGCTGTAGTCAAATAATTTTACACATATGCATCCTCTCTTATTCTACTACTGAGGGGCGTGTTTTATTACCACTCTGCATGCATCAATTGTCTTCCACGTGCACCTTCACAGGTATAATGAATTACTACAGTAGAATGAAATGTCTGGGAACTACTTAGCGGCATCTATAATGAACAATGAAATTTCGATCTTATATTTGGTGAACTTCCACTGTCTGTCCCTTTAGACAATGGACCCTAAACAGAAGGGGGAATGAACCACGAGAGACTATGGACTCTGGGAAACAAACTGAGGGCTTCAGAGGGGAGAGGGGTGGGGGATTGGGATGGGCCAGTGATGGGTATTAAGGAAGGTACATATTGCATGGAGCACTGGGTGTTATATGCAAATAATGAATCACGGAACACTACATCAAAAACTAAGGAAATACTGTATAGTGACTAACATATCATAATAAAAAATTATTATTAGAAAAAAATTAAAGGTAAAAAAAAACCAATACAGCTTCTCTGTTTCAAGAACAATCACAATTGAGAAAAAAACTAACTTCCAATCCCTAAAGCAAAACACAGACCAAATTCCATTTCACTCCCCTTTATTCACATTCTCTGTGGGTTCTAAGCTATTTCCCTAACTCCTTTCCTGCTGAACAGGGAACCCGGGCTCGATCCCAGAACCCTGAGAACATAACCTGAGCCAAAGGCACATGCTTAACTGGCTGAGCCAGCCAGGAGCCCCAGCCATGTTTTTCTTAAGCAAAAGGACAATTTCTCACAATGCCTTCACATGACTTCACATGGTACCAGACACCTGCATTTGCCTCTAGGAGGTTGCAGATGAAGGCGATTGCAAACTCTCACAGTGGTTTATCAAATACAATGACCTGCCTGGTGACAGTGAAACTCTTATGAGCCCACGAGAGGGTGCTGTGACACTCAGCTGTGGCTGGGCTGGCACAGAGAACCAAATCCATTTCCCTGCCTGATGTCTGTGAGGAACAGATGCCCCCACTGTGAATGAGACCCTGCCACTGAGCTGTCCAGAGATGGCCATCCTCACGGAGGATGAGGATAAAGGACAATGCCTGAGGAGACCTCATCTGTCTCTTTTATCTTTTCATATTTTTGACAGTGGACAAATCACTGCCTAGGAGTCCCCAACTACCTTAGTCTCATCTGTGAATGGCCAAGAGGTTTTACAAAACACTCAAGATTTTGACCTCACAAATGCCCACAACCACTTACCATAGGGATTCAACATTAAGCAAAGATACTGTTCGTTGGAAGAGAGGTCCTGCCCACTGTTGTTTCTCACTTCTATGCACATCTTCCTTACCTCATGGTAATATAACCACCTTGATTCCTGCTTCCGTCTTCAGGAAGGCTGATGTGACTTGAAGGGCATTACCCTGACATCGTTCTTTCTTAGCAATAAGATGTGGACATTTCCCTAGTCCTACACATCCAAAGTTGAATGGGAGTCAGGATTGAGGAGACTGATGAGAGTTGAAGGTGTTTTCCTGTACACGGTGGTTTATTACCAATAAGGATGGGTCAGAGTCCTCGAAATTCCAGAACCTTTTCATTAATGCTTCCTACTCGTGAAAGAAGATGTACATTGGTCTTTCCCTGTATAGTGTGGTGACTCAGAGAAAAGTGCTTAGCCCTTTCGTCAGACTTCCACGACCACTTTGGGGCTGGCTTCCATATTCAGAAAGGATGATGTTAGGGCTAAGAGGGTTCCTGTACACTGTTATTTCTTACAGATAAGTGTATGGCATTTTTGTTACATTGCCTGAACCACTTATAGCCGGGCTTGCCGGTCTCCTGGGGACGAACCCTAACCCTAGCTCGGCCCCCGAGGGGCCCCTCCCAAGGGGCCTTGTGCCACAACGCCGGGGATTGGGGCCCCCGAGCCCAGCACCGGAGTCAGCCTGCTGCCCCGCGGCAACCCGGGCTGCTAGGGGCACCGACAGTCTTTCAGGGCAAGAGAACGGGCAGGGCCCTCCAAGCCCCTGGCGACCTTCGAAGGCCCCTGTGCCAAAATGCTTGGGCCCACACTCCCTCTCGCCAGCGCCCTCACCTCGGCCTGCCCCTCCGCCTGCTGCAGAGCTGGCGGAACGGGCCTCCTAGACTCCTGGGGGCTAGCACTTACCCTAGGTCACCCCCGAGGGGCCCCTCCCAAGGATCCTGGCACCGCAATGCCATGGATTTGGGACCCCCGAGCCCCAGTGCTGTACTCACTCTGCCACCCCATAGGCACCGAGGGCAATAGGGTCGTTGCCATTCAGGAGGGGAGAATGGGCAGGGCCCTCCGATCACCCTGCGACATTCGAAGGCCCCCCACGCAAAAACTCTGGCTCCCACACTCCTGCCCGCCAGTGCCCTAACCTCGGCCCACCCCTCCACTCGCTGCAGAGCTGGCGGATCAGGCCTGCTGGCTTCCTGGGGGCTAACCCTATCCCTAGGTCGCCCCCAAGGGGCCCCTCCCATGTGGCCTGGCGCTGCATGCCAGGGATTGGGAACCCCCAAGTCCCAGCGCCGGAAGCTCCCTGCCACCCCACCGCCACATGGGGAACTAGGGGCGTCGCCAGTCCTTGAGGGCGACAGAACGGGCAGCACCCTCCGAGCCACCTGGGACCTTCGAAGGCACCCCGAGCCAAAGCCAAAATGCTCTGGCCCACACTCCCACTCACCAGCTACCTCACCTCGACCCACACCTCCATTCACCGCACATGGTGGAACGAGCCTGCCAGCCTCCTGCGGGCTAACCCTAACCCTAGGTCGGCCCCCGAGGGGCCCGCCCAAGGGGCCTGGCGCCGCAACGCTGGGTATTAGGGACCCCTGAGCCCCAGCGCCGGACTCACCCTGCCGCCCCGCTGCCACCCGGGCTGCTAGGGGTGCCGCTGGTCATTCAGGGCGGGAGAATGGGCAGGGCCCTCTGAGTCCATGGCGACACTCAACGGCCCCCCCATCCAAAACGCTTGAGCCCATGCTCCTGCTCCTCAGTGCCCTCACCTTGGCCCGCCCCTCCACTCGCTGCAGAGACGGTGGATGAGGCCTGCCCTCCTCCTGGAGGCTACCCATAACCCTAGGTTGGCCCCTGAGGGGCCCCTCTGAAGGGGCCTGACACCACAATGCCTGAGATTGGGGACACCCGAGCCCCAGCGCCGGACTCACCGTGTCGCCCCGCCACCACCCAGGCCACTAGGAGCACTGTCGGTCATTTAGGGAGGGAGAACGGGCAGATCCCTCCAAGCCCCTGGCAACATTCGAAGGCCCCCCGTGCCAAAACGCTTGGGCCCACACTCCCGCTCGACAGCGCCCTCACCTAGGCCTGCCCCTCTGCTCGACACACAGCCGGCAGATCGGGTCTGCCAGCCTCCTGGGGGCTAACAGTAATGCTTGGTCAGCCCCCTAGAGCCCTTCCGAAGGGGCCTGGCACCCCAAAGCCGAGGACTGGGGACCCCGAGCCCCAGCGCTAGACTCACCCTACCGCCCCTCCTCTAACCGGGCCGCCAGGGTAGTCGCCTGTCATTCAGGGCGGAAGAACGTGAACGGCCCTCTGAGCACCTGGCGACCTTCGAAGGACCCCCCCCTCGAAAACTCCTGGGCCCATGCTCCTGCTCGCCAGCGGCCTCACCTCCGCCCGACCCTCTGCTCGCCACACAGCTGGCGAATCGGGCCTGAGGGCCTCCTGGGGGCTAACCCTAACACTAGGTCGCACCCGAGGGGCCCCTCCCAAGGGGCCTGGCGCTGCAACACCGGGGATTGGGGACCCCTGAGCCCTAGCACCGGACTCACACTGCTGCCCCTCTGCAACCTGGGCCGCTCGGTGCGCCGTCGGGCATTCAGGGCGGAAGAACGTGCAGGGCCCTCCGAGCCCCCGGCGACCTTTGAAGGCCCCAGCACCAAAACGCTTGGGTCCACGCTCCTGCTCCCAGCGCCCTCATCTCAGCCCACCCCTCCGCTCCTTGCAGAGCGGGTGGATCCGGACTTCCGGCCTCCTCAGTGCAAACTCTAACCCTAGTTCGGCCACCGAGGGGCCCATCCCAAGTCGCCTATCGCCGCAACACCTGGGATTGGGGACCCCAAAGCCCCAGCGCCAGACTCTACCCTGCTGCCCTGCCGCAACCCGGGCCACTAGGCGTGCTGCCGGTCTTTCAGGGTGGGAGAACGGGCAGGGCCCTCCGAGCCCCCGGCGACCTTCAAAGGCCGCCTGCGCCAGAACGCTTGGGCCCACGCTCCCGCTCCCCAGCGCCCTCACCTTGGCCCGCCCCTCCGGTCGCTGCACAGCCGGCACATCAGGCCTGCCCGCCTCCTGGGGGCTAACACTACCCCTAGGGTGGCCTATGAGGGGCCCTTTCGAAGGGGCCTGGTGCCTCAGTGCCAGGGATTGGTGACCCCCGAGCCCAAGCCAGGACTCACTTTGCCGTCCCGCTGCAAACCAGGCCACTAGGCGTGCTGCCGGTCTTTCAGGGTGGGAGAACGGGCAGGGCCCTCCGAGTCCCAGTGAACTTCTAAGCCCCCATGCGCCAAAATGCTTGGGCCCATGCTCCTGCTCACCAGCGCCCTGACCTCGGCCCGCCCCTCTGCTCACGCACAGCCAGCGGATCGGGCCTGCCAGCCTCCTGGGGGCTAACCCTAACCCTAGGTTGGCCCCCGAGCGGAACCTCACAAGGGGCCTGGCACAGCAACGCCAGGGATTGGGGACCCCCGAGCCCCAGCGCTATACTCACTGTGCCGCCCTGCCACCACCCGGGCCGCTAAGGGCGCCTCTGGCCATTCAGGGCGGGAGAACCGGCAGGGCCCTCCAATCCCCCGGCGACCTTCCAAGGCCCCCCCGTGCCAAAATGCTTGGGCCCACGCTCCAGCTCGCTGGCGTCTTCACCTCGGCCTGGCCTTCTGCTACCGCACAGCTGGCGGATCATGCCTGCCGGACTCCTGGGTGCTAACACTAACCCTAGGACGGCCCTAGAGGGGCCCCTCCCAAGGGGCCTTGCGCTGCAACGCACAGCATTGGGGACACCTAAACCGCATTGCCAGACTCACACTGACACCCCGCCACCACACCGGTCGCTAGGGGTGCCCCCGGTCATTCAGGGCGGGAGAACGGGCAGGGCCCTCCGAGCCTCTAGTGACGTAAAAGGCCCCTCGCGCCAAAACACTGCATACTATTCCCTCGCTCGCCAGCGCCCTCACCTCGGCCCACACCTCCGCTCGCCGCACAGCCGGCGCATCAGTCCTGCTGGCCTACTGGGGTCTAACACTAACCCTAAACCCTAACCCATAACCTTAAACCCTGAACCTTAAACCCTAATCCTAACCGTAACTCTAACCCCTAACCCTTACCCTAACCCTAACCCTACCCTAAACCTAACCCTAAACCTTAATCCTTAATCCTTAAACCTTAAACCCTAACATTAACACTAAACCCTAAACCCTAAGCCCTAACCCTAATCCCGAAACCCTAAACATGAAACCCTAACCCTAACCACTAACCCCAAACCCCAAACACTAACCCTAAACCCTAACCCTACCCCAACCCCTACCATAGCCCTAACACTACCCCTCACCCTACCCCTTCAGCTAACCCTACCCCTAACCCGTAACCTAACCCTAAACCTAACCCTAACCTATACCCTCACCCGTACCCTAACCCTAACCCTAACCTGTACCCTAACCCTAACCCTAAACTGTACCCTAACTCTAACCGTAACCGTAACACGTACTCTAACCCATACCTTAACCCGTACCCTAACTTTAACCCTAAACTGTACCCTAACCCATAACTTAAACCGTACCCTAACCTTAACCGTAACCCTAACAAGTACCTTAACCTGTACCCTAACCTTAACCCTAAACCCTAAACCCGGAATCTAACCCATACCCTAACTCGTACCATAAACCGTACCCTAACCCTACCCGTACCCTAACCCTAACCTGTACCCTAACCGTAACCCTAAACCCTAAACTGTAACCCGTACCTTAACCCTAACCAGTACCCTTACCTTAACCTTAACCCATACCCTAACCCGTACCCAAACCCATACCCTAACCCGTGCCCTATCCCTAACCCGGACCCTAACCCATACCTAACCCTAACCTGTACCCTAGCCCGAACCCTAACCCATACACTAACTATAAACCATACCCTATCCCTATCCCTAACCCGTTCCCTAACGCGTACCCTAACCCCAACCCTAAACCGTAACCTAACCTGCACCATAACCCTAAACTATACCCTAACCCTAACCCGTACCGTAACCCTAACCCGTACCCTAAACCATACCCAAATCCGTATGTCAACACTTACCCTAAATCGTACACTAACCCGTACCCTAAACTGTACCCTAATGCGTACCCTAACCCGTACCCTAACCCTAACCTGTACCCTAAACCTAACCCGTACTCCAACCCTAACCCTAACCCTAAACCCAAACCCTAAACCCTAACCCATACCCTAAACCCTAATCTGTACCCTAACCCATAACCTCTAACCTGTAACCCCTAAACTCAACCCTAACCCGTACCCTCTCCTTACCCTAACCCTAACCCCTACCCTCACCCGTACTCTAACCGTAACCCATACCCTAACCTTAATCCATACCCTGATCCATACCCTAACCCCGGGGATTGGGTACACCTGAGCCCCACCACGGGACTCAGCCTGCCACCCCTCAGGAAACCATGCCCCTTGGGGCGCCACAGAGCATCCCGTGCAAGAGAACTGGTAGGGCCCCCCTGAGACCCAAGCGATCCTCGGTGGCCCCCTACACCCCAACCCTGAGGCCCACGCTCATCCCGCCGCACACGCCTTCCCTTCAGCTTGCCACCGAGCTCGTCGCAGAGCTGGCAGATCAGGCCTGTCGGGTTCCTGGGGCCTAGACCTGTCCTTATGTCGGCTGGGGGGGCCCCTCCCCTGGGGCCCGGTGCCACAGCCCCAGGGACTGGGGACACCTGAGCCCCACTGCAGGATAAAGCCTGCCAGCTCACAGGAAACAGTGCCCCTTGGGAGGCTGTAGAGCATTCAGGGCGGGAGAACCAGGAGGGCTCCCAGAGCCCCAGGCGAACTTCGGCGATTCCTAAACCCAACCTTGAAGCCCATGCTCACCCCACCCCGCACCCTCACCTCAGACCGCGGCGGAGCTCGCCACATAGCGGGCAGATCTGGCCTGCGGGGTTCCTGGGCCCCAACCCTAACCCTAGTTCATTTGTGGAGGGGCCCCTCCCCAGGAGCCTGAAGTCGCAGCCGCGGGGATTCGGGACACCTGAGCCCCACAGCAGGAATCAGTCTGCCACCACGCAGGAAACCGTGCACCTTGGGAGGCCATAGAGCATTCAGGGTGGTAGAACCAGGAGGGCCCTCCTGAGCCACCAGCGAACGTTGGCGGCCTCCCGCACCCCAACTCTGAGGCCCACGCTCACCCTCCCCACACCCTCACCTCAGCCCGGGTAACTAGCCATACAGCCAGCAGATCAGGCCTGCGGGGTTCCTGGGGCCTAACCCTAGCCCTAGCTCGGCCGTGGGTGTGGGGGCCTCCCCAGGAGGCTTACACTGCAGCCCTGGGGAATTGGGATACCTGTGCCCCACCGCAGGACTCAGCTTGCCACCCGACAGGAAACCGTGCCCCTGGGGGATCTACGGAGCCTACAGGGCACGAGAATTTGGGGAGGCCCCCAGAGCCCGTCCCCACTTTTGGCAGTCCCCCGTGCCCCAACCCTGAGGCCCATGCTCACCCTCCCCCATGGCCTCCTCTCAGCCCTCCACAGAGCTCGCCGCACAGCCTGCAGTATGTCCCTGCCGGGCTCCTGGACCCTAACCCTTACCCTAGGTTGGCCACAGAGGGGTCCCTCCCCAGGGTCCTGGCACCCCACTCTGGGGGATTGGGGACACCCAAGCCCCACCGCAGGACTCAGCCTGCAGCCCACAGTTAACTGCACCATTTTGGGGAACAGAGCATTCAGGGCAAGAATTGGGGCAACCCCTGAGAGCCCCTTCTGGTGAACCCCGACCTTTGTGGGCCCTTCCGGATGAAACCCCAAGGCTCACACTCACCCGCCCTTGTGCCCTCATCTCACTCGGCCTGGGAGCTCTCTGAGCACTGGGCAGTTCAGACCTGCTGTCCTTGAGGCCTAACCTAACCCTGGGTCTTCTGCTGACGGTCCCTCCCCGTTTGCCTGCCTCCAAGGCACCAGGCATTGGGCTCACCTCTGCACGACTAGAGGACTCAGCCTGCCCCACAGCAGGAAACTGTCCATTTGGGGCTGCAGCAAGGATTCATAGGAAAATCGGAGGGCCCCCCTCAGCCCATCCCAGGCAATCCCCACTTTCAGAGATCTCCCCGGATCCAATTAGTAGCTTCACACTGACCTTTAAACTTGCTCTCCACGGAGATCTTTTGAAATTCTCCACACTTCCAACCGATGGCATCATCCAGCTTCAGAGACTTACCCAGCTTTAGGTCTTGAGATGGATTAAAATGAGAAGTCACTTCACTAATGATGAGGTAGCGGTGACCAAAAGATACATGCATAAATGCTTCATATCACTTGGCTTCAGGGAAATGCAAATCTAAACCACTATAGATGCCATATCACACGAGGCCGAATATCTAAAAATAAGAAGAAATGAAACTACACATCTTGGAGAGGATGTGGAGAAACGGGAACCCTCTTACACCCCTGTGCGAATGCAGTCCGGTACAGCCACTCTTGAAAATGGTACGGAGTTTCCTCAAGAAGTTATAAATAAAGCTACCCTATGTCCCAGCAATTGCCCTACTGGGTATCGACCCCAAAGAGACAGAGGTAGTGAAGATGGGACACATGCACCACAGTGTTCATAGCAGCAATATCCATCATAGACAAACTGTGGAAGGAGTGCAGATGATCATGGACAGATGAATGGATAAAGAAGGTGTGGATCATATATATAATAGAATATTACTCAGATATCAGAAAGGATGAGTACTTACCATCACACCGACCTGGGTGGAGCTGGAGGGTATTATGCTGAGTGGAATAAGCCAATGAAAGAAAGACAATGATCATATGCTTTCACTCCTATGTGGAATATCAGAAACAAGGAAGATGACCATAGGGGAAGGAAGGGAAAATAGAATGGGAAGTCATCAGAGAGGGAGAAAACCCATGATGGACTCTTAACTATCGCAAGAAACTGATGATTGCTGGAAGAGAAGTTGGGAGGGGTAACTGGGTGAGTAGCATTAAGGAGGTCACACGATACAATGAGCACTGGGTGTTACACACGACTGAAAATTTATTGAAGACTACATCTGAAACTAATGGTGTACTGTAAGTTGGCTAATTGAATTTAAATTAAAGAACAAAAGACCTCGAATAAACAATCCTAAACATTTGTATGGAACCACTAAAGATTCCAAACAGCCAGTGCAATGTGGAAAAGAAAAACAAAGCTGGAGGACTCACAATTTCAGATTTCAGGTTATACTACAAAGCTGCAGTCATCCTAACAAGACAGTACGGCACAAAACTGGACACAGCGACCAAAGGAACAGGACACAAGTTCAGACAGAAACCCACAATTATGTGGTCCATGAATCTTCCACAAAGCAAGCAACGATATCAAAAGGGAAATGGACAGTCACTACAACAAATGGTGTTGGGAAAACTAGACAGCTACGCACAAAAGGATAAAATTAGACTGCTTTCTTACACAATACAGACAAACACAAAACAGTTTCAAGACCTCAATATAAGACCTGAATCCATAAAAATCCTACAGGAGGGAAGACAGTAACTTCTTGACATGGACCATACCAACGTTTTTCTAGACTGTGTCCTGAGGCAAAGGAAATGAAAGCAAAAATAAACTATTGGGAATACAGCAAAATAAATAGTTTCCACATGGCAGAAGAACAATGAAAACGTAAAAATCATAAGACAACCTACTCAAAGGGAGAAGATATTTGCAAACATCATATGCAATAAAGGGATAGTGTCCAAAACATATACAACTGATACTACTCGACCCCCAAGAAACAAATAATCCAGTTAAAAAATAGGCAGAAGACATGGACAGACATTTCTCCAAAGAAGAAATACAAATGGCCAACAGTCCCGTGAAAAGATGTTCACCATCACCCATCATCAGGAAAATGTAATTCCAAAGGACAATGAGGTAATACCTCAAACCTGTCAGAATGGCTAACATCAAAAGCACAACAAAGAGCAGGTGTTGGGAGGATGTGGATAAAGGGGAATCCTCGCAAACTGTGGGTGGGAATGCAAACTGTGATGGCCACCGTGGAAAACAGTATGATGGTTCCTCAAAAAATTAAAAATAGAACTACCCTATGATCCAACAATCACACTACACATATTTACCCAAAGAATAGGAAAACAGTAACTTAAAAGGATACGTGCACCCCTATGTGTCTTGCACCATTATTTACAATATCACAATATGGAAGCAACCCAAGTGTCTGTAGAAAAATTGACAAATGAGATGATAGATGTGTGTATTCACACACACACACACACACACACACACACACACAGAGACACACACACATACACACACAATGGAGTATTACTCGGCTTGAAAAAGAATGAAACCTTGCCATTTGCAGCCACATGGATGGAGCTAGAGAGTATTATCCTAACTAAAGTCAGTCAGTCAGAGAAAGACAAATCCCATACGATGTCACTCTAATAGGGAATTTAAGAAACAAACAAAAATAAATAACTAAAAGAGAAAAAGGAGACACACCAAAATACAAACTCTTAACAACAGAGAACAAACGGATGGTTACCAGAGAGGAGGTGAATAGAGGGATGAGTGAAATAGATGAAGGGGATTAAGAGGACGCTTTTCTTGACGACCACTGAGTAATATATGGAATTACTGAATCACTATTGGACACCTGAAACGAATGTAACACTGTATGTTAGCTCTACTGGAATTAAAATAAATTTTAA